>NC_072791.1:185502268-185808622 GCF_028583425.1 Eublepharis macularius
GCCATGGAAGTTTGCTGGCTGACCTTGGGACAGTCACATACTCTCTGCCAAACCTACCTCACAGGATTGTTGTGAGGAGAACAGGGACGAGAAGAGAACCACATAAGCCCTTTGGTTCCCTATAGGGGAGAGAGGTGCGGTATAAATGAAGTAAGCAAATAAATAAACTCAAAAATCCCCATTGCAATTTTGATTCTATCCTATATGAATCAAAACCATGAGCCTTCATTTATATACTATCTCTTGTTCTTCAAATGCTGTTTTTTCCCATTCAGTGCATGAAGTTTTTAATGTTATTTTTGCATCTATTGTTGAAACACCATAAAAGAAACAAAATGAGAACACCCGCCAACAAAACAGGTGCAACAAAAAGGCCCATAATGGAAACACGCCCCAAAATACAGAAACAAAGTGCAATATACTTGTATATTTTTATAGGTACCTACTAGCTATGATAACTAACAAATGGTTGGTGTGTAGCCTTTGGATCCAATCCAAAGTCAACAGCCAGTTATTATTATTTCTTTATTTCTATGGCCACTGTGAGCATGATTGGCAGCTCTTTGCCATATACAACTAAAATGATTCTGCCAACTGCAATGAGCCAGGTTTAAGAAACAAATTCTGGTTGCCCCTTTAAGATCATTGTCAAGATAAGTGTTGATTCCCCTGAGCACCATAACTCAAAGTGCATTGTGAATACTTATATCATGCATGGTGAGAAAATGGGACAGGACCACCCTTGCATCATGAAGAGACAGATTGGAGTCATAGACTAAATTGCAGTAATGGAAACAGGGCAGCATCTTGCTGTGAGGAATGCACTAGCAGGCTTGCAACTCTAAGCCAAAGAGGACGATATTTTATTGGTGGGGATCTGGTGGGCAATTTCCTAATGCCTTCGGAAATTGAGGTACAGTCACTGAAAGAACACTGCCACATCAGTGTTGGAATGTTCAAACAATGCCTGGGTGAATGGTTTATTCACAACTCCGACTATTCCCAGAGTTGCTTCTCTGTGAAAAAATATAATTTTTCTGCTACTGAATTTCAGCACACATTTTCATTAGGAGTATTAGCTCTGAAAACTAAGTCAGTAGAGACTTTCTTGAACATTCTGTAGAGACTTTCTTGAACATTCTGCTCACCCCACCCCACCCAGAATAAGTAATGTTATTTCATATTTGAAGGTTGTTGCTCATATATATAATTTGCTCATTAAATGGACCTTGCTAATAAGATCCTCTTGCGGGTTCAGAAGACCAAGACGCGTCTAATCCAGCATTTTGTTGCAGGCAGTGGCCATCCGGATGCCTCTAGGCGCTGGGAAGCAAAGCATAGAAGCAATGAGTTGCCCCTAATTTCTTTGGTATTCAGAGGCAGATTGCTTCTGTGTATGGAAATTCCATTGAACTTACCTTGGCTAACAGACATTGATGGACCTATCCTAGATACATTTGTCTTTTAAAGAAGTCATATAAGCCCCATACTTTTGTATTTATATTGCCAAGTTTTTATATAATTATTTTTACAAAGTGGTGTATTTTGTGTATGATACTCACCTATGTTTTTATAAGTCTGTACTGGTTATTAACTATAAATAAATAATCTGATCTGGTCATATAAGCTAGTGGCCCCCACAATGAGATAGATAGAACCAGCTTGTCCCTTTGGCCACCACCACTCCCAAAAATGGTTATGCTGGAGAATAATTCAAACTGCCTTTATTATTTATTCCCTTTTTTATTCATTAAAATATTTCGATCCCACTTTTCTACTTGGCTCAAGGCAGCTTGTAAATGATAATTTATACCCCACTTTTCTTCCCAGTGGGAACCCAAAGCAGCTGACATCATTCTCTTCTCCATTTTATTCCCTGTGTTGTAGATTGGGCTGAGAGCATGTGGCTGGCCCAAGGTCAATCAGCAAACTTCCATAGCGAGTGGGGATTCGATTTTGGGTGTCTCAGATCCTAGTCTGACATGCTAGCCTCTACATCACACTGATTGTTTACAAAAACTAGGTGGCACAAGGATTGTAGTAAGAAGGGGAACCAGGTAAAATAGTAAAAAAAACCTGGCTGTATCCAACCCTGTCTTGGGGTAGTTAACACTGGTGGACTCATTTCTTTTGTCACTCCCGAAACCTTCACTAAGTGCTACCAACTTCAGTAACTTCTTTCTGAAACATATGTTGTTTGTGGTAGCAGCAGTGTATTAGTAGCTGTTGTTAGCACCTGATGTTCATTAGCAGTGGTGCTACTACATCTAGATTTTCCCTTTCTTTAGAGTGTTTTCCTGAATTTTATTTACACGGAACAATTCATTGTTGAAGAGCTTAGCATTCTTCTAATGCAAGTCAGTGTGGAGACTGATTCTCTAGATTCTAAAAGGGATCATATTATGAAGGCTTTTTAGGACTCTGGGGAGAAAATTAGGAAGAAAGAAATGCTAAATGAGAACTGAGAGAGTAATATCATTTTGTTAAATGTAGGTCACACTTGTTTAAGAGACAACTATCAACAGAATCTTTGATTCTTGTAGAAAATGAGTTCCCTGTGTGGGACTAAAATCAGAGGTGCTAAGGATTTCTACTTGGTTTGAAGAATACTTGTAACTGTTAAGGATGCAGTACAGGAAAAGAGAGAAATTTGTGACAGAGTAGGGTGCCTTCTACTGATGGCAAATTTGTGAATCTTATTTGGAATGGGCTTAAGGAAAAAAATCTTTTCAAAATAACTAAAAATAACTTAAAAATAAAAATATTTTAGTTTTAGCTCTGAGGAATCTGGAATAATTCCATTCCATTACTTGTTTGTTCCAGGTCAGTCAGTGCTGGTTTGGAACTGATCTGTCCCCCTCTCCCCTGATTTTTGGTCTGTTTTGCACTCATTGGTTGTACATGCGCAAACATGTGCTTTTTTTCAGGGGGCGGGGTGGGGAAATAAAGCTTTCCTCTGAGTTTTTCCTTAAGTACAATAACACAGAGAGGCAATGATGGATCTGAAGAAGATAAGTGTCATCAAGTAGGACAGCAGCAGCAGGCCATTCCCGAGTAGGAAACAGCTCCAATCACTGCAGTACAGCAATATTAAAAACTATCTGGCTTCATGTTCACTTTTTTCTTTCTCCATAGGACAAATATTTTATTACCTTTAAATTCTGCTGTTCCTTTTTGCTGCGATGTTTGCTGATATGTTTCCTTGTGTTTTGTAGTTTTGTTCCCACAATGAGGGGCAAATCCAAATCCTTCCTTTTGATGCTCAGCATTCTGCTGCAAAACAGGGCGTTCTCGATGCCAATCGTCTCCATTGCCCAAGTGCAGGCAGGCCGGTAGAATGATTGGGTGAATCCATCCCCCTCAAACAAACCTGGTTTTCCCTTTTTGCTGTGGAGGCAGGCAGGATTGTTTTTTAAAGGGTGGAGTAGGTATACATTTTCCATTTGAATCAGAAAAAGAAAGAGCCCTGAAAGACTATGGAAGCAGGCCTAAACAGGTCTACTCGGATGTAAGTTCCATGTTATTCAACATTGTTACTCCCAGGGAAGTATCTTTTGAATTGCAGCCTATGATTGAAGTATCTTATCGTAGCATCTGTTATATTTGCTACGATCAGCAAAAGACAGTAGAGACCCCCTCACCTCTGCAGGAGTATACCGTATACCCTGCAGCTGTGGACAAGTTTACATTGGGACCACAAAGCGTAGCATCCAGACAAGAATAAAAGAACATGAAAGACACTGCAGACTTGGACAACCTGAAAAATCAGCAGTGGCTGAACACAGCCTAACTCAAACAGGGCACAGTATCTTATTCCAGGACACCAAAATACTGGACGACACTTCCAACTACTTTGTCAGACTGCACAGGGAAGTTGAAATTCACAAGCATAAGCAAAACATCAACAGGAAAGAAGAAACCTTAAGAATGAACAGAGCATGGTTTCCAGTTCTGAAAAACACCAGGCTAACAAAACGCTCTATACCCGACAATAGCCCTGCAGAGAAGATTAGCACATCAAGCACCAATCCATATGCAAAAGAAGCTCCTCAGGATACAGTGAAGCCTCCCGCCATTAGCATTCCACACCCTGGGAAACTCTTACAGGATGACTCAGCTCAACCCCACCCCTCCTGAGTAGATATAAATGACCTGCCAACATCTTTTCCACACTGTGACACTGAGAGATCTCTGTCTTTTGGTGCTACACCTCTGAAGATGCCAGCCACAGCTGCTGGCGAAACGTCAGGAACTACAATGCCAAGACCATGGCAATACAGCCCGTAAAACCCACAACAACCATCGTTCTCCGGCCGTGAAAGCCTTCAACAATACATCGAAATACCAATACTTGAAAAGTGGGTTAGAGTTGGGTAGCAGTGAACGGGAGAACCAAAACTAACAGAAACATTATGATGTATTGTCAGGAACTACAATGCCAAAACGTCAAAACGTCAGGAACTACAATGCCAAGACCACGACAATACAGCCCGGAAAACCCTCAACAACCATAGAAACATTATGCATTAGGAAAAGGGCGACTCAAAATCAGCTTCTTAAAAAAATCGGGACAGAAACCGTCTCAAAAAAAGTAGGCTCCAAACCTATAAGCTTATCCACAGATGGTACTTCACTCCCCAAAAGCTAGCGAAAATATATCCTAGCAGGTCTTCCCTAGCTGATGCAGTAGTTTCAGAGAAATGACATTTCTATGTTGCTATCACTGCCTCTTCACAGGTCCTCCAATGGGCACGTTCTATCAGATTCAGCGTTAAGTTTTCTGCCAGCGTCTTTCTAGTCATCTTCCAGCCCTCTTTAGATCACCCACCTCTGCGGTAAATTACAAGGTTGGCTTCCATCCCAACAGCTTTTGTACCCGTACTTCTTGTGGTTTCTGAGTATTTACAATATTGCATTCTTGTTCCAAGTCTCTCTCACTTGACAACTAGAGAACTGCCTTTATTTAAAAATAAAGTTTCAGAATGCTAATGTATGTACTTTCAAACAGATTTCACTATGTGGCAATGGGGGGCACATGAAACACACTCACAGCCTTCCTTGGGCAGCATATTTCTGCTAGCTCTGAGACGCATTTATTTTGCTCTGTTTGGAACCTCATTGTTCTGAGTGACATGCACAAGCTCATGTGCTGGCACTGAGTCCTGTTTAGAGAAACAGCGTTTATCTAATCATATTGCACAGAAATGACAAAACAAGCATAAAGTTAAAGGTTTTTCTGTACTCTTTAAAAATAGGGGCTGTCATAGCAAGTATTTTCTAATGCTGAATAATGTAAGTACACGTTTATCAGATCATCTTATTAACACAGGTTTGCAGGAAATGTCAAAATAGATAAAAACAATTAGTCAGCAGCACTTGAGTTCCACAGCAAGGTGCAGATTTTACTGCCAACCTGTGGTTTGTACATGAGATATTTATTGAAGATTTTTCCTGCAATTACACAAGAGTTACTCTGAAAATCCTTGTTTCCTTGTTCCTTAGTACATTTATAATGCATAACAACAAGTTTGCACCCATTCTTAATTCCTAAATATCACTTTGAGCAGCTTCTTCATTTTTTTCAAATATCATTAGCTATAATATCATTTGCCAGTTTGATTGTCTAAATGGCTCTGTTATTCTTTCCTCCATTTTCGTTAGCTGACCTTTGGTTAAAATGCTGCAGAAAATGAGTCAGGTCATTATTTGCATGAAGAACTTGATGTGCACTGTATACGGTGAAAGAACCTGTTGGCATGTTAATTCAAGTAACATACAGTCTGAAGTTCTGGAAGTTCTTGAGAGATGTGACGTCACTTTCAGGTTCTCCCCCAGAAGGAATGACATGCCATTACAAAATGCACCACCTATGTCCCAGTCCCCCTGTCTCCTGGTGATTACCAGGCTGTGCCTGGCATTAAACTGGCATTTCGCCGGGCCTGCAAGACGGAGCTGTTCCGCCAAGCATATGGTTGATGCTAGGCGATGCCCCCCCCCTTTGGTGAGGGGGTTAAAATCTTATGCCCTCCTGCCCAATGCTTCATATAGTTGCTGTAAAATGCTTACATGCTGCCATGCTCTTTGTTTTTATATTTGTATTTATATAGTTGTAGTATACATTTTAACTGAATGATATGTATTATTTATGCTTTTAATGGTGATGTGTTTAGTTGTGTGGTGTATTTTAAGTCTGTTGTGATCCACCCTGAGCCCACTTGTGTGGGGAGGGCAGAAGAAGAAGGCCTTCAAGCCACTTTTCCTTCAATCTAATCCATCCTTGCTACTGCTGCTCCCTGTCAGCCAGCATGGCGTATAGTATTGCGGTCCCAGCACTAGTAACAGGTAGAAGCATTTGGGAGGCAGGGACATATTCAATGGTATTGTTCTAACACCACAACATCACTCTGGCACAAACCCAGAAGGGACATCATCCCATCAGGGGTGGTGCTCTAAGGGTCCCAAACCTTTTTGAACTTGTGGGCACTTTTGGAATTCTGATACAGAGTGGTGGAGTCAACTACAAAATGGCTGCCACAAGAGGCGGAGCCAACCACAAAATCTCAGGGAGTGAGGTTATTCATAATGCCAATTGTATTTTCAACATTTCAGGCAGAAGCTCTGTTTAACAGGATGCCTTTTAAAATGAACATGGAGTTTAAAAATATTTTTGTGCATACAAATAGCTTACCTTTGCACAGTGAAGATCCTTGTACTGTGATGGCCGCTGCTGCTGAAGCAACTTTTGAAATTCTCCACAGTCAGTAAGAACTCCAATGACCAATCAGGAGCCCTGCTGTACAAAAATCTCACCTTAACTTGACCACTTTTAAAAAACACTTGGTGAGCACCAGGAAAAGTATTGGCAGGCATTATGGCACCCATGGGCACCACAGTGGAGACCCCTGCTCTGGAATTCCACTGATTCTCTATGGTAAAACTGGGTTCATGGCAGAAGTGACATTGCAGCATCAAAGCAACACCGATCCCCCTCCCCCTTTCCCCCTGCAGGGGTCTGGGGCTGCTGGGCAGGAGGTCTTCTGCTGGAGTGGGAGACCTGTCAGCCCTAATTGTATAGTGGTTAGAGTATTAAACTAGGATCTAGGAAAACTGGGTTCAAATCCCCACTCTTTCATGGATGCTTGCAGGGTAACCTCAGGCGAGTGACTCTGTCTCTTCCTAATCTACCTCACAGGGTAGTTATGAGGATAAACTGGAGGTGGGAAGAATGATGTTGTAATTGTAAGTCACTTTGGGCCTTTTTAAAGTTTGAGTGGGATTTCTTCAGCAGCATCTATTTAGTCCCTCTGAGAATCATCTCAAATATTAATGTCCAGAGTCCAGACCAAAAGTACCCTTCAGATATCCTCCAGTAGCACTGAAAAATAGCCAGTGCTATGCATAATCAGGGCAAAAAAACTCACCAGTTTTGACTGCTAAAGTTTAGTGACATGGGGGGACATCAGTACACAGAAATGAAACATTTCTCTCTCACACACACACACACTTTAAATGCATTGTTAAAAGGAAATCTGCATGACAACAACCAGCATGAAGAGAGTTAAAAATACATCTCTGAGAACACAATTCATAGAAATGAAGCATGAAGCTGAGCAAGAAATACAATGGGTACCTTCTGTTACTAGTGGGATTTCACTAGTTCAAAAGGAGGCTGGTGGATACTTATGCAAAATATTTATGAAGGCCTTGATTTCGCTGTCAGCTGTCTGCAGAAACTGAAGCCACTTTGGGAGGATAAATTAACAGAGGCTGAAACAGACTGCAAATCGTGTTATAATGAGCAAAGGGGTAGGGGGAAAGATTTTAATCTTTAACAGGAGAGATGCTCAAAATATTCATGGAATAAGCAGTTGTATTTCATACTAGCTGACTGCAGTAAAGGATAGAGGATGTTCAAATTATAGTTTGGTTATTTCCCCAAATTTCATTAACTGCACAATATTTTTTTTTTAAAAAAACCCAAACCTGCAGTGCAAATTAGTGATGCTTTTTACAAGCGGCTACTGAAATCATCAGGATAAAAAAAACCTAGATTGCTATCCTTGGATAAAGTTTGTGTCAGCAAAGAACATATTACCTGATAAAATGTCTTCAGGGAGGAAGAAATGTATGCATTGGTCTATTTTTAAAGGTGTTTATGATGCACTGAAATCAAAGAATATACTAACGTGTTTTAGTACTGAATGATTACTAGTCTAGGAAAATGGATTTAAAATGTAGTTTTGTGATTTCTTCCAAAAGAGGGCTTAAAAATATCTGACCTCAATAAAGAAAGCAAGAACATCTTTATATGGAACAGATAGGATTCCCGCACCAACACCACACAGAGATAGTAGGATTAAACAGACCTAGAATCTCTTGGGAGAAGTTCTATTTAGCTCACTGGCAGTAATTGCAGCCCTGAGCTACTGACTCATTCCCTAGCTATTCTTAATTATGCATATTCCCCCCCCCCACCTTTGCCAAAGTATAGAAGAAAAATAAGATCTGTGGACACAGAGGGTATGTTTTGTAAAACTGTTTTACAGCATTGCATTGAAATGCAAGACATAAATATGTTTAGTTCATCTACCAATAACTCCATGGAGAGAAACAACACAACCAGGAAATGAGTACAAAACCTAATTTTCACCCCCATTATCTTGAAATTGTCCTTTGAAGCTATCTTCATTTTATAAAGCAAATGTCTCGACTCTGCAATATATGAGGAAATGATGCCAAATCTCAGGGAACTTGACTATATTAGAGAAGTAGGGTTGCCAATCCGCCAGGAGATGCCAGGAATGGGACAGTTGCCCTGGTGTAACACCAACAGGCAGCATTACTCCCAGTACCAAATTGGAAGTGATGTCATTGTGATGGGGTGACGCTCTAGGATTCAGTTGAGTTCTCTTGAATTCATCAGGGTGTATATTTTTAAGGGATTATATTTTAGAAGGGTTATATATCATTCTACTAAAGACCTTTTAAATGGTGGAGAGAAAAACACTAATGGGTTAGTGAGTGAAAATATTCTAAAGTGACCATTCAGACTGTCTGATACAAAATAGGATTGTAACAATGCATCTCTATCTGTCTTAAAATCTATAAAATCAATGGAATTGAAGCAACCTAAGGGCAGGATTGCAGGCACAGTCCCTTGATCAGTTCCTAAAGCTGATTTAGGGGGATCTCCATCAGAAAAAAAATGTGCCACATGATTTAGCTGCATGCATTGATCAGTTTACAATTGCCTGTCTTGCAGCTGATGGGAGCAGGAGAGGAATGACTCCTCAGAGTGCTCTTCCTCAGGCAAAGTAATCTTCTACAGCTGCCTCTCTGGCACCTGCAATACACAATAGCCCTAAAGGTCCAAGTCATGATGGGGGAGGTCACAGAAGATTAGATTTTAACCCTGGCCTAAACAGTTGGCTGGTGTCCTGGATAAGCAGACACAAGGGCTAACTTTGTGGTTTCACAGTACATTCTTGGTCTTAAATATAGCACCCCACAAAGCCCAAGTGAAAGGTGGTTATGATGATCCTACAACCTTCTCAAATTAGCATCTGTGGTTGTAGAAAAAAATGTTGAAAATAATGTTTTCACCACGGCTTACATAGCGTTGATCAAAAAATGCCAGTATCAGTATTTCTGCTCTGCTCACCATCCAATGTGGTGATTTCATCATCTGCTAACAGTGCTCTTCTAGTGTTTACATAGGACAAGCAGTTCATTCTTTATGCAAAAAATATAACTAAGGGGGCACAGTTGTGACAAAACCATTACAACTTCCAAAAATGATGGAAGAACATTTCAGTCTTCAAGTACATTCTGTTGTAGACATGAAACAATGGACCTCAAAGGAAGACTCAAATAATTGACTGTTAAATAAAAATTCATAATGGACTTGATAGTAGTAGCCAGGTGTTAACCTAGGGTTATACTTCCATGTGGGGCCTGGACTTCTCCTGAAATTACAACTAATCAGTCTACAGAGATCGGTTCCCCTGAAGGAGACGGCAGTTTCAGAGGGCGGACTCACATCTCTGCTGAGCTCCCTCCCTCCCCAAGCTCAACCCTCCTCAGGCTCCATGCCCAAACCTGTAGAAATTTCCCTACTCAGCTGGTAACCTTACACTCAATGGGTCTCACAATTTTCTTAACCTCCTTAGTTGTTAATTATTTTAACATAACTAAGAAATCTGTGCTACAACCTATTATACCTGTTGACTATATTTATCTGTATCCATTTGAGTTTTGTATTGAAATATCCCAGGCCAGGCCTTTTAACATAGTTTTCTCCCCACCCCCACCCCCGCCTCCTGCTCTGCCTATAAAGATCTTGCTGACTAAGAAGTCACTTCATGCATTTGATGAATGGATTACAAACTATAATGATGATGATAGATTTATATACGGCCCCACTCAGAGCCATTTACAAAGTGTGTTATTATTATCCTCCCAACAATCACCCTGTGATGTGGGTGGGGCTGAGAGAGCTCTTAGAAGCTGTGACTGACCCAAGGTCACCCAGCTGCCTTCAAGTGGAGGAGTGCAGAATCAAACCCGGCTCTCCAGATTAGAGTCCCGCCACTCTTACCCACTACAACAAACATGAAAACGTATGCTTCAATGAACTTGTTACCCTTTTAGGTGATATAATTCTCTCGTATCTTCTTTTAACATTGTACCTGCATTCTCCAAAATGTATGTTGGGAGTGATTTCTTGGAATAGCTGAAAGGCAAAGATGGAATTATATGAGTGAAGCTAAGACAAGATAGGAGCAACAGCATGTCAGGTGGTTAGAGTGTGAGACTAGGATCTGAAGACCCAGGTTCAAATCTCCTACTCTGCCATGGAAGCTTGCTGGGTGACCCTGGACAAGTCTTTCTCTCTCAGTCTAACTTACCTCACAAGCTTGTTGTTGTGAGGATAAAATGGAGGGAGAAGCCAAGTTAACTCCCCTTTTGTATGACTGACAACTAGACATCGGCACGAACCGCATTACAAACTTCAAAAACCCACGAAATTGGCAATCGCGCGATCGCAATCCGGCAGTTTGTGATTGTCCACAGCAACCGAACCAGCTTTCAGAAGAAGCCTGGTTCGGTGCGTTTGGCTGTGCTTCAGGAAGCCAGACAGCCAGGCACCATCAATCTATTCCCCTGGAAACGGAGCCCGGAGAATGCCTGAACTCTGTCAGCATTCCTTCTGTCGCCCTGGAAACCCGAATCGAAGCCCATCTTACCTTGATTGGCAGGCCTTCCTTCCAACCATGGGAGCTGCAAAGTGGTTACAAGTTGAGAGAAGACACCCGGGGGAGGGAGGGGGAGGGTGTTCTGTAGCCACGGGCACTCCAATCTCATCCCTGCAAACCCTGATAGGCAGCTCTGACGGCCAAACACAGACCTCCTGCGTTGCTCTATGAGACCTCAGCTTATAAAAAGCACTGCGCTCCTAGGCTGGCTTTCACTTTCAGCGAGCAGTAGAGTGTGAGAGCTGTTGCTTGCTACTTGCTAGCCTTTGGGGAGAGACAGAGAGAGTATAATTGAGCCTGGATTTTTGTGGGAGTTTCCTGGGGGCCTTGGATTGGAGAGGGTATAACTCCAAGATCCCTATTGCAGTCTTGACCAAACTTGGTTGCTGGCTGGAAGAGAGCCTGCTACACACTCCCTGTGGATATGGGCTCTCTAGGTGCAACAGGGGCCATTCTGAGCACCACAAACCGCGAACCACGAACCGGTTCGGCAACGGGAAATGTCAGTTGCGGTTTGCGACTTCGGGATCGTCATCGACACCGAACCACGAACTGCGGATTCATTAAATTTTTTTGGTTCATGCCCACGTCTACTGACAACCTCCAGGCTGGGCTTTGAGATCTTCCAGAATTATATTTATGACTGATCACCAGACTAAAGAGATCAGTTCCCCTGGAGAAAATGGATGTTTCAGGGGGTGGACTCTTTGGCATTATAACCTGCTGATGTCCCTCCCCTTCCCCAAACCCCTCCCTAGGTTCTACTCCCCCCCCCCCCCCAGAATCTGAAGGAATTTTTCAACCAGAGCTTTGCAAGCCTACCCATTAGGGAGAAAGTTGGAGTATAAATAAATAAAAGAGGTTCAGTTGGAAGAATGCCTAGAGATGAATGGCCAAATGCCTACTTCACACTGAGTCTAGGTTGCACCAGTTTGGGCAGAGGAGAGTATTTGAGGGCTCTGTTCCAGAGGAAATTGGTTAATGTCTAATACATTCTAATTGAATTGTATTTGATATCATTGTGCCTGATGAATAAATTATTTGTCTTATGAGGAAATTGTGGTTTTGATAAAAGCCAAGCTGAAACAAGGAGCAACCTTGGGCTACACGTTAGCTGAAGCCGAAGTTGGAATTTACCTTCCAAAAGCTAATTGTCATCAACAATTAGCTTTTGTCATCTGCTGAGTTAAATGGGGCTTACTTATTCAAAATTACATATGCATAGGATTTCAGCTTTAGTTGTGTACAGTGCAATCCTATGCAAAGTTATTCCACTCTAAACTCTTAATAAGATTGCACTGACGGTCTATTATAGCAAAAGGGGGGGGGGGGAACAGACACTGAAGCCTGGTGGCATCTTAAAGGCTAACAATTAATTTTTTTCTAACCCAAAAATGCAGGTAGCCATGTTAGTCCAAAGCAAAATCCAAAAACAAAAAGCCATGTTAAGCAAACAAAATAACCCCAAATAGTATGCAAGTTTCAGAGTTCCACAGAACTCTTCATCAGACTGGATGTTAAGGATAGAGAGGTTTAAGCTAAGGAATTGGGCGGTTCAGGAATATTTTCTGTTGTCTGGTGTCACTTGTTTATCAAAAGGTTACTCAGTTTTTTCAAGTTCTGTTCAGGACATCAGCCATTGGAGGGAGGGGAAGAGTAGTAGTATTTTTATAACTTAGAAACTTCTCATTATCTGATGTTGCAATCAGGTTTTGTAGAGAGTTACAAACTGAGCTGAACCACAAGAATCATATTGGTTTAAAAACCTTTCCATAATTTGCTTTGGCAGCAGCTGCTATGTGATTGCATATCTCCCGGACCATGAACATGCTGAAATTTGCATTTTTGTAAGTGTGGTTAAGACAAGAATAGGATATTCTAACAACTAGTAGCAATTTCCTTCCTTCCTGATTTATTTGTCCTTTTAATTCCTTCTTTTTTTCTCTATTTTTAACCCACTCGTTTCGCTTTTCATCTTTTTCTGTTTTCTTGAAACAGTTTTCATGACAGTATGCTTCATTTTTTAATGTCTCAGCAAAACACTTAATATCAGTTTTAACAACTTCCATTCTCAAAGCTCTGAAGTTGGCTTTGTTATGTTGATTGAATAGTAATGAAAGACCAGATGAAGCCAATAGCAATATTTGTTTGGTTCACTGAAGAAAGTATTGAGTGTGTGACTAGTCCAAGGTTATCCAGCGAGTCAGGATTCGAACCTGGGTTTCCCAGATCCTAGTATGCCACTAACCTTTCCTCCACACTAGCTCCCATGCATGTGTCTTCTCCTAACTGAACTGCCCTCACTTTTTATACTAAGCGAAAGCTTAGAGGTCACTAGATTTGATGGTTAACATGTCCTTTAGTGTTTTAGAAAACATGAACCTAGAAAGAACAAGGAACTAAAACTTTAGTTTTTAGAAACAATGCTGCTTTTAAGGGAAATCATGGAATGACTTTTACCACACATACCAGTTTAAAGACAACAATC
The DNA here is from genome assembly GCF_028583425.1 of Eublepharis macularius. Taxonomy (NCBI): domain Eukaryota; kingdom Metazoa; phylum Chordata; class Lepidosauria; order Squamata; family Eublepharidae; genus Eublepharis; species Eublepharis macularius. The sequence continues at coordinate 185,516,012 of NC_072791.1, forward strand.
GTCCAGTGATTCCCATAAGTTTGTCAGGTCTCCCAGCAACTGGCGGGAGGGTGTGGGGCAGGCTATTACCTCTGGGTCTTCTCTTTCACTAGAAGCAATGCCATCACACCAGGGCCAATTCTTTAAGGATCATTTTTGCTATGTTTTGGTGTCGCCGGAAGTGACATCAGTGTGTGGGGCATGGGAACATGTGTGGGGCCATTTGTTCAGGCTCCCTGCCAATGTAAGCAACTACAAGATAACTCTTTGTTCTTTTTTATCATTTCCAGTGCTAAGCCACAATGCTGTTTGCTTGGCACATTCATGGCCATTGATGATGATGGAATATTTGTATGTCATCTGTCTATTCAGACCTCAGTAGCCTTAGAAGATAAAAGTCCAGAACTTCATTTCTCATTGTTTGTGGCACACCAATATGGTTCCATTCATTATTAGTGTAACCCCCCAGAGTCCCAAGGACCAGGTTCAATATGTTACCAATTCAAATATAAATGCAATTTATTTAAACACAACTATTAAAACATTCCCAAAGTTATTAGTACTGGATCAGTAACCAGTGACCCCAGAGTACAGTCCTACTCACAATCCCCTGGTAAAGTATGCAGGCAGTTCTGTAGATTTGGCCAGAGGCTTTGCCTGGAACAGCATCCCAAATATCTAGCGGGCCTTGCCACAGCAGGACTCTTCTTGTGATGATGCTGTCTGAATCCTGGGACTTGCTTGTTGCCCTAGGAGCAGTTCCCCTTTTCTCCTAGCAAGATGAAGTGGGGCAGCTACGTACTAGGGTGCTGGTCTCAAGCAGTCAATGAGTTCAGCTGCCAGCAATTCCTGCTCTTGCTTCTTCAGCTCTTCCCAGCTACTGCAGCTCTTCCAAGCCAGTAGTTTCAGTTCTGTGATTATCTTAGCTCCAATGTTTAGAAACAAGCTTTGCCTTCCAAACAGCAGCTGCAGCTGCTGCTCTTCTCCTTTTTAGTAGTTCCACCTAGCCTAGTCCTGTATAACAGCACTCCTCTTAGTCATGGTGACCTCTTTTTTACATACATGCCCCATGGGCCTTTGCTAAACATGCAAATTAAACAACCCTAGGTACAGCTCAGTTATCTGTTAGTCTGGTCTATGTATCTGCAGTCTATTACTCAGGCCTAGGTCCTAGGCCCCAAACCCTTTTTCCAGTACAGGCTTACATTCGTCTTTCCAATTTACTCTGCTGCCAATGTTCAGCAAATACTTTGTATATATCTTAGTATTGCTTAAGTAATTAGGCTATTCAGCTCTAAGATATTGTGCAACTTCTTGCAGTTTAAGATCATTCTGGGTGCAAAATGAGATCTTTGGCAGGTACACTACATAGCATCACATCCCTGCTGAGCGCCCTCCTCAGGCTGCACACCAAAATCTCCAGGAATTTCCCAAGCTGGAGTTGGCAACCCTGATAAGGGTTCTGAATAGCATGCAATGCCATCCAGTCTGAGCTGTGCATTTGCTTTCATCAATAGCTTGTACCAAGACTAACTTGCATCAATAATATAGTTTGCATAAATACTAATGGATGTAGGGTTACTGGCATCATAGAGCTAGAAGACTGGAGCATTAGATATAGCTTTGTCTTTGTAAATAAAGCTTCCTAATCTGGGCACCAGAACTTGGATGTGTTAGATTGGATCTCTGTACAGAGGTTAGTACTTCTTATTCATTTGCGATGTTATGAAAGTTGAGTTGGCTCATCGTTTCCCAGAAAGCATCTTAATTCTGTTCTATTTGATGGGGTTTTTGGATTTTTCTGATGCCATTTATCCTCTCTGGGTGTGGCTCTTTTCCATTATTTCTTACAAGAATGCTTGTCTTATTTTGACAGACAATGCATTTGTCTGAGTCCTAACTCAGATATCTAATTTAAGACTGAGGTAAATGACATACTGTCATGGTTCTTCCACTGAAGTGGTGTATGTTAAGATGTCATCCATGCAGGCAATGACTCCTTTTACATTTCCAAGAAGCTCTGTTATCTTCCTCTAAAAAACCTCAGAAGCATCTGTGAGTCCAAATGCAGAAAATAGAATCTCTGAAAGGAAGTGATAAATGTAGTTCTTTGGGAACCCTAGCTTGTCAAAGGGATTTGCTGGAAACTGTCAGAAATCCTGTTTGGAGAATTCTTTGTCTTTTATCACTTTGCAAAGAAGGTCTTTAGCAGTAGAAGTGTGTATTTCATTGTCTCCAGTTCCAGTTCCCCTGTGTGAAGCAAGAGGTTAGGAGTTCTGCATCTGTAGGATATTCAGGCACTTGGTAGTTTAGCACTGAGTCTTAATCGCCACAAAGTAGATTTGCCAACTCTAGGTTGGGCAATTTCTGGAGATTTGGGGGTGGAATTTAGGGAGGGCAGGGTTTGGAGAGGGGAGGGACCTTAGTGGGATATAATGCCATAGAATACACCTTCCAGGGAAACCAATCTCTGTAGTCTAGAGATGAGTTGTAATATTGGGAGATCTCCAGGACCCACTTGGAGTTTTGCAACCCTATCAACAACGTGACAAATGAAGTTCACTGTGGGTAAGTGCAAGGTAATATATACTGGAACAAAAAAGAAATCCTAATTCTAAATGTATGCTGACAGGGTCACTGGCTGAGACTGAGAGCCAGGCTATAAGTGATGCCTGACAGAGGTTGGATGCTTGTCAGCTTCCCTCAAGTTTTGATGGGAAATATAGGTGTCCTTGTCTTGCAGCTTGGCTCTCCGACTGCTGTCCAATGGACTTTTCAACAGTCACTTGGCCAACATTCCACCAAGCTGCCTACACTTCCCATCAAAACTTGAGGGAAGCTGACAAGTGTCCAACTAGTGTTAGGCATCACTTGTAGTTTGGCTCTCAGACTGAAAGTGATCTTGGTGTTGTAATGACAAGTAATGTCCTTCACAATGTGTATCAGTAAGGGAATGAAGTAGGGTTGCCAACTTTGAGTTGGGGAGTTCCTGGAGATTTGGCCATGGATGTTGTGAAGGACAGGGTTTGGGGAGGGGAGGGACCTCAGTGGGATATAATGTCATAGAATCTACTCTCCAAAATTGTTGTTTTTTTCCCCCCAGAGGAACTAATCTCTGCAGTCTGGAGATCAGTTGTAAATTCTGGGGGATCTCCAGGTACACCTGGATGATGGCAAGCTTATTGCAGGTCTCCATTTGTTAGGTGAATGTCTCCAAATGCTCCTATAGCTTCCCTCACTGTTTTTATTAATCCTCTTGGTGTAGCTGCTCAATAAATGTCAGAGTTAGCTGACTTTTTACCCATTATCATATATATGATACATTCTAAATGCTTCACTTTGTATGTTGCTTTGAACATTTCCTGCACTTGGCTTCTTTACTGGATCAGTCCTCTTATCACTGACAGCAAGTGTGGTGAGTCATTAGAGTGTTGGATCAGAATATTGGAGACCCTTCTGGAGCTTATTGGACTGGTCAAATGCAATCAAACCTTTCCATTCTGGCCAACCTGCAGGATTATGAATATTAAAGTGTCTTATGCAGAAAACGGTGTTGTTTTGCTTCAGTCCTTCAAGGATCCACGGGTTTACAACTTAACTTTTCACACCATGCCATGGAATGCTTTAAGGACAACTATCAGGAATAAAGAGAAGTTATAGGAACACCCAATTCAGTTCCAGGTACTACTAATGATAGTGCCACCTCGAGGCTAAAAAACAGAATGACATTTCTCACAGTCCTGTGAGATGTTACACTGAATCAATTTCAAGTTGTTACATGGGGGTATCCAGCTGCATACATCAGGAGCATATCCCTAAAAATAATAAATGAGAAGCGCTACAGAGAAAATGATTTCTGAAGTCACCTAATGAGCTTGACTGGTAGCTGAACTGGAAATTGAACCACAACCAACTAAAACCAGGCCTGCATAATATGTGGTTCACCAGGCCAACACAGTTTACCAGCAACATATTGTGGCCCTGCCTGGTGCTTGACAATCCTCTTGATGCTGTATTTTCTTTTCAGTGACAGACACAGAAAACTAGCTTATTGCTGTTGGGTCCTCTCGTGGGCCATGCTTCACTTGGTGGGTCACAGGTTCTTTAAGGCTGGTCTCAACTTGACCCTCTGGACCACACAGTGTTTCTCTTTTTCATTTGTCCATGGCAGCTTGGACACACAGGCTGGTAAGACGGAAAAAAGCAGTTGAATAATTTACATTTGAAGTGCACCAAGAACAATCTGTTTATTTAACTGTCTCGCTGTAAAATAGGCAATTGAGGTAACACTTTCCGTCCTTCGCTTTCAGCAAAGAAGTATTGGGAGCTAAGCAAACTCAACACTAACAGCTTCCATTAATGGAGCATGAATTTGCTTAAACTAGCCATAAATATTTGCAGGCAGCCTGAATAAAAATAATTTCTAACAAATAATTACAGCAGAGATTAAGAGTTGACATATTGCTGCTTGGCAATTGCACAGCTGGGTTCCTAGCTCAGAGCATTACAATAGCTCAATAACTTGTGTGGTATGTATGTGTGATGTATCTTCTGCTGATCTGTGAGCACAATTCTCTTTTGGGTTCTTTCTATCAGAGCTTAATATCACACCATTTTTGTGTACCTATTTTTTTCATCAATTAAATACCACCGGGGTGGGGTGGGGACACACAGGTAGTTCATTTAACAGGTACATTCAACAATGTGATGATTTTAGTGCACTGTAGTTCCCAGAAATACCTTTCCTGGTACCCGCCAAGGGTTTGTAGAAAGTGGTGGGGCCAGGTGGAGCTTTTGCAAAGCAAGTCTTCTGATTGGACATTAGAGATTTGATTGGTTGCACAGATTTTTAAAAATGTCTTTTGGTGGCAGCTACCTCACAGCACAAGGATCATTATTGTGTTACTGAAGGTAAACCGTAGCAGCCATTTTGTGGCTGGCTCCACCTCAAATGGCAGCCATTTTGTGACTGTGCCCCCACACTGTCAGAATTCCAAAGGTGCCTGCAGGATCAAAAAGGTTGGGGACCTATGATGGATACTTTGTCATTGCTCTCTATTCAAATAAATCTGGGCAGAGCAATTAGATTTGAAGGAAGAAAGCAAGGACTGTTCCAAGGGAATCTGCATTTCTGTACCCCAAACTGAAATGTACAGCAAACATTAACATTTACCATACAGCAACTTAGTTTGCTTTGGTTGCACCCTACCAGATTTTCTATTTGGTCTTTTTCCTCTCTGTAGCCAGCATCCCATGAGGTTTTGTCTGTATGGGTTCCCTAGTGTTCAGCTCAGCCTTTGTGGTGGTCAAAAGCTCCCCTCCTTTTTCAGCTGGTAGAAAACAGCCCCATGCTTTTCTGAGCCTGTTATTTTTGTCATTGCCCCCACACACCCAGAAAGAGGGGTTTTCTTCCCTTTGCAAAATAACATGTAGAGGTATGACTGAAAAAAATACATGAGTGAATATGAGTCATGATCTTGTGTGGAGAAAGCAGGAGAAAAAGGCAATTGGAACAACATAGTTCATTTCAAGGGTGCTTGTTAGAGTGGCCAGCTAGACGTTTGCTTACTGTATGCTGTTTTGCCAAACTAGATGTGGTTAGGGAGTCCCTTTTTGTTTTTACTTTGCTATAGCCACCACTTTTGAACAGAGATATATTGTGTGCGTATGTATTTATTTATCTTCTGGCGAGCCATTTTTGGATAGGCAAAGCAATGTCAAGGTAGAAGAATTAACCCGCACCCCGTGCAGCTCTGAACAGAATCAGAATCATGCAAAAGTGTAATTTAGCTTTAAACAAACTGAAAAATATCCATGTGAAAGATTCCTTTTGCCTAAATAGACAAGTAAACACCCAAAATCATTATTAAGAAGTGTTGATTAATTCATGTTTTGAGTCTTCTCGTGAGTGCTTTGCATGCATGCACTCCCGGCGGGGTGCAATGAAATCGCTCCCATAAGTGACATCATTGTGCAGGCCCCGGGAGCATTTTTGCGTTTCACTTCAAGCCACTTCTTAAGGAATCGGTCTGTTTGGGGCTTAAATTGGCCTAGCATGAAGCATGAAACCATTCCTGGGGCCTGTGCAATGATGTCAGTCCTGGGAGTGATGTCATTGTATCAAGCCAGAAGCACGCTATGGGAGGCCTGTTCCCCCCTGATGGCCAAGTGAGTGATGGCGTGGGTGGAGACTGGGAGTAGAGGATCCCTTGCCCCCCCACCACCACCAGGGTACCAGCAACCCTAGGTGATTACACTGGCATAGATGAGTGAGCAAAAATGAATGACATTTACCCTCACAAACTCAACTCTGTGAAATAAGTTGGGCTAAGTATATACGACTGGTTCCCAAGGTTACCCGGTGAGCTTCCGTGGTAGAGATGAGATTCAAAACTAGTCCAGCACTCTAACCACTACACCACACTGGCACTCTATTAAAATACTTCTTTTCTATTTTGCAACTTAATCTTGAATATATCAAGACTTTTTACATCTTCCCAAGAATCTTATTGACCAACCCCCACTGATATCTCTCTCCATGCTGAAGTTTTAAAAGATACCTTGATTTCTTTTACACCCCTTAGACTGAGTCATTTGTTCATTATTTGATCTTCCAGCTGTCACGAGAATGCTTGTTTTTACTTGCGACATCACATTCAGCTTACTTAACCTTGTGTATAAAAGATGTGACTGCACAGTGTGTGGAAATAGACACTCCCAGTGCTGGAATGCAGAAGAAAATATCTACCAAAATTTGTAGGGTGGAAAATGAGCAAATATTAGTAACTGCAGTAAAATTTGCATGTGCCACCACATTGTCATTCCTGTATACATATAATGAGTATTATGTAATTTCACCAGCAATTTAGCCTGTTCAGTTAACCAAGATTCTTGGTATTTCGCATTCTGGGTGGGTAAATAAGGATGCCAATTTGTGCTCTTCATTACAATAGTAATGTAGGAAGATCCTCATTAAATTAGTTAACGGTACCATGGATAATATGCAAAGAGGTGTATTTCCTGTTTCTTCTCACTAATTGAAAGATGAAAAGCTTGAATTATTTAGTAGTAGGAGCCCCCCCCCAAAGATGTCCAGACTGTTAAATCTAAATAAATAAGACATCTGTAGTACATGAGACTACTGGGACTGGAAATGAATGACGATTGGGCCAAGCTCAAATATCAGAAAGTGATGTACTTCTCTTTAGTCTGTTTCTTCAAGGAGATAGACCTCATCCCTTTACCAGCATAGTACCAGTGTGGTATAGTAGTCTATGATGGACCCCCCTTCCTTCACCCCCCATACTGAGGCAGATTTTCCTGCCAAAACCCAAGTTTGCCTGCTTTGGCTGAGCACCCCAAGTAGCGCGTCTCTATTTCTTTTTTTAAAGTTCGTTTTGTCGCACCCTGATAAGCAGTTATAATTTTGGCTTTTTAGCCCAGAAACTTAATGGAATGAAAGAGCTGAGATAAAATTTGTTGGTAGAATAGAATACTCCTTAAGTCACGAGCAAAATAGTTTTCTTGAAGCTTAGTTTCTATGTTCTTACTCCTTAATAGACATGGGCACGAACAGAAAAAAAATGAACATGGTGTTCGTTGTTCGTTGCCATCGACGAACAACAAACAACGAATATTGATTAACATGATCCTGTTCACGAACATGTTCATTGTTCATTGTTTGTGGGGGCCAGCAGGCTCTCCTCCAGCCATCAAAATCCCTACTGCACCACTCCCAGAACCCCTACCTGAGCAGGCAGCAGGAAATGTACCAATAATAAATAATAGCTTGGCCCCAGAGCCTGGCAGCAGCCCTGGAACTTGAAGGGGTAGATCCCTACTGCTCCACTCCCAGAAACCCTACCTGAGCAGGCAGCAGGAAAGGTACCAATAATAAATAAGAGCTTGGCCTCAGAGTGTGGCAGCAGCCCTGGAACCTGAAGGGATAGATCCCTATCCCACCACACACAAAGAAAATTCAAGCTCCAATGCATTCACCCTATCTCTCTAATAGCAGCTGTCTCTCCCTGAAAGCCAGAGCTGGGAGCCCCCCTCCCCTCTGGTCTTTTCCTCTTGTAACAAATTTGGAGCTCCAGTCCACACTTGGAAGGAAGACCTGCCTCTCAAGATAAATTTGGCTTAGATTGGAGTTTCCGGGACAACATCAGGAGTTCAGACAGAGTTCAGACAATCCCTGTCTAAGTTGCATCTGACGAAGAGAACTGTGATTCTTGAAAGCTTATGCTACAGTAAAGCTGGTTAGTCTTAAAGGTGCTACTGGACTCTTTTCTAAGTTGCCAAGGGAATTGATTGCAGGTGCCAGACTATCTGGCTTGACAAACAGCAACGAACAGCAATGAACGAGGCTTGCAACGGCCATCTGTCCATTTCGAATGGAGCCTCATGAACAACTTGTTCATTAACAGCAGATTGGGCTGTTCGTGGGTTTTTTTAGTTCGTATTGCTGTTCATGCCCATCTCTACTCCTTAACAGTGAGAGGTGTTTTGTTTAATACTTTGGTTACAGCAACAATGTTTCTTCACAGAGTTCCCTTTTACAACTCAGGTTTCCTGACATCAGTTCAAAATGGTCTTCCCTTTACAACAGACCTTGGATCCTTCTCAGAGCCCCCTTTAGACTCTGGTCAGAAATTAATCTTATTCTCCTAAGAAGATATAACCCTTCTTCAGAGGGGAATCTGTCTGACCTTCCCTGTCAGACTAGCACACACACTCTTCTCAAAATTCTGTCAGCAACCAACTGTCATCCTGAAGGTGGCTTTTGACTGGCCAGTAAGAGAGAAGGGAGCAGCCTGTTGATCAAGCTCTCATTACAGGCAATTGTTAATTCTTTGCCTTCCAACTCTCTAAGTGCTGCACTTAGGAAACCTTTTTTAAAAGTGCATTCCATCACACAGTTAAACTAGGAGAGGGAAGGCTTGGATTCAAATCCCACTTCTGTTGTTTAGTTCACTGATCTTTTGCCAAATACTGTCGCTCAGCCTAGCATTACTCATTGGGTTGTTGTGAGAACTGTTTGCCAGGGCCGGATCTAGATATTTGGGGGGGGGAGTAAAAAATGGTGCCCCCTTATATTTTTTCCTTTATATATACTTATATGATCAATTTTTTTAATATAGATATATACTAAACAACTCTTTTAAACAACAGAATAAATTGCATTGACTTATATTAATTGTTAATAAATAACACTTTTACGTTATTTTATCCATCATAGCTAAGCATTCCTCCTAGAATTCCTTTTGTTGTAGGGAGCTAAGGGAGTTCATAGGCAGACATACATGTTAGATATTAGGAGGACAGACTTTAAAGAACTCAGAGGCATGATGAGAGTAATTCCATGGCAAAAAATCCTGGGAGAGGAACAAGTGAAGGGTGGGTGAAGGGTGCTGAGTTATTGGAAGCTCAAGCTATCAATATTCTGGTAAGACAAATGTGGTAGGGAACTCAATATGATGGGGGAAACTTAAACTCCAACAAAGGAAGCCCACTACCCAAATAAAGAAAATAGATTCAAATTCTTTATTCTAGAAAAATAACATTTATTGGTTAGCCAAGGCAAGTTTCTGACACCCAAAAGAATCCACAGCAGATACAAAGCAGAGATACTAGAAAAAATAAACTCTCTTGCTAGGGCATCATGTCCTTAGGAGAAAAAACAGATAAAATAGTCCCAGAGCCCTTCTACTACACCCAGGGTCCCTCATTCCACTCAGGGGACTGTCATTCGTGTCCCAGAGTGCTTCTCCTACACTCAGGGGCTGTCATTCCACTGAAGGGTTTATCATTCCAGTCCCAGAGTACTTCTGATACTCCCAGGTGCTGTCATTCTACTCTGGGACCTGCCATTCCAGTCCTTGAATAATCTATATGGGCCCAGAGATCTTTCTGTAAAAGCCATTCCATGTTTTGTTTGCAACTTTTTTTTTGCTGCAGTGTATTTCAATGGAGCCCAAGCAAGTAAATTGGCATTCCTGGTTCCCGTTATTTCCAATGGGCCTTCAAGCCTCTCCCATTATTTCCAATGGGCAATCTTGTCATTCCTTTTAGTACATCCCCTTTAAAGAGGTGGCGAGAGCACAGAATACTGAGATCAGCTGAGAATCAAAAGGGGGAATGGGGAGAGGGGATCAATCCTAAACAGGTCCCACTTTCTTCAGTGGGATTTATTCACAGGAAAGTATTTTTAGGCTTGCACTGTCACACCTGGAAGAAATAAGGGAATCCTGAAGGGGGAAATACCTAGGGGATGGTACACTTTTGCTCTGAATTCTGGCAATTTCCTCAATGTGAGGAATGTGCATTTTTTGCCGGGCCAAGACCAAGGGCCTCCCCACTAAGGGCCTCCCCACCTTCCCGACTTGGTAATCATCATCATCTCAGTGCCGAACTCATGGAAGCACTTTCAGAGCTCTGCACCGTGCAGGTCCACCTGAGGTACTTGCAGGGCAAGCAGAGGAGAAGCAGGTGTCCAACACGCCGCCTTGGCAGGACCTCTGGATGACAGCAGGGGTGAGGATGCCATGGCCCTCAAAAAACTCTCTTCACAGCAGCTGCCTGTGGGACAGAGTGAGAGGAAGAGCACGCCACAACCCCCCTCCCCAAGGTGCCAAAGCCCGGGCCAAATGAAGGAAGTTCCGGGCCTGCCGAGCAATTAGAGTCGCCTGCTGTGGTGGTGGCAGCAGAGACCTTCCCCTCCCCCTCCACACGCACATGCTTTCTGCACCTTTCCACCTTTTGGCACACCTTGAGCTCTTCTCTCCTCAGTGTAACCAGAGACAGCAAAAACACAAGCGGGTGAGCCTATTTGCAAAGACAGCAAAAACACACGAGCACCTGTTTGCTGGGGAAGAGGCCTGTGTGGCCACCCCAGTTGCAAAGAGGCTGACCTGCCACCTGGGTCAGGTGACCACCCTGCCCCTCCTCAAGATCTGGCTCTGCTGTTCGTTGCCCTGAACTCCTTGAAGATACAATGGTATCGATAATGTTGAAAACTGAAAGGAAAAAGCCTGGAAGTATAACTGTTAAGACACATCATTTAGCATGCTATTTGATGAATTTCAGTTCATTAATTTCCATGTTTGAATATACTTAATATACAATCAAACATTGGACAGAAGTTTGTGAAGCTGACTTATACTGATTTGGACCATTGGTCTGTCGAGGTCAGTATTGTCTGCTTGGAGTGGCAATGACTATCCAGTAAAGGTCTTTCATGTCACCTACTACCTGTCCATTTTAAGTAGAGATGCTGGGGATCAAATCGTGGACCTTCTGCATGTGAAACAGATTGTCTTCTACTGAGTCAGTCATCCTGTTTTAATTCTCAGATATAGGCTTACCAGCATTTACCACCAGAATTCGGACAGTTATAACTTCTCTCCTAACCTATGATAATGGAACAGCCACCATTCGTTCCGAGTTGTGACAGCATATGTATACACTTCCTATGCTGGCAGGATGCCAAGTTATTAACCTGCAGCTGGTCTCTTAATGGCTGGGCCACTCTAAAGGCTGTTAATCCAGCACTGATGAAAATCTCTCATCCACGTATAACTACATTTTGAAAAGAAAAGCCTCCTATGACAAGCATTAAGCTTGAGGAAGCTAGTGACTCAACATACATTAGTTATAATTCGGATTCCATCTAAAAATAATGTTTATATAACTTGCCTTAAGAATCTGTATCAGCAAGTGCCTTCCAATTCCTTGTTCAGCGGAGTTAAAATAGTGCATGCACGATGAAAAGTTAGCAGGTTTCATTTCCTGAAAGTGGGTGCACGGTGCCAGCTTAGATGTAACTGTCAGTACAGAATCCTTGAGATATTCTTACCTAATTAAAATGTTTCCTTAATCTAGCCACCATTCTGTTTTATCGATAATCATTGCCCTAAATGGCTTTAGATAGCTAGAAAATATTACTTTAGTGCTTTAAAAAAAAACCTCGCTATGCTGCTTTCAGTACTAAAAAAAAACACTGGTGGAATCTTCTCAGTGAAGACTGTCAGAAAAAATAACGGATGATATCTAAATATAAATAGCAAATAGCCAATCCATTAGTATTTAGGATGCATTACTATGATATTAGGCACATCTGCAAAAGCACACAAGCACAAAGAGACACAAATTGCCACAATGTCATGTGTAGATTGGCTAATAGTCTGTGCAAATGAAAGAGTCAATCACTCAGTAATGCAATTTCCACATACACATGTTCATTGCCAGAACACCATCTGACTGTGTTTTGGAGTGCTTTTAAGACCATCACATTTTTCATATGAATCTCACTCTTTGTGGATGATCAGGTAACCCTATCCAGAGGTGTAGTCTCCTTGTCTTTGCCTTTAAAAAACGCTGAGCAATTTAAGTGCTCAGAAACATTCCATGGCTGCATCCACACTTCCAAGGCCAGCCCAAAGATTCTAAAAAGCAAAGGGAGCAGCCCTCAAAAGAAATTACAATTACAAGGGCAAAGCAATGAAAATAACCAGTCAATAATACAAAGCAATTATTAACTGGTGCAACAGAGCAATATAATGTAAGTAAAATGACTTCTGACTATTATGTTTATTATATGTACTTCATTTTTATTTTTAGTTCAGGTTGTCTTTGCACTGCGACTCCTGAGGAAGAGAAATTGAAACGAGTTCTTTGCTGGCTCCTTGTAGAGTCACAGGGGTCTTGGTTCCCCTTCCTTCGGTCTGGACACCTGTAGATAAAGAAAAAAAAGGACACGTCAATAGTCAAGATTTTCACAGACTTAAGAAACTGGACTTACCTTGCATTATATTGCTCTTTTGCACCAGTTACTGCTGCCCTTGTTCGTCTCCTTGCCAGCTGATAAGTCCCTCCATTTCTTTCCCCACTAACCAACTGAACGGCGACAGGGGTCATGGGCCTTTGGGAGCCAGGTGGGGGCTGGCAACCCTACTTTGTGAGGGCTGAAAGGCAGAATAGAAATTTTGTAAGATAAAATAAATCAATAAACATGTTGCAGAATTCTGGAAGCACTTCGAAAATATGCTGAAGTTTTCCTTCTATTGGCTATACCTAGTCAACTATAAATTCCCAAAAATGAGCAAGAAAATTGAGGCAACAGGACATTATTATGCTGTATTATGGTGTATTCTACACCATAATATGAAATTTATTTCAGACCTTTATTTCTGAAAACTGGTTCCAAAACAAGGTAATTCACTGGGAAAAAATACTCTGAACCTTTATGCTAGCATCTAAATTGAAGTCCACTGAAAGATTTATCCAATAAGATTTCTACAGACATCTCACATATTCATTCTACTTGAAGATAATATACTCCTCTTAATTCCTGTATCATGCAAGGGGATGTTAAAAGATGGTTTCTGTTAACCCATTCCTGTAAGCTGAAAAATATGCTTCCCTTTTCTTTTTGGAAATGTGCCATATTGTACAATAAAGGAAAATGAATCAGCATGTTGCAATTTAATAACAATCGTTATGGAGTCAGCTGAAATGAGGCTTGACTCCTCAAAAGAAGATATTAGTAACAAGCTGAGACTACAAGCTCTGCACATTTTTGAGAAATATTCTTTCATTTGTATTTTAGAAAGCTCTCTGCTGCCTACAGATTGAACAATACAGAGAATCCAGATTGGTCAGATCTCCATTGATCCTTGATGGACCATCTTTAAACCAAGAATCCAAGCTGGTTGCTAACTTCTCTGTCACACAGCTAATTGGAAATAGTGGCATTCATTGCAACAAATATTATTATTTAAAATATCAGAATACTTCTATATACCTTTCTTTTCACCTAGCATACTGTTACCATTAGCCACCAAAGGCTCTGGTAAAAAGAATTAACTTAATCTGGCATGTAGGAGATGATAAAGACAGTGTTGGGAGATCAAAGCTAGGGATGGATTTTCATCGTTAGGACATGTAATGCTTTGCCTCTAAATAGTCTAGCTTTTATTTCTGCTTGTTAATGTGAATTTTTAAAATATATGCAGGCCTCTGAGGAAAGAGGGGCTGGGTAGGTGGTTGGAGAGTACTGTGATTGGACGGTAGCTGAGACCACTTAATTGCAGTGTTATGTTTGTAGTTTTAACATATAACACTTAGGGTTGTTTTAATTGTTCAGGCCTTGTTTGAGGGAGAAGTAGTATAAAAAATTAATAAACAAATAAACAAGAGGGGGCAGAGTGAACTGCAGTTTTTAGTTAGTGCTGAGGGAAAGGTTTTCAATCAGCTTTTATATATCTCAGAGAAAGGCCCTTTTCACTCTACTTACCTGCTCCCAGAATGTCGCAAAATATCACACAAAAGCCATGGAAAATAGCGTCTTCTCGTGAGAGTTTTGCGCCATGTCGCGCAAAACTCTGGCGAGAAGACACTATCTTCCACATTTTTTGTGTGATATTTCGCAATATTCCAGGAGCAGGTAAGCAATGTGAAAAGGGCCAAAGATTCTAGTTAAATCAGGCAAACTGTGTGAAGCCTGAGAGAGTTAGTTGGTGTGTATCTCTGAGAAAGGCAAACTGTGTGTGAGTTTATGTCAGTCTTTGGGTGTCTTGGAGAAAAGATGCTGGCTAAATAAGGCAACCTGTGTGGAAGCTTGAGAGCCTAATTCTAAGTCAGACAAATTGTATATGCCCCTGAGTTAGTTTGTGTATAACTGAGAGAGATTATTTTATCTAGGTCAAGCAAACTGTGTGGAAAGGCCTGATTGAAACTATATCTGTGTGGATGAGAAGAGAGTTCAGTTTGTCAGTGAAGAGCTGTATGGAAGATTAGTCTGTGAATATACCTTTAAGACAATATAAATATTATTGAAACTGCCAAGCTTAAGAACTATTCTGAAACAAATTTGCTTATAGAATCATTGAATCATAGAGTTGGAAGGGGCCATACAGACCATCTAGTCCAACCCCCTGCCCAGTGCAGGATCAGCATAAAGTATCTCTGACAAGTATTCATCCAGCCTCTTCTTGAAAACTGCCAGTGAGGGGGAGCTCACCACCTCCCTAGGCAGCTGGTTCCACTTTTGAACTATTCTGACCGTGAAAAAGTTTTTCCTTATATCCAGCCGGTACCTTTGTGCATGTAATTTAAGTCCATTGCTTCAGGTCCTACCCTCTGCTGCCAACTGGAGCAGCTCCTTGCCCTCCTCCAAATGACAGCCTTTCAAATATTTAAAGAGAGCAATCATGTCCCCCCTCAACCTCCTCTTCTCCAAACTAAACATTCCCAAGGCCCTCAGCCTTTCCTCGTAGGGCTCAGTCTGCAGATCCCTGATCATCCTCGTCACTCTCCTCTGCACCCTCTCAATTTTGTCCACATCCTTTTTGTAGTGAGGCCTCCAGAACTGCACACAATACTCCAGGCGTGGTCTGACCAAGGCAGTATAGAGAGGGGCTATGACCTCCTGCGATTTCGACGCTATGGCCCCTTTGATACAACCCAAGATTGAATTAGCCTTTTTTGCCACCGCATCACACTGACTGCTCATATTTAGTTTACAGTCCACTCTTATCCCAAGATCCCTTTCACATATACTACTGCCCATCCAGTATTTGTGCTTCCCATTCTTGTGGCCCAGATGTAATACTGTGCACTTGTTTTTGTTGAATTGCATCCTATTCACAGCTGCGCATTTCTCCAGAGTATTCAGGTCATGTTGAATTTTAATTCTATCTTCTTGGGTGTTTGCTACTCCTCCCAATTTGGTATCATCAGCAAATGTAATGAGCAGCCCTTCCACTCCTTCATCCAGATCATTGATAAAAATATTGAAAAGTACCGGGCCCAAAACCGAGCCCTGCAGCACCCCACTGGACCCCTCCCTCCAATCTGATGAAATGCCGTTGACCACCACTCTTTGAGTGCGGTCCTCTAACCATTTCCCTATCCACCAAACTGTCATATAGTCCAGTCCACAGTCTTCCAGTTTGCCCATCAGAATGTCATGGGGGACCTTATCAAAAGCTTTACTGAAATCCAGATAAATCACGTCAACAGAGTTCCCCTGATCCAGTAAGCTGGTCACTTGATCAAAGAAGGAAACCAGGTTGGTCTGGCAAGATCTGTTAGGCACAAAACCATGCTGACTTCCCCGGATCACTGAGCAGTCCTTCAGATGCTTACAGACTGATCCCTTTAAAACCTGTTCTAATATCTTCCCAGCAACAGAAGTCAGACTGACCGGCCTGTAGTTTCCCGGGTCATCCTTCTTCCCTTTCTTCCCTTATCAAAACTGTGCAACCATCACACTTATGTACTTATAAATTAATTCTACTTTTGATTAAGAAAAATTGTTCTTTTTTACCTCACAGCCACCCCATGCACTGACTGTTCTGTCGCACTGTCTTCTCTTAACCTTCAAGACCTGAATTGCTGCAATGACTGTAAAGATATTTTTTGTACAGAATAATACCACTCAGAACTGTCACATTGTTGCTACATAGGGTTTTCAATGGAAAATACTACCCATTCAATCAAACTCCAGGAACACCAGTCACACATTCGGTGTAAGGTTTTAGACACTCCAATGGTCCCACATTTCGTGGAGGCAGAACATAAAGATACTGATATGAGGTTCACAGTGCTCTGTGTTAGTAAGCACACCAACCCAGAAACCAACAAGAGAGATCTCCTTAGAAAGGAATTGCTCTGGATCTTTAAACTTAACAGTGTAATTCCAGAGGGACTCAATGATTTATCTTGTTTTCTATAAGATGTATATGAAGGCATGTCATCCTGGTTCCTAGCTCTTTAAATGACTAATTATCGACAGCTGCTCTTTTGAATAAGTTAACAACATACATACATACGTCCCATAGGAAATTACCGAGGCTTCCATATGAAACCGACATGATTTCTCTTAGTGAGTATGCAATAATATATCTACATTGTTATAACTTTTGAAGGGATACTATGATGACTGTTTGTTATTTATATAAACACAGAGTTTGTGGCTGCCATGAGTAAAGAAATCTGAGATAGGAAGAACATGCTAGCTTACCTGTTGTGGTTACAAACACTGGAAACTCGAAGTATCCCTACCTTTGGACTCTTGAAATAACAGTCACAATCACGAATTCTTACATATTGTTCTTGTGAAAGACTTTATTCATACTGTTTATTAATTCAAGTGTTTGGACTGTGATCTAGATAAGAAACTTTGTATATTGCATACATTCTAAAAAGCACTGGCACTTTATACTAAGAAGGCACTGGCACTTTTGTATCATTTTCAGACAAATTGGCACAATATGATTATTGGATACTTTAGCAATAAGCACTGTGGATTTTAACTTGTGTAGATTTTTGGATGATACATTGGTTGATATTTCCAGTTGCCTTACTTTGATGTTCTGCCCTCAGGAAAAATTATAGTTGCTAAATTGTGCATCTTTGGTAAAAGTAAATGCAGAAATTGAATTTGTAAAATGTACCTGATACTTTATTGTTGATATGAGACATATTAGTTTGTTGCGGCTGGTTTTCTTCTTAGATCTCCTACTATGGTGGGAAACTTCCCACTGGAAAACCTGTTGCCTGCTGCCACTCTGTTGGATGGCAGAAGAAAAATAAATTTTAAAATTGCTGTCAACACAACATCATTATGTCACTTACATGGAAAACCTGGAAGTCATGTCACTCCACTCTAGGAATTGCAAGAAACTCTATAGTAACACAATTGCATTGACAGTGCCCTACTATGTCCCTTCCCAGACTCCAGCTGTTACATGGACTAAGTGTTCTCATTGGGAAAGGAGAGGGAGGGGGTAGGAATGTGGGTATGATATCGTAATGCCAGTATGATGTTGGCACAATACTCTAGGATTTGGATAAAACTCTATGGTTTTACCATAGAATTTTGGCCAAGTCCTAGAATGTCATGCCTACCTCACACCAATGATGTGATGTCACTTTTGGTATTCGCTGGAAGTGACATTGTACAGTTGAAGTGATGCCACTATAAAAATAACGTCTGCCACTAGCTATCAACAAACTGCCTGGCAACAAACATGGAGACTGGTAGGTCTCCTCCTGAAGTGGGACATCTGATCTCCCCTAAGAAGGACGCTTGTAGCCATCTGCTGAATCACTCTTTCCTTACTGCCCTGTGGTAGTGGAAAGAGAAAGACAGCAAGAGAAAATGAAAAGTGAAAGCACATTGCAGCTCCTGATATAATGGTGATGACCAAAAAACCCCTATGTCCTGCTCTTTACTGAAAACCAGAGATAATTTCAGGTGAAACTGAAAGAAAGAAAGAAAGAAAGAAAGAAAGAAAGAAAGAAAGAAAGAAAGAAAGAAAGAAAGAAAGAAAGAAAGAAAGAATATTCTTACGTTAGCAAACAGTATGTACTTGGGTCAGATTTTGCTTAGTTTCATTCCAATTGCACAGCTCTAAATGCACATCAGTATGTTATGTAATCAATCAGATTTGGCCATGTGATGGACTTCCTGTTTGGGATCCATGGAGGTCTAACGCAGCTCCACTTGCGGAGCTGACCGGACTGCCGTTTTAACCGGCCGGCGGGGTGAAAATAGCCCGCGGCCGACTGCTCTCAGGCGGGGAGCAGGCAAAGAACGCTCAAGACCCTAGGGTGAGCTAGATCTCGGACGAGGGGGGGCTCTTCACAACGAGTCTCCCCCCGATCCTTGAGGTCCCACCTTGCGACGGGTCGGCTATAATCTCTGCGGCAGTTTTGGGGCCAATTCGGCTGGCATAAGACCTACATACCCAAGCATCGATTGGGGGAAGAAGCTGAGAGGAGAACTTAAAATCGAAACAGCGATTACAACCCGAGAAAAGTGAAGAGAAGGTAAAGATCATTATCTTCTGAGACGGGACAGATTGATAAAAACAGAGAGGAAAAAAAGTAGATTTTTAAACTGCAACAGACTAGTGAAAAGGAGGGGAAGACTCGGCAGGAATCGAATTTAAAAAGAGACTAAGTTTAAAGAAGTTATTAAAGAAATGGGACTATTGTTTTGAATACCTGTGGCTTTGGAGCTGTGAGAAAAAGACACCATCGCGAGATCTGCTGTGGGAAGACGGGAGACAGGAAGTGCGTAATAACAATAGAGTGGCTGGAGAGAAGCGGCCCTTGCTAGAGGGCAGGAAGTAGGGAATCGCCATTTTTGAAAGGGGAAGGGTCGCGGCTTCAGCGGAAGAGGAAGTAGGCCATCTTGGATTACAAAATCATAGAGAAACCATAGAGAAAAGACGCCCGACATTTTGGACTCTTTAAAATTTAATTTCTATAAGAAGACCGGGACATTTAAAATAGAAAAACGTTAAATTTTACACCACGGAGTTAAGGAAGAGAGCGGATTCGTGGGAGCGAGCTAAAGCAAGCCCCACGATGTCAAAAAAAGAGTGGCAATCGGCAATAGAAAACCTGGATAAAAACCTGGACAAAAAACTTTTAGATATGATTAAAGAACTTAAGGACACGAAATTGGAGCTGATAAAAGAGGTTAAAGAGGTTACACAGACAGTAAAATCGGAGCTGTCAGAAGTGAAAAAAGGTATGGAAACAATACGAAGTGAATTACAAGGAACGCAGCAGAGAGTTAAAACAGTAGAAGACGCGATGGAGAATTTAGCAGACACGCAACAAACAGAGATGAGATTGGTGAAGGGGAGAATGTCAGTTGCAGAAACTAAACATATGGAGAAGCAGCTACGTTTTCGTGGCTTGCCAGAAGTGGAAGGAAAGTCAGCGCAAGAACAGATGACTGAGGTGTTGGCTGAGTACCTGGGGAAGGAGGAGGAGGAAGTTGTGGCTATCCTAGATGTGGCATACCGTGTGAATTCGAGAATAGCAACCCAGAGGAAACTACCAAGAGATGTGATTGTGCAGTTTACAACACGAAATATGAAAGAGAGGATTGTGACAAAACAGTTTCAAGATCCATTGGAGATTGATGGCAAGACGATTATTATAATGAAGGAACTGCCCAGATCAGTGTTACTGGACCGGAAAAAATATAAAGTGCTAATTCAGATTTTGAAGGACATGAAAATCAGGTACAGATGGGAGTTACCGGAAGGAGTGTCCTTTGAGTTTGGAGGGGCCAAAAAACGCATCAGATCTGAGCGAGAGATGGAGCGATTTATTAAGGACAATGAAAAAGACTTACCAACAAGATCATGAGTATGGAGTGTAAAGTATTATCTTGGAATGTAAATGGACTAAACTCACCGAATAAGAGGAAAAATACTTTTCACTGGCTACTAAAACAAAAATGTGACATTGTTTGTTTGCAAGAGACCCATATCAGAAAGCAGGATGTAAAATATTTAAAATCTGGAAAATTGGGCAAAGAATATGTAGCGGCCTCCAACAAGAAAAAAAGAGGAGTGGTGTTGTACATAAAAGAGGAGCTACAGCCAAAATTTGTTATGAGAGATGTGGAAGCTAGATTTGTAGCAGTGGAATGTATTTGGAATTTAAAGAGAGTGTTGGTAGTCGGACTTTATGCACCTAACGGTGCAAAAGAAAGCTTCTTTGAGGATTTAAGGAAGCATTTAGACGATCTTGCATACGACCAGATAATTCTTGCTGGAGACTTCAATGGAGTGACAGACTTGGAACTAGACAAAAAGACTACAACGGCACAAAAGAAAAGAGGACTATTACCAAAGCTTTTTTTTTAGTTGATTCAACAAGAGACTCTTGAAGATGTATGGAGGAGAGAATATCCTAAAAGCAGACAGTTTACTTTTTATTCTGCAAGGCATTCTACATTATCAAGAATTGATATGATCTGGGCCTCAAAAGACTTAGCATTATGGACTAAGGAGGTAGAAATAATGCCTATGGTAGGCTCAGATCACAACCCAATTATGTGGACATTTGGAAAAAAGAGAAAAAGGAAAGCATGGAGAATAAATGAGGACTTGTTACAGGAAAGAGAGAATATGGAAATACTGAGAAGAGAGACAAAGTTTTTTATACAATACAACGTGAATAAAGAAGTACCAACCAATAAAGTTTGGGATGCTTACAAGGCGGTTGTAAGGGGCATACTAATGGACTTAAATGGTAGAGCAAGAAAGAAGAAAGAGGAGAAAAGACAAGAGATTGAGGAGAAAATAAAAGCCAAAGAAATACAGCTAAAAAAGAGACCAGGGAAAAAGAAGGTATACCAGGAAATTAAAATACTTCAAGAACAGCTAACAGCAATGAGCAATAAAGAATTGGAGTGGAATCTCAAAAGACTGAATCAAAAAGCGTTTGAGGGTGCTAATAAACCTGGGAAGTACCTGGCATGGCAATTGAAGAAGAAAAGGGAAAAGAAGATAATAAATAAAATTTGCGAAGATAACAAAACGTATTTGGAGCAGGCTACCATTAGTAGAGCCTTTTATAAATTTTACGCTAAGCTGTATAATAAAAAAGAAGTAAACAAAGAATCAATAGCGTCATATTTGGAGAAAACCAAACTTCCAGAAATCTCGGAAGCTTGGAGAAATAAGTTGAATAGTGAAGTAACTGACGAGGAAATAAGTAAGGCAATACAATCTGCAAATCTAGGAAAGGCGCCAGGGCCAGATGGACTTACGGCTAAATTCTATAAGATAATGGCTAATGAACTGGCACCATTCCTAAAAGAGGTGATGAATGGGGTTTTAAGGGATCAAAGGATTCCAGAAACTTGGAGTGAAGCGAATATATCATTGATCCCAAAAGAGGGCCAAGACCTGACTAATGTGAAAAATTATAGACCTATATCGCTACTCAACAATGACTATAAAATTTTTGCGAAGATATTGGCGGAGAGATTGAAGGGGTGGCTCTCGGAAGTCATAGAGGAGGAACAAGCAGGCTTTTTGCCAGACAGACAAATAAGAGACAACTTAAGGACAGTGATCAATGCTATTGAATATTATGACAAGCGTTGTGACAAAGAGGTTGGTTTCTTCTTTGTTGACGCTGAAAAAGCGTTTGACAATTTAAACTGGGACTTTATGTTTGCCACTATGGAAAAGCTACAATTGGGAGAAAGATTCATCAGAGCAATTAAGGAAATTTATAGAGACCAGACTGCAGCAATTGTGGCGAATGATGAATTGACCAAGAAATTGACGATAAGTAAAGGAACAAGACAAGGTTGCCCGTTATCTCCATTGTTGTTCATTTTAGTATTGGAGATTCTGATGATACAAATACGTCAAGATGATGAAATTCGTGGAATAAAAATAAAGGACTATTCATACAAGGTCAGAGCATTTGCGGATGACATAATGTTAATTGTAGAGGACCCATTGGAGAACATGCCAAGAGTGATAGATAAGATCAAGGAGTTTGGAGACTTGGCAGGTTTCTTCATTAACAAAAAGAAGTCAAAGATATTATGCAAAAATATGACTAAGCAGAAACAACAATTGTTAATGGAAACAACGGATTGTGAAGTAACAAGTAAAGTGAAATATTTGGGAGTCGAATTAACTGCAAAGAACATAGATCTATTCAAAAACAATTATGAAAAACTATGGACTCAGATAGAGAGAGACTTGATTAAATGGAATAGATTGAATTTGTCATGGTTGGGCAGGATTGCAGCAGTTAAGATGAATGTGTTACCAAGAGTAATGTTTTTGCTACAGACAATACCAATCATCAGAGACTCCAAACAATTTGAAAAATGGCAGAGGAAAATATCAGATTTTGTTTGGGCAGGCAAGAAGCCTCGAGTGAAAGTGAAAGTTTTACAAGATGCAAAGGAAAGAGGCGGAATGCAACTGCCCAATCTGAGACTTTATCATGATGCAATCTGCCTAGTTTGGTTGAAAGAATGGATGACATTAAAGAACAAGAAACTATTAGCCCTAGAGGGATATAAAAAAATATTTGGATGGCACGCATATTTATGGCATGACAAAGTAAAGGTCAACTCGATGTTCCTGCATCACTTTGTTCGGAGAAGTCTATACATAATCTGGAAGAAGTACAGAATTTATCTACAAGAAGGAACCCCTTTGTGGGTGGTTCCATATGAGGTGATAGACCCGAGAGCTGTTGATAATGAACAACAATGTTTAACGTATAAAGAAATAACTAAAACTGAAGCATCCAAACTTAGAATAAAGACACAAGAGGAACTATCACCTAACTACGATTGGTTCCAGTATAGACAGATCAGAGATTTATATAATTCGGACTCTGTAAAGGGAGGTATACGAATAGAGAATTCGGAACTAGAGCAGACCCTTCTTAAAGAAGATAAGAAAAGAATATCCAAGGTATACCAAGTACTGTTGAAGTGGTATACCGAGGATGAGATAGTTAAAACACAAATGGTGAAATGGGCTATAAACTTTAATAAAGAAATAACAATGGAGGCATGGGAATACTTGTGGAAAACTACAATGAAGACAACGACATGTATTAATATCAAAGAGAACATTTATAAAATGATCTATCGTTGGTACATGACACCAAAGAAGATTGCGCTAGGGAATTTGAATACTTCTAATAAATGCTGGAAATGTAAGAAGCATGAGGGCTCCCTCTATCATATGTGGTGGTCGTGTGAGGTAGCCAGGCAGTACTGGGGGGAAATAATAAGAGAAATGAGTGAAATTTTACAATTTCAAATTAATAAGAACCCAGAACTCCTGCTACTGAACTTGGGAATGGAGGGAATTCCAGCCCAACACAGGACGTTGATATTTTATATGACAGCAGCAGCTAGACTTTTGTATGCACAAAAATGGAAAGTACAAGAAGTGCCAACTATTGAAGATTGGACTTACAAATTGCTGTATATGGCTGAAATGGACAAGATGACAAGAAAATTGAGAGATCTGGACTCAGGGCAGTTCAACACAGACTGGGAGAAGCTGAAACAATACCTGGAGAAGAAATGGGAGGTGGGAGGAAAACTGTGGCAGTTTGAGAACTACTGAAGTATTGAAGTAGAGGGGGGAGACTTTACCGGGGGGAGAAGAGATAAATGTGAATTAATAAGCAGTCAGATTAATAGATTGACATATATATAGATATATATAGGTTAACAAACAGAACATAGAGAAAATAATTAATTATAAGGACTAAATATAAGGAGCGATTAACTAACAATATTTTCTTTTTTTTCTGACAAGTTTTGTACCAAACTGAATGTCTGAAGATATAGATGGGTCAAATTGATTGACTACGTGAGGAGAGATATATAGAACTATTATAAAAAGATAGAATGAGTAATATATAGAGAGAATAAGTCAAATTGTTTGATATAAACGAATGTATGATCTATATGGTTTATGATATATAGAAATACCTGAAATTGAAAAATTGGGATAAATTGTTTATCTAAGATGGAAACAAAGGCTTACAGTTTGGGCATATAATGTTAAAAATAGTTAAGGATGTACTGCTTAGAATAATGGAGAATATATATTTGTTTTAGATAGAGGAAGCTAATAAAAGTAAGGGAAAGGGGACAAAGGGTTGGAAAGCTGTTGGAAGTCAACAAAAAGGGGGGGAAAGGGAGGGGGTTAGAGATGAAAAATTGGGGAAAATTGAATGTAAATGTGGAAATAATGGATTCTAACCCAATAAAAAAATTTTCAAAAAAAAAAAAAAGATTTGGCCATGTGATGATGGGACAAAAATAATCCAGAAGGCAGGCATGAAGCATTGCCATTGCTCTGAGCAGGTGAACATTTTATTTATTTGTTTGCTTTATTTATACTTCATCGCAAGGAGGATTATCTAATGTAAGTCAGTGCAATCAATAGAGTAAGACATCTGATAAACAAAGTAAATGGACTAGAATTACAGAAATCTGCAACAGAGCATAGATTAACCATGTTATGTTGACAATGCCAAAAAAGTAGAATTACATAGATAGAAAACTATGTAGTGAGAGCAAGATGTAGTACACAATCCCATTTCTTTTATTAAAGCACCGTCTTGCACCACTGCATTTTACCCTTGCTTCATGCCTTCCTCTCCACAAAACAACTGTTTTTAAACTTTTAAGTTTTTTGTGAAAATTTCCCCCTTATTGCAACTCACATTGCAGTTATGACATATGAACTATAACTCTGTGAAAGCAGCTCAGCAGTTCATATGTCTGTTGGGTAGTCAGCCATGTGCCTAAAATCATTCAGCTTGTGTTGTATGAGATTGTGGAGAGAAAAGAAACTGAACTAAACCAGTCCCAGCATAACACACTGAGAACAGTCATGCAAAAGCAGAGAGCGGCTCTTAGTCTGACAGAACTCAATGTTAGACACTCTTATTTAGGATTAAATCCTATTGAACTCAGTGGAACTGATTATCAACTGGGAACAATCCTACTCATGCAACCAAAACTTGCTGATATGGCTTAACCAAGTTTTACTTTCTCCACACTTTATCTGGAACATGTGGGACTCAGAATATGTACATGAAGCTCCTCCATTCACTTCAATGGAAAGGGCACATATCCCACCACAAGCATGTGTCTACTTCCATTGAGGTGAATGGAGAAAACCCTCTCCATCAGGAAGTCTTATGTGCCTGTGGAGTTCTGGGTGGTACAGGGAGGAAGAGAGACATTACATGAGGGTGCCATAGTCAGTAATTTTCTGCTTTCAAAATAAGACCATGTTATTTATTCTAAACAATGATACTGTATGTTTAGTGTAGAGAGGCCTCCATTAAAGCAGTTTGCTGATCATCATTAGGAAGTGTCATGAGCCAGCCAGCTGCATTTTGAATTAACTGGCATCTGTATAATGAACTATCCGACAGCCCAGCTGACATGGAATTGTAGCCCCCATCAATCCTTGATGGTACACTGATTAGTGTGAAATAGCAATCTGTATCAGTAGGGGAGGGCATTCTCTGGTAATAAGCTACCC
This sequence comes from Eublepharis macularius, assembly GCF_028583425.1. NCBI lineage: Eukaryota > Metazoa > Chordata > Lepidosauria > Squamata > Eublepharidae > Eublepharis > Eublepharis macularius. The sequence goes on from NC_072791.1 coordinate 185,541,862, forward strand.
TAATGGCTAAAGTTTATTATACTCCATAACCATGATGTGCTTACTAATGACTCCCAGTGATTACATTCTCTTCTCTAAAATAAAATATGTCAGGCCAAGTGCCACGCAGCATGTTGGAAAGATCAAGCCAGAGTCGTTGTGAAAGGAAAGGAACAAGCCAAGATATCTGAAATGGATTATGCTTCCTTTTGTCTATTAATCAGTAGATACTTCCTATTTCAGGAAATGTTGGTTGCCAATAACTCAGTGAAATGAAAGACTGCCAGCATATAACTTTTGACTCAGTTCAGCATTTGCCAGCGTCACAGAATGGAAGTTGAGGTGTAAGAAACAGTGCCTCACTTTGATTCCTTAGTTTTTACATAAGTCTTAATTTTCATAACAGCGTACTATGGTAAAGTTCATTTATCTCAATGTTCCAGGGCAGTGAAGAAGAAGTGGGAAACATCCAAAAATATTCCAGGAGCCCATTTATACCCTGCCTTTCTATCCAATGGGGACCCAAAGCAGCTTGTGGTGGCTCCCACCTTGTGGAATGGCCTGCCTGAGGAGGTTCTTTCCACAGAATGTACAGAACATTTTTATGAAGGGATTTGAACAGAAGTATAATGGAAAATCTGCAGAGGGAGCTTTTATAAGGGAATAGGATTGTGATCTACTGCAGTGATTTCTCTAGGTATTATCCAGCATTTACAGCATTTCCTTCTGTCTTTGAATTACACTTGCTGCTTTGTTTACAGCATATCTTCCCTTTAGCAGTTTGTTTTTCACGTTCTGTAATCCTACTCCTATTGCATTGTTCAATGAATGGCTCGTGCTTTATGAGTATTTTGTTTTTATTTTGTAGTCTTCCTTGAGTCTCAGTGAGAAAGGTGGGATATAAATAAAGTAAATAAATAAATAGTTCTCTTCTTCATTTTGTCCTCACCACAGCCCTATGAGGCAGGTTAAGCTGAGAGTGTGTGTGAGTGGCCCAAGTGACCCAACAAGCATCCATGTCTTCCAGATTCTGGTCCAACACTCTAACTACTTCACCTCATTGTCTGTCAATATTTACTCAATTATATTTACTGTAGCACAGTTTCCTAAAGCAGTTCAAATATTTATATTTCACTCTGCTGGATTCTATATATGACACCTGGCCAATGTGTATGATATATGTCTAATTGGTGCCATATATATCCATCTACTATGCAGCTTAGTTTTGGGACTATTCAAATAATTCATGGAGAACTGTACACCATCAACATCATGCAATAATTTGTTGGACTTGCAATATTATATTCAATAAGTTATTTGGACTGTTTTTAAAGCAGTTCATAGCTTGCTTCATTGCCCTCATGTAAATAACCAAATAAACTCCAAGTTAGTTATCTTCAACATCTGTTCTATTCGCCTCTAAATAAAGTTCTTCCAATATTAATAAAATCCATCTCTTTTCACAAGATTTTTGAAATGCGTAATGCTGCCAAAACCGCTGTCAAAATCTGAATGTTCAATATTGCTGTTTCGATGTTTGTCTCAGAGTCTTCGTTACCATCTGAGCAACTCTCGGGGATCTGAAAAAATTTCCCCCTCCTCATTTAAGACTCTAATTTCCTCCTGTTAAAAATAATTACTATATTTTAAAGCATTATGTGCTGTTAGATGAAGACATGTAAGGAAATGGCTGGACAGAATTAAGATGGAGACTGTGGATTGCCTGATTTGTGCTTTTTAAAGAATTAAAATCCCATTTCCAACAATGGGCCTAATTTGATCCTAGTTCACAATGAAATTGAGAAATGAAATAAAAACATTTAGAAGCCCTTTATTATTGCAATAGATTGGCTGTTACTGTCCTTTAGAAAATGCACAGTAAAATTACATTTATCCATATGGCCTGGGGCCAATCAAGACACTAGAGTAATTACAAGCATTAGATTCATGGGAACACTCTTTGTTCACTCTTAGGCTGCTTCCACACACGTTGGATAATCGACTTTCAATACTCTTTAGTGAACATTTGAAACTGATTTTTCATGTGTGGAACAAAAAATCCACTTCTAAAGGATTACGAAAGTGCATTGAAAGTGCATTATTCAACGTGTGTGGAAATGGCCTTACATTGGCATAAGAATTAACGGGGTCCAATGCTAGGAGGAATAGTTTGTGATAACCAATATTCAGATTAAAGTTTCAACTTTATGAATATGGAATCAGAAACATAATTTCCACATCCATACATTTAATTCCCCCTATATATACTTTTAAAAATAACTTTTGCATGTTTGATTTGCATTGTTCATGTCTTATTCTCCTGAAAGGGGATGACAGAGTGGAAAGGAAGTCCCTGCCCTACTGTTGCAACTTTAATCCAAATTGCTTCACTCCTTTTTCCTGTGGTTATTTAGTAATCTTAAGGTAAATATTGGGAGACCTGATTTTGGATCTCCTATGTACATTTAAAGTTTGACCCCTAAGAGTGAACACCAGCAATGGAAACTTATCTGGTATATATTCCCTATGGCTTGTTTCATTTACAAGAATAAGCAACTGAGATGGATAATAAAGAAAGGCTTCTCCCAAACTTGTCTTATTTATTTATTTAGATACTAATACCCTGCTTTATTTATACTTTGGGGACCCAAAACAGTTTACAACCTCTTTCCCCCCAATTTTATCTTTATTTTTGTGTTGGTTTCACCTGTTTCTTGCTGGCAGGAAACAGAGTTACTTTAGGAGAGTCAGAGTCAGCTAGCTGGGGTACTCCGAGGGTCCATTTTATCCCCAATAATCTTTAATCTCTAGGTAATACCATTGGCTGAGATCATCAGGAGCTTTGGTGTGGGTTGTCACCAATATCTTGATGATACCCACCTTTATTTTTCATTGTCCTAGAGGCCCTGACCTGAATGGTCCAGGTAGCCCAATCTTGAAAGATTTCGAAAGTTAAGCAGGGTCAGCCCTGGTCAGTATTTGCATTGGACACCACCAGGGAAGGCCTGGGTTGCTATGCCAAGGCAGAGAATGGCAAACCACCTCTGAACATCTCTTGCCTTTAAAACCCTATAGGCTGCAACTTGATGGTGTGCACACACCGAGCCCCTGGAGGCAACTGTGAAGGGCTGGGGTCTGGAAGTGATGCTGGGTGGGAAAGCAGAATGTTTCATTGGTGTTGATATACAAGACTTAGATGAGATTAAGCTTTCCATGGTATATTAAGTTGAGTTTGGGGGTTCTCTTATACCAGCCTTGCCAATAGATAAGCAGGTCATTGCATTTGTTAGAGTACCTTCTTTCAGTTACATCTAGCTCATAAACAGATCCCTTACACTATAACTTCCAGATATTAGACTATGTAATGCTATCTGCATTGGACTGCTTTTGGAGACATACGTTCAAATTGGTTCAGAAAGTGGCAGCAAGTCTCCTCTCCAGGGTCAACCACTCAAAATACATAACTCCAGTGGTGCATCTACTACACTGACTACCTGTTTGCTTCTAAAAGTTCTGGTTATTCCCTTTAAAGCCCATCATGTCTACAACTCTCATACTTATCAAACTACATTTCCCAGTGTACTCCTCTGTACCATTTAAGCTCTTCAGACAGCTTCCTCCTTAATTGCCCTCTATTAGAACTGTCCACATGACCACAACAAAACCACAAGCCTTTTCTATGGTGGACCCAGTCATTTAGAACAGCCTACCAGAGTGAGTGTGGAGGGCACCTTTTCTTGCTATATTTAGGAGGGCATATAAGGCAGTCCTCTTCCAGACAGCATTTGACAGAAGGTGAATTTCCCAGCAGATCCGGCTATGTATTTGCTGATCCTGTGACCTTGGATATGTTTGCTTTAAAACTGGTAAATTGTCCATTTTAATCTGTTTTAATTTTGTTAATTTAACCAGCGCATGCCCATGCAGAAAAGTATCATCCTGAGGCACCTTGAGAGAGTGACTGACCCAAGGTCACCCAGCAATTTTCCGTGGTGGAGTGGAAATTCGAATCTGAGTCCTAGATCCTATTCTGATATTCCACACTGACTCTCTTAAAATCCATCTTGTCCACGTTGCAGGACAAGGTTATTTGTGTGTCAGTTTGGGATAAAGTGGCTGAGGTGTGTTTTTTCATGGTCCTGTGTTTATTGGGGATCAGATCTTTGGAATCAAGACTTGTTGGAAAACCTTTTGAATTATATTAAGGTCCTTGCATTCGTTACCCCATTCGTTCTCTGAAACAATCTATGTAATTTTGATGTACACTGTTGGAATGGATCCAGAGGAGTTAGCTGCGTTAGTCTGTAATAGCAAAATAGAAAAGAGTCCAGTAGCACCTTTAAGACTAACCAACTTTACTGTAGCATAAGCTTTTGAGAATCAAGCTTTTGAGAACCAAGCTTTCGAGAACCACAGTTCTCTTTGTCAGATGCATCTGATGAAGAGAACTGTGGTTCTCAAAAGCTTATGCTACAGTAAAGTAGGTTAGTCTTAAAGGTGCTACTGCACTCTTTTCTATTTTACTGTTGGAATGGTTTTGCCATGAAAAATATGGTTCTGTGTTAGGGCTTATAATGATCTTTTTTCAAAGATATTGTACTGTTCTCCTTTCTTGTAACACTCAAAATATATCAACATAGATTCCTGTAAAAGACTTGGCTTGCACAATGTTAATTCTGCCAAAGAGCCATTCTTCAACTTCTTGTTTTATATTCCATTCATAGTGATGTTCAGAAATGTTTTGTTTGAGCCAGATTTTATAGTAATGTAAACGTAGATTATTTATCTGTTATAGTCTGGTGGACTATATGAGAATTCCAGTGTTTGTTCTTCACCATTTAAATTAATCATGGACCATAAAAATCAGTCACAGCTTATGGAATATAAAAGAAAATATTAGAATAGCGCAGACAGTTCTGCTAGAGAAATCTCAGGCTGTAGTCCCTGGACACTAAGAATTCAACCATCACACTTTCACTGCAGACCTGTAAAATATTTATTACGATTTTCTGGTGAGAGATAAAATTATCCATCATCTCAAGAGAAAACTTGTCACTAACTGACTGTCAGTTATCTTACATCTTCCTTTCTTGACCTGTTTCCTGTTGACAGTTTGACAGCTGTTGTGAGGTTCTTTCGAGGTTAAGAAGTGTGACCCAGTGGTCCAGCATATTTTACTATTCTGTGATCCACTGGCATTCTCTTTCTCCTCTTCTGACTTGGGATTTTAGGTGAACATGATGATAACTGAAGAGAACATAAATATTTTTAATTCTGTATAATCTTTTTGACATTGTTCAATGACATAAAGACTAGATTTGATTGTGGAAATTGTGGAGATCTTAAATAAGAAAGATGCCTTTAGGGAGCTATCTGTGGACAGTGCTATCCTTCTAAGCACATTGACATCAGTGGACTTTCCTTTTGAAAGTGAACAAGAACAAAGCTTGTTTCAGAAAAACAGATACAATTTGAGGTAAATATTAACACTTAACCAAGAGCTGTGTGATGTTAGGTTTTCCTAAGCACGTGCCTTAGAAAAACACTCTCTCGGGCAAGTTTAGAACATCAACATAGCAGGGTGTGGTAACTGAGATATACACTAGGCCCAGGAGAGAGCAGTTAAGTGATCTACAATTCACTGTCTCATATCTGCAAAATCCTGACTTCCAGATCCAAACCAGCCGAAAGGACATTACAATTAAGTGAGGAAAAAAGCAAATATGAACGTAATGCCCCCATGAAAATCAGTGGAAAGCAAAATGGAAAAGGTCCCAAGTACTTCCTACATCATGTAAAAGCTTGGTATCAGCTGTTGTTTAGCTTTTCTTTCCTCTCTCACATCTGTCTTCATGGCATGTTACATGCTAGTCTCTGGACTCCTACAGTCCAGCTCGTTTCATGAAATCAACGTACTCTTTGCTTATGGACTTAGTGGCATAAAGGGTCTGCACACATGGGAGAGAAAAAGCTATTCAGCCAGCCTGGATCTCCATCCAGCCCAGCTCCTTCTCGCCCCCCCCCCCGACCTACTTTTCATTCACTCAGTTGCTGACATCTCCTAGCCTTTAAAAGAGCATCTCCTGCTAAAGGTCTAGGGGTTTAGCACTCTTTTACCATGTTGCCGTTAAAGGCTCTGCTCTGTGACTGCATCTCCCATTTAGCTCTTTCACTCCAGCTGCTGAGGGGATTAAGAGATGAGCATACACACTTTGAGAATGGCAGGATCTACCTCACTCCCCTTCCTCTGGTTTCTTCTGTGCAAATGTGTCCCATTTGGGCCTGGAACGGTCACATAAAACATACTAGCAACATCCAAATTCATAGACTTTAATAACTACAAACACATCCATGTCTATTTACACAGCAAATCTCAGCAAGATTGGATGAAAAGTGATATAACCGAACTCCTCTGACCTTCTCTCTACTTATCCCTAAGATGCTATGGTCAGTCAGTAAATAAACCTAAAATAATACATAGCTAAACAACACAAGAATACACATCAAAAAGGACACTAAAAACCATCATAAGTTTAAATCTACTAGGGAAAAGATTATCCATGAGTGTTCACCAACAGCCCATGGGTTTTCATAGCAGTTAAAAAATATCTAGCAACTGGAATGGTAATATAAGAATTCTGGGTCAGATAAAAGATACAAAACCAACCACTTATCTGGATGACCCTGATATTTATATAAAAGGGGGCTAATTATACAGTTCCCCAACTCATTGAAGATGCTACAGTATAACAAAACGTGGTAAATATTTGGGGACCCAGTCTCACATGGCTAGAATGTTTCCTGTGCAGGAATTTTAACAATTTACCATAGAGGATTACAGAAGGAAAAATATTAAACCTAACAAATATAAAAGCCCTAAAAACTTGTGGGGATTTAAGATGGAATAGACTAACTGTCCCTGACTGGTTGACTGCTACTATTTTTGTATTCATTTAAATATTTATATGGTATTGCTGTTTTAAATTGTTTTAAAGTGTGCATTTTAATGTAACATTTTAATTGAATGTAATCCTCCCTGAGCCTGCCTGTGTGGGGAAGGCGGAATAAAAATTGGGAAAAAACATTAATTAAAAATAAGAAGCTGAAACCCCATAAGCTAGCTTTATAACATTTGCAATAGGGAAACACGTTCTATTTGCTAATGAGTACAAAACCTGTCTCTCAATATCGAACAGACTCCGATGCAGCAAGCTAAAGCTCTGTTGTTCCTTTAACATAAAGGGAGGATCAAGTGGAATACCAATTGAATTAATTTTCTGCAAAACCAAACACTATCATTTACTTTAAAAAGAATCAGATAACATAATGTGCACGTAGCTAGGATAGTCAGATAAGAAACAAAAGCGCAGCCAGAATTTCAGAGTACGCATGCAGGCTCTAGTTTCCAATAAATCCAGCCCAGTTTCCAGGTATGTGGTTGAAGATGCTAAAGTAAGGTTAGGTCCCTTCTCTTAGAGTTCCAAGCAATCAGAAATGGTTGGTTCATACTTCTGTTTCATAAGTGGGGCTTTTCTCCATTGTTTGCTGCACATGGTCATGGCTGCCATTAAAAATGGAGTGAAGGTCAAAGACAGCTCCCTGTCCGCCAAAGAAACCTTACAAATCATTATACTGTATCACAGCAGCCCTTTTTGTGGTTAAATTTTTTTAATACCCCTTTCATTCTTCCCGCTTCCCAACAGTAATCTTCTGCTTTTCCTATTCTTCGGGAAAGTGTCATTTGACCATTTGATATTTTGAGCCCTTGTAGTTGAGGTACAAGATTTGACTCCAGTAGCACCTTAAGGCCAATGAGGCCTTTCCAGGGCATAAGCTTTTGCTGTATATGATCCAGTCCCTCTGACAGAGATTCTCACCTGCATGATCTACAACAGAGATTTCTGGAATTGCAATGCCCACCAAATGGGTAAGAAAACAGATCAACAAAGCCAGAACGATACCAGGGGATGAGCTGCTGTTGCCAAGTAGGCCCCCTCCCCTGCTTTAAAGCCTGCTATGAACTGTGTTAAAGTTTCCTGCATTACTGTTTCACTGCTGCTACACAAAGATTGCTTTGCACGTGTGTGCTCTGATACACGTGTCAGTTTCCTGCCTGCGTGTCAATTACCCTGCTGCTGTAATAGACTGTGTAGTTTACTGACTCCATGTTTGGATAACTGCACAAAGGACTCTCTTTCTGGGCAGCCCTGCCCTGCCCTGTATCCGGACTTCCCAGTGTGCGTTTGAACTCTGCTACTAGTGTGCCCCGTGCCTGCATTGCCATCTGCCACGGACCGTGCCTGTTCCCTGCTTTGGACTGTGTTTTAAAGTGTTGTTCCCCCTGCCTCCATGGAAGCCGCCTCATATGGGCCCAAGCCGCTGCTAGCAGCCGGGCGCCTGCCGGGGAAACCTCCAGCGAGCCTGGCTAGGCGCTCCCTGGTCAGTTCCCGCCTGGAGCCTCCCGCGGGCCGGTCCCCGAGCTTGCCCTCGCTACCGGGCAGCCTGCAAACCAGCCTCAGCTATGCCCAGCCGGCGTCCATGTTCTCAGGCAGCCAGAAGACCCTGAGAGGAAGACTGCTTTGGGAAGCCATTTCGGCGAAGCGGGCACACCACGTCCGCAGCGAGAGCCCCTCGCCCCGCTCTGCATATCTTAGGAGCCGCCCCGGAGAAGAACTATGTGCTGACCATCCCAAGCACTTAGAGAATGCATCTCAAAGAAACCTCCGCATTCCAGAGCTGATGACATCAGGCCAAGCCCTGTCCGCTGGAACATCCTTTCAGCCCACTTGGATTTCCCCCTCCCTCTTTTGTCCCCTCTTCCTGAGGTGTCACTTATCACAATCTGATTACCAAAGTGGCCCATCTAAGCCATTCAGTAGCCCATTAGACCCTTTGTTTTAATCTGTGAGAACCACCAAGCACAGCACCAGCCCCAGGGTACGTTTTGGGGTATTTAAGCTGGTCTCCCAGACCACTCGGTGCCTCGGCCATTCCTATCCAGACTTCCTTGCTGTCCGTCTGTGGTCCCAGTGCTGGCATTGGGCCACCCTCGCTGCCGTGTCTCTGCTTCGCTCCAGGATTGTGAGTATTTCCCTTATCATCGTTGGGAACCAGCTAATGCGAACGTCTCTGTATTTCCTACTCTGTATTTCCTAGATCTTGTGTGTTCCTTGTATGATTGTGCAAGTTAGGCTTACGCCACACTAAATACACGTGTTTGGAACTTATTTGCTGTCTGCCTCTTTTTCACTAGAGTGTCTGGGATCGGGACCTCCGTATACATAGGTTATGATCCGCGCTTAATTTTAAGTTACAGACTGCTATAGCTAATTCCCCATTATAATAAAGAGCAGTTCTGGTAACAGTTTACTGGTGGAGAATGCGGGCATAACCCAGTTCGTGTGAATACACGTGAGTCGACACGCGTGTCTTCGGCGAACTGACTTAGAGGAAAATTTTCCAGACCTCAGTGTAAAGAGCGCAATTTAGCTCAGGGAATTAAAAGTGTGAGTGTGTGTGGCTCTAGCGAGCAATTCTATCTTGTGGGTTGGCTTTTCCCCATTTCCTCCTTCAGCCAGCTTTGGACTACTTGCCTTTTGTGGTGCACCGCGAGGCCCTCCAGCCGTTATAACCGGTGTACTGTGGGTGAGGACCTCTGAACTGGTGAAGTTCCTGGCCACTTTCCGGGCCGCCTAAACGCGTCTATGTGGGTGGGATCCCAGAAGTAGGCTCTAGATATATACGCATATATACACATCCTGAAGCAGCACATATAAAACTCTCTTCCGCCCTCCCCCGTCTCTCCTAAGTCCGTCCAAACCCCGTTCCTGACAGCACTTAGGCTTCAATCCCCGCTCCGGAGGAAACGTGAAGGGATCGATAGTCCGTTTGGTCAGTTAGCTTTGGGAATCTAAAGCCAGGTTCCTGAAGCCCCGCGGCAGCCGGCCGCACCGTGCTTAAGAGTTTTAAGTTAGACTCTTGAGCGCTTTTCGCCTGAGAGTTTTAAGGAAGACTCTTGGGCACATTTTGCTTGGGAGTTGTTTGAACTCTTGAGCGCTTTTTCCGCTTGGGAGTACAGTAGCTTTACTCCTGGGCACTTTTGCTTGGGGACTTGCAGAGACAGTCCTTGAGCGCTTTAGTCTTTTGGTCGAGGCTTGGAGACAGTTTAACCGTTTGTCTCTGAGCGCGAGGCCTGGGGACTTTTTGAGTTTAGTTCTTGGGCAGAGAGCTTGAGAGCATTTGCAGCTTCTGAGCAGAGGCTTGGGAGCATTTCTGGTTGCCTGAGCAGAGGCTTGGGAGACCCCCTTAGTTGCAGTTTCTGAGCAGAGGCTTGGGAACACTTTTTGGTTTTCCAAGCACATAGGCTTGGGAGACCCCTGAGCTTTTGCTTCTGAGCAGAGGCTTGGAAGCACTGAGCGTTTTTGTTCTTGGGCTTAGAGAGCTTGGGAGCACCTTTCTGAGCCAGTAATCTTTCCTGGTCCCGTGGCTTGTAGGCAAGCTTGAAACGGGAAGAGGAACTTTTCCTTCTCCCCCGGTGGAGAAGAACCGAGTGTAGGACCCTTAAAAATACCCGTGTGTACCTAAAAGTAGGACCTTAAAACCACCCCTGGTAAAAACCCCTGTGTAGTACCCAGTTTAAAAACCCTTGAGGACCGAAGGGAAGGATAAACCTCCCAAAGGGACATAGAGAGGAAAAGTTGTTAAAACCCCTGAGTAGTTTTAAATAAAAAGGAAAAATGTACCGGGCAAACCCCACCGTGCCCCGCCTGGAGAAGTGGCTAGTTAAGAAGGGAGATTGCCCTTGGGAAGCCGGTTCCTTCAAGGGACCCGACCCACTCCAGATAGTCAGAAGCGCCTTCCAAGATTTTTGTGAGAAGGAGAAACCTAGGTCTAGTAAGAAAGATAGATACGGAGCTTGGGCACTTTTCACTGCCCTACAGGACAGCGTGTCCCTAATTAGTAAGTTGCAAACAGCGCAGGAGGAGTTAGAGGAGAGGTCAGAGCGAGAGCAGGACGCCTTGCGTCTAGAAATCCAGACTCTCAGGACTAAGCTGACTGAACAGGAAAAAGAGTACGAGAGAAGAGCAGTTGAGTGGCGCGCTGAACGCGTCAATTTCATATTAGAGAAGCAAGGACTAACTACCGCCCTCCAGGACGCTCAGCACAAGGCTGAAGCGGCCACCGCTCGTGCCGATATGGCTGAGCACGCACTAACTGAGGGACAAGAGGAGATCACTAAGCTCACCCATGCCGCCCGGTTCATGGCGGACCACAACCAGTCTAAAACCGCAGCCGCGGACCATTCAGCTTGCAGGAGGGAGCTAGAGGCCCTAAAGCGACACTTGGGGATGCAACAGGCCGTAATTTCCGCCGTGCACCCCTCCGCCCTCTTGGCCCTCCCAGAAGATAGTAAGGACAGCTGGGCATCTCAGTCGCCCCAGCCCGAGGAAGCCCCACAACCCCTCCATCCAATAGCTACTAAAGAAATTGTCTCCATGGATGAGGACGGCAAAAAGACAGACCGGGTCGTTAAGGAAACCCGCAATTGGAGGCCCGATGAGCTCCAAGCCATAGCAGATCGCATGGGGCCCCTAAACCGAGACACGGCTATCCAGTGGTTCACCCATGTGACCACCTCCCAGCCCTCCGCTAGTGGTTCCGATGTGGCCCAACTGGCCCGCCAATGCGCCGCCCCCGAAATAGTCTCGGCCCTCAACGCATATATCTCTAATCGAAGGCTGGCCACCCGCAGTCAGTATGGGTCCATCAAGGAACTGTGCGCATTCCTATGGCCCACCAAGAGCTTAAAAGCCCTGTACATTGCAGAGTCTCAAAAGCCCGGAGAGGACCCAGAGGCGTACTTAGCTAGGAAGCAGCTCCTCGCTGAGCTAGCAGACGAAGTGGACCTAGATGCAAGCGATGTACCCGACTTTGACGAGTTAGAGTTCAGGAGGGCAGTCATAGATGGTCTCAACAGTACTACCCGCCTAGCACTAGCAGGAGTAGAGCCCGGGAGCATCTCATGGGGAGATCTGGAAGCTCGCATCAGGAGCATTGCTGGCCTGTTGCGAGAAACCGGAGCGATCCGCCATGTGAAGTCCCCGGCCTCCCGTAGGAAGGAGAGCGAGCCGATAAGTGCAGTCACTTACGCCAATCATGGCCCCCACTCTCAGTACCGACCGCAGGGACGCAACTCGTACTCGGAGACAAGGGGGGGAATCCTGAGGGGAAGGAGCAGCAGTTTTAACCGGGGAAGAGGGCCAAGGGACTACCGCCCGGGAGTTTCCTTTGCACCCACCCCGAGTTACGGTTTCTCCTCCCAGCAGGGACCCCACGAGCCCCGACCGCAAGATGCGCCCCTCGCCCCTCCTCACTCTCGAGCATCACACCCGTACAACCATCAGGTCTACCCACCTCCAGATCAGTCTAACGCGTGGGGAGCATCACAGGGCGACCACGAGGGCTACCGGGACCGCGGCAGCACGCCCCAGTCCAGGGACCCCCTCCGGTGGGAACTTTGGATGCGCCTCAAAAACATTGGAGCGAACATGGAGCTATTTGACGGAAAGCCCACGTCCGTTCTAATGAAGGCGATCATGGAGTGGGAAGACCAGCAGCAGCCCCCAGTACCCCCGTCGGCGCCCCCTTTGCCGCCAGACCCTCCCTTCTCGAGTCCCCCGATAGCTGCGGTCTGGGAACGCCCGAGCCCCAACAACCCCTTTAGAGGAAGTGCCGCTTCCACCGACCAGGGTGCAGGACCAGAATAGGGTCGCCCCGAGTCCCAGTCTCCTTCCGTGGGCATAGTTGCCAAACTAAAGCCGGACACATGGGGGAGACCGACAGTAAAGGCAGGGATCGGGACTCCCGGGGAAAAGAAGAAGCCTGCCACCCTCCTCATAGATACCGGAGCTTCACTTAATATACTCCGGCCCACCTTAGTTACGAAGGGCATCCAGACCCCCACAACCATGCAACTCGCCGGTTTTGGAGGCGGCATGCAGGAATCCCCGGTCTGGCAGGATATCCCCCTCTCCGTTGGGAACCTGGCCACCCGGATTTCGGCATGCGCAAACCGGGGAGAAGATGATGGACTTCTGGGCATGCCGTTCTTCCGAGCCGAGGGACTGACCATTGACCTAGCGAATGGACTCCTGTGGCGCATCCCAGGAGGCCCAGACTTTGTCAATGCAGTCCATCGATGTGCAGCCCTTAAGGCCCCTTTGCCTCTCGCCCCCATCACAGGAGACCCCTGGGTTCAGGACTTCCCCGAAGTGTGGGTGACAGACAAGGCCGAGTGTGGGATAGTGAAGGGCGCCTGCGTCTTGATTGAAGGAAAGGACCCCCCTCCCCAAAGACAGTACAAGTACCCAGCAGAAGCTGAGGCAGGGATAGCCAAGACTATAGAAGGACTCCTTGAGTGGGACGTCATACTCCCGATGCAGTCCATCTGCAACGCCCCATTGTGGCCAGTTCTAAAGGCAGATGGAGTGACCTGGAGAATGACGGTCGACTTCCGTGCCCTGAATGCCACCACCCCTCCAGTTGCCCCGGTTGTGGCCAAGTACAACGAGATCCTGACGGCCATTGCCGCTGGGTCCCGGTTCTACTCGGTCATAGACCTGGCCAACGCTTTCCACTCCATCCGTTTGCATGAGTCTTGCTGGTACAAGTTCGCGTTCACCTTCCGCGGCCAGCAATACGCATTCAAGCGGACACCCCAGGGATTCCACTCCAGCCCCAGTATTTGTCATGCCCATGTGGTTCAGATGTGGGAACGCCTCCAACCCTCCTCGAGGCCCCACGTACTGAGCTATGTGGATGACATTTTAGTCCACGCCCCCATGGAAGAATTAGCCCGCCAGATCACCAGGGAAGTCCTGGAACTCCTCCGCGAGACTGGGTTCAAGGCAAGCAGGGAAAAGGCCCAATTGGTTCAGACCAGTGTTAAGTACCTGGGTCTGACCCTGGGACCCGAGGGTCGCACCCCGGATGCCCAGCGAATGGAGGTCATTTCCAAGCTGCCTGCACCCACCGATGTCCCCTCACTCAGAGCCCTTCTAGGAACTTTTAACTTTTCCCGAGACTTCATCGAGTCCTTTGCAGACAAAGCTCGCCCCCTTTATGCTCTCCTCAAGAAGAACACTCCCTGGGAGTGGGGACCGGATCAACAGACAGCCTTAGCCGAGCTGAAGCGCAGCCTGGCCGCAGCCCCGGCCCTAGCCCATCCAGATGTTACCCAGCCGTTCTTTATACAGTTAGCCGTGTCAGACAAGAGCATAGGAGCCACGCTCACCCAGCAACAAGCGGGAGCCGCTAGAGTAGTAGCCTATGCCTCTCGCAATCTAACTTCAGTGGAGACCAAGTTCAGCCCATGCGAAAAGACTTGCCTTGCTCTAGTCTGGAGTCTGACCCATTGGGAATTTATCATAGGAGGCTCACGCACCATAGTTCAAACGACTCACACGCCCCTCAAATATATCCTGTCTGGCAAAATACAAGATGGACAAGTCTCAAACGCCCGCATAGCACAGTGGACCCTGGCCCTGGTTAACCGCGGAGTAGAGTTTAAAAAGGAAACCACTGAGCCACCAGCCCCCTATGGCCTGTTAGTAACCGGGACTGAGCATGAGTGCCCCCTGGACCCGCCACCGCAGGTTGTTTGGCCAGTCACTTGGGGAGTCCCGCTAGAGGAAGCCCGACTGAACGGCTTCACATGCTGGTTCTGCGACGGCTCCTCCTTTCACGTTGGAGGCTCCCCCCGGACAGGCTACGGCGCTGTGCGAGTGAGCGACGCCCACACCCTCAAAGGTCCAGCCCGCCCCCATTCCAGCCAAGCGGCTGAGGTGCAAGCGCTTCTGGCAGTGCTTGAGTTTGAGCCCCCAGAAAGCCCACTTGCCATTTACACAGACTCGGATTGGACGGCCAAAGCCGCCACAGTCTGGCTCCCGGTGTGGCAGAATCAGGGGTGGAGAGCTAGTGATGGGAAACCCGTAGCCCACCTACAGCTATGGCAGCAAGTAGCCGCGCTTCTTCAGTCCCGCACAGGTCCAACACAGGTTACCCATGTCAAAGGACACCAAAAGACAAATTCAGAGACCGCTTATTGGAATGACCAGGCAGACCTTGCAGCCAAGGCAGCCGCCACTGAAAATGCTCCCTTACCGGAACCAGCAACCGATTGTCCCCTCCACCCTGTCACCACCCGGGCACAAGCCCGCAGTCAGGCTCAGGGAATCGCAGGAACACTAGACCTAGCCCAACTACAGATATCTGACCCAGAAGTAGCTGACCTCCTAGCCGCAGGAAGAGATCAGACAGGAAGACTACTGATCCGAGAAGAAGAAGGCATAGTTTGGGCAGTAGATACAGCCGGTGAATGCCACTGGGTAGTGCCACTGGAAGTCAGGGCCGACCTGATTCAGTTTGTCCATGAGCAGGGACACCGAGGCAAGGATCTGACTCTGGAGAGGGTCAAGGAGGTTGGTTGGTGGCCTAGCATGCGTACCGAAGTAGCACAATGGGTGGACAACTGTCTGTCTTGTGCTATGGTCAATGCAGACCCAACTGGACCTAGAGCTCCCCTCCAGCATCAGAGAATTGATGGACCCTGGGCTCGTATACAGATTGACTTTATCGGTCCCCTTCCTCCCACTCCCCGCGGCAATCGCTACTGTCTCACTGTCATAGATCCCTTTAGTAAATGGGTCGAGGCATTCCCGTGTAAACATAACACTGCAGCCACCACGGCCAAACTACTGTTCAATAATGTGTTTTCGAGATGGGGCACTGTACAAGTCATGGATTCCGATTTGGGCTCACATTTCATTGGAGAAGTCACCCAGGAACTTTGTAAAGCATTAGGCATCCAACAACGCTTTCACATAGCCGGCCATCCCCAGGCTTCCGGCGCCATAGAAAGAACCAACCGGACCCTCAAGGAGGCTCTCCGCAAGATGGTTCGCTCCTCCGGGAGAGACTGGGATGAAAAACTCCCCATAATTCTAATGGCCATCAGAGGCACCACCGCAGTTCACGGACTCACGCCCCATATGGTCATGACAGGACGGAAAATGCAGCTCCCAGAAGCCTTCTGGCTAGACACGCAGCTCCCTTCTGACATGCAGCCCATAGTAATTAATGACGCCTGGGTTCAGGACCTCATCTCATCCATACACGCCGTCCACATGCAAGTGGCCCAGAAGTTAGGCACAGCTCAGAAGGATATGGACCGCAAACTAGGATGGGTCAGGAACCCCAGGCAGTGGGAGGAAGGACAGCTCGTTTTATACAGAAAGTTCTCACAGAAGGCACACTCACTAGCCGCCAAATGGCAAGGCCCCGTCCCAATGACGAAAAGAGTCTCTCCAGCTGTCTATCAGGTAGCTATCCAGAGGAAGACAGGAGGCACTTGGCTAAAATACTTCCATGCCTCTCAATTAAAGGAATGGAAAGGGAAGCTGCTCCAGACCGCCCCACCAGTGTATGACCCTGGGGGAGCCGCCGCCAGCCCAGCCCCCCTCTGCCCAGTGATTCGCCAGATATCCCTTCACCCTGGGCCAGAGATACCCTGTGTCCCCTTAGACCAGACCTTTGTAGCCTTAGTATAAAAGAAACAGTAGAATATGTAGATATAGGTGTGAATGTCAAAAGTTTTTCCAGTTCTATTCTTTAACTTCATTAGGCGGGCCCCACAGTTGGGACCCTTGGGGAAGACACGGCAACCAAAGCCAAATAGGACCACCACCGAAAGTGATTCTTAATTGGATTGTAAGCCGCATGTTCGGAAAAAAATTGCACAGGCAAAAGAGATTTGCTGTGTGTGAAAGTGTTTGGAGAGGCTTTAGCCCAAAAGTGAATGTAGTCTTCCAACGGTGAAACCACCAAATAAGGTGATTTCTTTGTTTGAAAACATTTCACCCGCCGTGCTGGGGAAGATCCCGCATCTACGTAGATTCGGGGTCTCACCTGCCAGACCCACGCTTTCGCATGATGGTCGGCTTTGGCTTTGAGGGCCGTGCCTCCCCTGGAAAAGGACCCCCAGATAGCCCAACATCCCTCTTTTACTAATGTTCATATTCGTCATGGTGAGTTGCTATACGGCGCCACCAGTTAGTACGCTTTAGTGCAAAGGTAAAAGACCCGCCAGTATTTTGTAAATATGTACCCTCTGGAATATGTTATTGAGGTGCGTTCGCCACGCACAAGGGGCAGCGTGCCTCATTTACATAGCCAGGATCCCCCGCGCCAAGATGACCCCCGAATAACCCAGACCCAGCGGCGCCGGAAGATTTCCGCCGTCTTCACCGCTTTTCGATAAACGCTGCCAAGCGCCCTCGGCTCCACTTCGGCCCTTTCCGCCAGCAGCCGCCCGTCCCGCCCCACGTAATCTTTTCCCTTGCCCGTACCGTATAAGGGAAAAGAAGGGGGGGAGGCATATTGAAGTTATAATGAAGCCCTGCCAGGCACCCCAAGTGAGGGCAACCCGAAAGTACCCCACACCCGTATGCTTCTTGCTCCTTATATTTTTCTTGCTCAGTGTATTTTTCCTTTTTTTGCCCGGTGTATCTTTTTTTCTTTTAACTAGAAGATGGGGCCTCCCGAGGGAGTCCCTCCAAAAATTGGTTGTCCTGCAAATATATGACGAAGGCCTATTTTTGAAAATTAAAGCGAGGGCCCCCGTCTGCAGCAACCCTTATAGTTAATGGAAACCACTCTCTAGTTTTTTTCTTTTTAAAACGGCAAGGCCAGGCCGAGTCGGACCGATAGCTCTCAGCCCGCAAAATAAAAGGAGCCCGCCACCGAGCAAGGGGCACCTGAAGGCCACATAGTCTAGGCACCCAGGGACCCCTGGGGCGAGTTTGCATAATCCCGCCTAACGTACAGCTGACCCTCGCTTGACGTAAAGACGCCCCCCTTGAAATATACATGCTTTAGGAAGAAGCCTTCGCATAGGAGTTCCCCAGAGCAACAAGCTGGAAGGCTCGCTTAGTGCCCCTGGGACTTCTCGTTCGAACCCCGCTTAACATACAGTGCTGGCAGAAAAACGCCCTCCCTTTTTTTTTTTTTCCCTGCTTCACTTCATTTATTTTGCTGCAAGAAACTCAGGGAACCTGTACTTATATCCGCAGGTCTCCCCAGGATCTTTTCACAACAAAAGGAAAGAGAAGGCCAGGAGATGAGGCACCTGGCTACCCTGTGTTTGCTCGTGCGGGCAGGCACCCTAATAGAGGGACGCCCGTCCAAATTAATGCCCTACCCCCACTGGAGATGTATCAATACACTAGCAGGAAACGAAATGATGGTCTGCAAAGTTGTACAGCAGATCAACATGACCACCCCCACGGATCGCACTAACTTCCGCAGTTGTGAAGAGCAGTGGACCCGACCCCCAGAGCTTGTTATTTTATGTGTGGGAGTAAAAACCATGTCCCAAGAGCTAGTGTGCTATTCACCTACTGACACAGTTTCACCTCTCGCTCCGATTCCTTGTATGTTCCTTCCCCGTATCAGGCCAGCCCCCACCACAGTCCCGGTGGTAGACAAATTTACCACCCCTGCCAACTTCGAAACCTCACCATTTGTCACTGAGGCTTTCGGACCATACTGTGAAGTTATTCTAGTGTCGGCCGCAGTATGGAAGGCAGGAGACCCCTTTAGAATGACCATCCTACTAGGCACTACTACCACTGAAACTGCATCGGTCACTATTACACCCCCTTCAGGCACAGTTCTCTCCTTTGCTATAGAACGCTGGGAGAACCTGACCTGGATTGTAAAGGAGGAAAACCTAGCCAAACACGGCCCACCCGATTGGATACTGGTTCAACAGACGCCCGAATGCCAAACCAAGCCCCTAGTAGAGAAATTTCACCGGCTTGGGCTGCTCTTTGTAAATTTGACTCACGAACCAGGCAATTACTCCCTGCTGATCCGGACCCAGGAGACCCACACCATCCAAATTGACCCTTTGATTGCTAGCAATGAACAATTAAGCCAAGGCGGCACGCATATAGTGGGCTCCCATGTTTTGAAAACTGACATTCGAGAGAGAGTTCTAGTCCGCCCGCAAATGTCTTTAAAAGAGATCCGCATAGACTTAGCTGAGCTAAATGTAACCCAGAGGCTGCCGCAGTGCGCTCCCTATCTGGAGGCCGGTAGCAAGGGTTGGAATGCATGGCTACAACTGTGGATCGATCCCTCCCCCTCTCTCTCGCGTGCCAGATGAAGCATTGCCGACTGGACTGCTCCTGCAGCCGGAGGCTTAGCAATCATGGATTCGGTCAACATTGAGACTCTCGCTAATAAGTTTGCCCATGTTACGACTAGCATCTCCGACTTAGGTAAACCGGTGGTGCAGTCCCTAAATTCCATTTCAAATGGGCAACACGAGATCAGCTCCATTCTAGTTAACTGGGAGAGTCAAATTGAAAGAGATTTTTCTCTGCTGCTCAAAGGAACACAGTCTTTGGAACGCAACATGTCAATAGCCATGGCATGTATGCAAGCCCAACAATTAAACCAGGCTGTGGCCATGGGGCTAATTCGGCAAGCCACAGACGGGCACTTGCCCCTGGAAATTAAAAGATTGATTATGCCCAAATTGTCACCCATAGAGCTGGAGCTTGAATCCTGGTGGTCTCTTGTAAATTCCTCATTCTCACCAACCACCCAGGAGCTTAAATTATTTTTATTAACGGCCAGTGCGCATGAGTCATTCCACGTGTATCCAGTCGTGCCTCTGGGACTCCAAGTCAGCGACACCGAAGTCCTCTACGTCTGCCACCCCGACCATTGGGCCCGCTTCACCCCGACCGGATGGCAGCTCGTCAGCCTCCAAGGGTGCCAGCATCGAGACCAGACCGGCTTCATTTGCCAAGACCAAGCCTTTGCACCGCATCACCCCTGTGTAGCCCCGCAAGTCGACGCCCTCAATGAGTGCTCTTTCGAGGTCGTCCGGGAGAACAGCTCCGCTGTGGTCTACCTTGGGAAAGGATGTGCCTGCGTGCGAACGGCCTGCGACTTTGTGATCCTGAACTCGTTCCAGCTCAAGCCCGTGATCCCGGGAGTCAACCGCTGCTTCTGCAACCTGTCTTCGGTAGCAGCCTGCGACTTCACCTACACGGTACTGGTCTGGACCCAAGAAGAGATCCTGGTGGCACCCTCCATTTATCGTTATGTGAAGCCCATTCCCCTTGGCATCGGTCTGGAGCTAATCCACGAGCTCCTGACCCACCCCCAGCTCCACCGCACCCTCCAGAGCATCCAGAGGGACGGGGACACTACTGCTTTGGTCGTGTCCCACAACGGAAAGGAGATTTTGGATCTTGCCCAACAGATCAAGACCACCGGTGAGCACTCGTGGTGGGAGACCCTCTTTGGCTGGAGCCCCACTGCCACTGGAATTTACAATTTGGCTTTGCACCCGATTATTGTTATTTTGGCCTTTCAAGTTCTACTATGTGCCTCACTGCTTTATTTGGGATGTTGGAGCCGCCGACAGCTCCAGCAACTCCAACTGTCCTACCGTTTGGATCACTACAATCCAGACCTCCTCCTGCCTTAATGGTTGTTCTTGGCGCCCTCTTTTAACCCTTGTTTAGTTGCTTATAGTGTTATGAACTATGCTTGTGCCTTTATGTGTACGGATCCTGAGCCAGCCCCATGGACGCTTTGCTGCCGGACACCGCTCCGAGGCCCTCTTGTGGACTAGGGGGGGACATATTACTCTGCCTCCCAGCCCACGGCCCGTCTCCAAACGACCGCCAGCAGCGCCACCTCCATGAGGACTAGAACTGTGTGTCTGAAGCCCTTCTCGCCGCCTGCCGACCCTGCCCTGCGGATTGACGCAGACAGCAAGGGGGGGTGGAAGTGTATTTTGGAACACACGGACTAAGCTTGCTTGTTCTTGTAAATATGCAACCCAGTCTAGCAGCTGTACTGCGGACTGAGCCGTCTGTGATCTTTGCCGCTCTGTTGTTTTTAAATCCTTTATGAATTTCTTGCCATTGCTTTTATGAATTTTACTCCCATGAATTTGGCCCCGAACTAGTCCCTCCCTCTATTTGCTGCAAGTGCGCCCATGATCTCCCCATGAACTGGGACCCCTTTTATTACCCCCTATTAACTTTATCCCTATGAATTTAATTTTAACCTTACGAATTGCCTTTTTAACCTGACTCCCTCCGCCGAGGTAATTCTAGCCTATCTATTATTTTATGAATTGGGTTTTATCCGGGACTTCTCCCGAGCAGTCTCTTTTAAAGGTTATTTTATTTCTGATTTTAAACTCTATGAATTTGGTTTTAATCTGACTGTATGAGTTGGTCTTTTAATTGAGAATTCTATTTTTCTGACCCCCTATGAGCCC
The DNA here is from genome assembly GCF_028583425.1 of Eublepharis macularius. Classification (NCBI taxonomy): domain Eukaryota; kingdom Metazoa; phylum Chordata; class Lepidosauria; order Squamata; family Eublepharidae; genus Eublepharis; species Eublepharis macularius. Next base: position 185,563,208 of record NC_072791.1, read on the forward strand.
TTCCGCCGCTTACCCTCATGAATTGTTTCTCCGCACTTGCTTTTATTGCTGCTATCTCTATGAATTGGTTTTAACTCCCTAGATCATTGCTTTTATCCTATATAGATACCTGTATTTATGTTTTTAACCATTTATGAATTGCTCTACCCTCTATGAATTGATCCATGCCTGACTTGCACTTTCCTATATGAATTATTCCCTCACCTATGAATTCTGCTTTTAACTTCCCATGAAGTAGCCTGCTTTTATTCTTACGTTCATGAATTGTATCCATGAATTGCCTTTGCTTTTAATTCTATGCCTATGAATTAATCCATGTATATGAATTGCTCCTGGTTTTTAGTGCTTTTAATCCACCATGAATTACGTATGAATTACCCCCATCCATGAATTGATCGATGTACACAAATATGAATTATTGCTATTTATATGCATGAATTGCTCATTGCTGCCTATGAATTGCTGTCTATGTTGACTGTAGCACTTGGCACACCCCCTGGTGTGAACCCAGAGACCTGCAGCCCATTGGCTGATCTAAATTGCACTTATTCGGTTAGGTGGTTCTCCAAACTAAATTTCTGAGTGACGCCTCCTCCCCCTTCCCTTCCCACTCCCTCTCCGCTCGAAGCTCGATCACCGGACATTGCCGACCACCTCGCCTTTGAAGTCAAGTTCGGAGACCCGCGCGCCTGACGTCACGGGGTCTCCGAGGGGGGGAATTGTTGCCAAGTAGGCCCCCTCCCCTGCTTTAAAGCCTGCTATGAACTGTGTTAAAGTTTCCTGCATTACTGTTTCACTGCTGCTACACAAAGATTGCTTTGCACGTGTGTGCTCTGATACACGTGTCAGTTTCCTGCCTGCGTGTCAATTACCCTGCTGCTGTAATAGACTGTGTAGTTTACTGACTCCATGTTTGGATAACTGCACAAAGGACTCTCTTTCTGGGCAGCCCTGCCCTGCCCTGTATCCGGACTTCCCAGTGTGCGTTTGAACTCTGCTACTAGTGTGCCCCGTGCCTGCATTGCCATCTGCCACGGACCGTGCCTGTTCCCTGCTTTGGACTGTGTTTTAAAGTGTTGTTCCCCCTGCCTCCATGGAAGCCGCCTCATATGGGCCCAAGCCGCTGCTAGCAGCCGGGCGCCTGCCGGGGAAACCTCCAGCGAGCCTGGCTAGGCGCTCCCTGGTCAGTTCCCGCCTGGAGCCTCCCGCGGGCCGGTCCCCGAGCTTGCCCTCGCTACCGGGCAGCCTGCAAACCAGCCTCAGCTATGCCCAGCCGGCGTCCATGTTCTCAGGCAGCCAGAAGACCCTGAGAGGAAGACTGCTTTGGGAAGCCATTTCGGCAAAGCGGGCACACCACGTCCGCAGCGAGAGCCCCTCGCCCCGCTCTGCATATCTTAGGAGCCGCCCCGGAGAAGAACTATGTGCTGACCATCCCAAGCACTTAGAGAATGCATCTCAAAGAAACCTCCGCATTCCAGAGCTGATGACATCAGGACAAGCCCTGTCCGCTGGAACATCCTTTCAGCCCACTTGGATTTCCCCCTCCCTCTTTTGTCCCCTCTTCCTGAGGTGTCACTTATCACAATCTGATTACCAAAGTGGCCCATCTAAGCCATTCAGTAGCCCATTAGACCCTTTGTTTTAATCTGTGAGAACCACCAAGCACAGCACCAGCCCCAGGGTACGTTTTGGGGTATTTAAGCTGGTCTCCCAGACCACTCGGTGCCTCGGCCATTCCTATCCAGACTTCCTTGCTGTCCGTCTGTGGTCCCAGTGCTGGCATTGGGCCACCCTCGCTGCCATGTCTCTGCTTCGCTCCAGGATTGTGAGTATTTCCCTTATCATCGTTGGGAACCAGCTAATGCGAACGTCTCTGTATTTCCTACTCTGTATTTCCTAGATCTTGTGTGTTCCTTGTATGATTGTGCAAGTTAGGCTTACGCCACACTAAATACATGTGTTTGGAACTTATTTGCTGTCTGCCTCTTTTTCACTAGAGTGTCTGGGATCGGGACCTCCGTATACATAGGTTATGATCCGCGCTTAATTTTAAGTTACAGACTGCTATAGCTAATTCCCCATTATAATAAAGAGCAGTTCTGGTAACACTGCTACAAGATAAGCCCAAACAAAAAACCAACAGAACACCACTTGGTAGTCAGATACAGTTCCCAGCTCAAAACAGTGCAACACATTAATGACCTGCAACCTGTGCTGGACAATGGTACTGCTCTCTCACAGGCACTGGGAGGCAAAACATTTCTTGCCCAACTTTAAACAACTCCTTCTTCACAACAATGCACTTCCCAACTTGAACATGAACTCGGGCCTGCAATGAACTGAGATGCCAGTTCTGTCCTCATATTCACTCCAACAACATACTCATTGGACCTAAAACTACCAGTTATACCATCCCAGGCTCACTCACTTGTTCATCTTCCAGTGTTATATATGCCATCATGTGCCAGCTCAGCAATGCCCTTCAACTCTTCATATTAGACAAATAGGTCAGACCTTTAGCAAAAAGAACAAATAGACATAAATCTGATATTAAAAATCACAACATTCAAAAACTATCTGGGGAATATTTTAAACTCCCAGGACATTCCATCACTGATTTAAGAATGGCAGTTCTCAAGCAGAGAAACTTCAACGGGAAATTACAATGCAAGGTTGCTGAGGTTCAAATTTGGATCAATGTATCTCCCAGGGTTGAATCAAGGCATAAGATTTTTTTTTTGCACTAATTTTCTGCACTTTGCACCCCTGCACTATCAAATTAATTACAACATGTACTATACTTAGCTTCCTGATGTTCTAATTTGCAATAATCCTCTACCTGGATTATAAAGATCCCTTCTTTATTCCACTCTTTGTATTTGATGAAGGGAGTTTTAACCCTCGACAGATCATACCTTAGAAATCCAGACCCGGATCTTGCTCTTTGACTGCAGATCAATATGGCTCCCCACTGGAGACTCCCTTTCTCAGGCAGTTTATAATCTGGAAAATCTCACTGGTCTTTAAAGTGCTACTGGAATCAAATCTTGCTCTTCTACTGCAGATCCACACCGCTACTCACCTGTCGCTGAGGTGTTATTTTCACTACTCCTTTGTTCTCTCTGCCTATCTGCATAGCTTAAAAAAGTGGATATCTCTATCACTGGGAGATGAGTCATTCCGTCTTGCTTTCCCTTTCAAGACCTGTTAGTCAGTGGAGGAAAGGCACTTTGGTAAACTCTTACTACAGTTAAAATACAGACCTATTTATAGGACGTTCTGGGGAGCAGCGTATTTCTTCACAGCCATCTTCACCATTTCTTCTTCTGGCCTAAATTTCTGCTGTCTTGTCCTGTTCATGTTTTCTGTCCCAAAAGCCTTAGCAAACAGTTTGTTTATTTAGAGCATTTTTAAACCACCTTTCTCCAAAACCGGATTCAAGGTGGACTCTGTATTATGAGCCCTCAGCATATCACTGGAAAGTAAGCAGTGGAGACAGGAAATTCCTCGTTGGACCTATAGGGTGGCTCACCTATATATATGCACATTATTTCATGTTTCAGTAGTTAATTGCTTACACTTGACATTGAGAAAGAACTGTGGGGGGAGGGAGATTCTTTTGTGTGGAGATGAGCTCTATTTTCTTGGTATCCATTCTGAGATATTTCTGGAGTACCATATGGAATGACTGATCATCGAATACAAGAACTGACTCCATTGAAAAACACTGTATTTGAGGTGATGTGAGGCAATACAAATGTTCTGTCTGTGGTGTTCTATATGTGATAATTCAGTCATACAATCCTTTGATGCTGCAGTTTCAAGTGAAGAAGAAAACTGTGTGAACTAGCTCTGAGAGGCTCCTAGAGAGAATGCCTTTGTTCATTCAACAATCCCAGTCCTGTCCAGCTGAGGAGCCCTAGAAAAAAGAAAATAAATGTTAGCACAACAATTAAAATGTATAGACCTGCTGAAAAAAGTAGACTTTATGAAACAGGTTCACAGCTCTAACAGGAAGGGGAATGCAGTAATTTAAGTCACAAAGCAGCTCTTGTATAAGTGTAGCTTGGGGGCTGAGTTTGATGGATTTCTATGCCTGTCAGAAAAAAGACACATTTGGGAAGAGGTCACAGATGTAGAACAAGCTCCAGGACAAAAAGGAAAAAGAGTTTTCTGGCAGTTCTGACACTTCCCCTTTTGACTCCTGAGTACTGAAGCTTTTCTTCCTACTTCAGTCACCAAATTATTCTGGTTTCAGTACATAAGGACACAATCACTCAGTATCAATCAGATCAGCAGCCCTTTCTTGTCAGTATGGGTAGTCCATCTGGTCTTGACCAGAAAAATGTTCTTTTTTCCTATGTTTGCCCACCCCACTTTGGAAGAGACTTCAGACCTTACCAAAAAACTTGCAAAATTTGACTATATCTGAAGACTTTCTTCTTATTGATTAGAGAATGTTTTTAGGTGAGTGGATCTTGGAGGGAATGATTTGTTTAATATTTTAATAATGTGATTTTGGGTAGATTTATGCACTTTTGTAATTCTTGAATTTATAAATCCTAAGTAGCAAGGATCATGGGTAGCCAACTGACAAAATGTATGTTGAACACTGGTATGCCAAACCATTTTTAAGCCCCGTGTTCTTCAAACATGGTAAGTTTGACTGTCAAACTTATTTTCAGTGAAAATTGCAGCATCCCTAGGGGAAAGGTATTCTGGGCAGGAAGAGGCATGTTGGCGGCAGTTTTACCTAACTGGGTTTTGGCAGGAAATTCAATTCAATACAAACTGGATCAAGCTGAACTAGAAACTTTTAGTAGAAAATGCAGGCTATAGTTGGACATGAGTGCTGGGCTGACCAGACTTTTGTAGCAAATATAGCATAATTAATAATTAAAGTAGTCCTGTTCTGACGTTAGGAAAAGCTTCTCTTCTCTCTGGAATTATTCTTTCACAGTACATTAGATTTGATTAGTTGAAGTACCAAAGGCACTTCAGGGCTATCAACTTCTTTCTCAACCTTAGTGGGTTCCAACAACTGTGCTAACCTGTAGTTACAAAAACAAGAATTTTAATGAGATAAGCTTTAGGTTGGTGTAATCAACAGAAATGAGGGTAGGAATGAATAACTGGGTAATAATTACAGGAATTCACTTCCAGGATCCAAGCCCTTCTCCCCAGGCCTCTCCTAGCACAGTCAATATAACAACAGCTCTCTCTCAGGAACTTCAGTCTGACAGCAGGAGAATCCTCTGATTGAACTTCCACAAGCCCACTGGTGTCTTTCTAGCTCTCACAGGCCTATTTCTGGCTGCAGCTTTCCCTGATATATCTGCTATTTCTTTCCCCTCGTTTTCTTTTTGCCCTCTCCCTTCTCCTTTCATGAAAAAGTCAACTGTTTCTTATGTCAGGGTCAGAGTCAGAGTGTTGGGAAATGCAGTCCCTCAGTAATTACATTACAATACATTTGAAGAATTGGAAGTTTCATTCGTTTGTCTACAATGGTCCTAGAGTTCTCTTCTGGGCTTATCTTAATTCTTTTACAATCACAATCTCCTTTCTTTTAAAAAATGGCACTTCTGTAAGGTGAATACAGGAGTGCTATAATTTCGCACCATGTAGTTCCATTTTAATTTACTGAAGTGCTTTAAAATATGCTTACCCTTGACACATGTCAGTGGAACTTTGATGCAATTGTTAATCCTGGGTTATAAGGATGCACAGAAAATATTGTAAAAGCAAAACACTACAGGGTAATGATTTGTAAGGTTCGGTGCTTGCATAGCATTAAGTGCAGAGAAGCAGCAAAGAGTCAGAGAGCTGACAAGATACATGATTATGGTACCTTTGGCATCATTATCGCTAGATCTCTCCATTAAAGGTATGTACCGCCAACAGCATTAATAAGGATAGTACTCAGAGGTCCTAATTATCAAATGTTATGACAATAATTAGCTACCCACAAAACATCATTATACATATATAGAATCTATGATATAATTAGTGTATATGAAGATTGCAGAAATAATGATCAAAATAGAAACTTGTTTGCCATGATCCAGTTCCCTATGGAACTTGAAGCTCCTTGTGCACTGGACTGAAACCACTTCCCCATTAATTTCTGACCTGTTTAATTATCCCAGAGGAAACAAGAGAAGCTAGGAGATGGCAAGGGTGGAGAATGGCTAACGATGAAGTGATAAGCGGAACAGATTTAACAGTGAAATCCTAAGCAGAGTTACGCCAGTCTAAGCCCATTGAAATAAATGGGCTTAGACTGGAGTAATTCTGCTTGGGATTTCACTATAAAAGCATTTAAAAAGCTATTGATCCTGTAAGCAAGTGCAGGCTGTTGTGACTGGCTGCCATTTTGTAATATTTGTGGAGGTATGTCCCTAATCTCAAGGAGATGTGTGTAACCTGTGTATGCAATGCTTGAGTTGAGTACCACTGGGTGATCTCCAGGCCCTAGTTAGAGGTTGGCAACCCTAACTAGAAGACATTTGTCATAGCAACCCTCCTTGCTTATTGCCTTCTTAAATGAAAGAACTGGTCTGTATTATCATTGCTTGTTGTCTTAGTTGACTTCTGTTGTTCAAACTATTTAAGTTTCATCTTCCTGTAAAATTCTGAAAGGAAATGAACTGGAGGGGAAGGGGTGAAGTGTACAAAACTAAATGTTGACAAGGCCTAAAACAAGCTTTTGGGTTCATTTCTTTCCTTTAATACAATTTTTGGTTCATTAATATCAAAGGGAAGAAATTTGCTTGCCTTTCCCTTGCTTTCTTTGGGTCAACAAAAACTAAAATTATTGAAACCTGGGTGTCTCCAAGCCAATCTTGAAATTTCCAAGAAAATCAAGTTACTAAGTTCCTTAATAACAATACTAAGTGATGGTGTGTAATTCGTCTTGGGAATCCTGAATATATACCCCAACAAAACTTTTTGGAATGATTTGGGCATATCCGGATATATCCGGCATATATGGATATTTTTGGATAAACCAGTATTTTCCTTTTCGGATTTAGATAGATCCAGGAATATCTAGGAATCTCATTTTAAAAGTTACAGCACCTTGTTTCCCTCCTCCCAGGGTTCCCAGGAAACATGAGAGAGGCAGCATTATTGTGTGTGTGTGTGCCAGTGTTACTTGCTTGCCATATGCTTGCCATATGCAATTGCCAGAGCTGGCTGCTGCTTGTGAGATTGGATGCCAGGTTTCTCTGGTTTGATGCTGGTTCTGTTGGGCTTCATTGTTTTGTTTGCATTGGGAGGCTTTTGATCACTGGTTGCTATTGTGTGATTGGCTAAGGCTCCCTGTGTCCTGGAGAAAGCCTTGGATTTCCCCCCCCATAGGAAACAATGGGGCTTGCGTCTTGTTCAGGGACCTGTAGAATTGGACCCTTTGGTCCGAGTCACTTAGAACTTGGGGCTTCATTAGTGGACAGGCAGCACTAGGGGCCCTGCAATCATGGTGTAGTTTGCTTGAAAAATGGCCCCTCCAGCCCCACCCCCAGAAAACCAGTGTGATGTAGTATCTGACAGACACAGGTTCAGATCATTGCTCTATCCTGAAAGCTCATTGGTCCAGTTACACTTTCTGAACCTAGGATAAATTGGAGGAGAGGAGAATGATGTTAGCTGCTTTGGGTCCCCAACGCAGAGAAAGGAGGGTTATAAATGAAGTAAATAAATAATAAATATAACTTAAGATGAAGGGCAGTTAAATGGTAGGTTGGATGGTGGGCGAGAAGGAAGCTTGGAAAATTGAGGATATGAGTGTTGCCAGGATGAGGGGAAAAGGAAGTGTTGTGGGGAGGGGGATATAGGGGAAAGTGAGGTGCTGCTCTGCAAGTTTTTGCAGATTCCCTACGATGCAACTGGACCCTAGATAACACCACAGAACTGGGCCATAGTTTTCCCAGGTGGAGGCTGTTGGATCAGGGGGAGGAGGGAAAGCTGAAGATGGGAGGGCAGATAAAGGTAGGTTCGCTGGTAGTTGGCTGGTAGACAAGAAAACCAGAAAAGGCAAGATGCTATGGAGGCTTTCAGGGAAGGAAAAAAGGAAATAGTGAGAGAAGGAAAACTGAGGTGCCCTCCACAAGTCCTTGGGGGTCTCCCACTTGTAGTATATCTAATTCTCAACATGATCCCATCTGTGAATACTTAACTTTAGAAACTGGAGCCATGAACAGCCCCAGGTATGCAGAAAAATCTGAAATCCTGGGGGGAAATACACTGGAGGGGTAAATAATAACATTACTAATAATAACATTCAATTTATATACCACCAGGACAAATTAATGCCTACTCAGAGCAGTTTACAAAGTGTGTTATTATTAACCTCACAACAATCGCCCTGTGAGGTGGGTGGAATTGAGAGAGCTCTGAGAGAGTTGTGACTGACTCAAGATCACCCAGCAGGCTTCATACAAAGGAATGGGGAATCAAACCCAGCTTTCCAGATTAGAGTACTGCCACTCTTAACCAGTACAGCAAACTGGCTCTCAAATGACAGAAGCAGTGCCTGTATCTTTAAGAAATGGATGCACTCTCATTTCTGGTGGCCATTGTGGGGGTTTGTAGACAACCACAATGATATCACCTTGGTTTCAATCTTTTGTTTCTGTTTGTACAAAGCAGAGAGAGGGCTGGGGTCCTCCTGCCCACCCCTGTTCTCCTCCCCTCTGCCTTGGAAGGAGGACATATCAGGGCTAGGCTTGGCAGCAAACACCAAATGATTCACTAGTACCCAACATGCACGGCTCACTCATATGGGGGCTTCCAGGAGGAGAGAGGGAGGAAATAGTGTGGGAGGGGATACAAGGGGAAAATAAAGTGAATCTCTCAAGATTGTCGGGATTTCCTCTGTGTGTGTGTGCATGCATGCATGTGCACACATGCACACACATGGGCACGTGCATGTATTGCACTTGAGATACTGTACAAGATCATCAGGGCCATCATTATACATCATTATATTTAGAAGAGTTATACTCAGGGCCGGCGTGCCCATTGAGGCAGGTCTGGCCCTCGCCTTGAGCGCTGAGGCATCGAAGGGGGTGCTGGAGGGGGCGGGGGCGCATGCCGTGGAGCTGGCATGCCTGGCCCACAGCTGCTGCAGCCTGCCAGCCCCGCGACACCAACGCCGCCAACACATGCCCCCGGCCAGGCACAGCAGCTGCGGGCCAGGCGTGGCAGGCATCTGGGGCAGTGTGCGGAACCTCCCCAGCCACCCGCTGCGCCCAACTGGGAGTGCGGGCAGCCTCCATGCGCCGTCCCAGCCGCCCACCAGTAAATGGGGCCAGCTTGCTGCATGATGATGTCACATGCAGTGACATCATCACACAGTCCGGGGGATGCACATGAGGGCGTACTCTGTGCGCGCGCGTGTAGGGGCAACTGCAGGCGCCAGAAACCCTGGCACTGCCCCTGTATCCTCTTCTAATGCCATTGACTTCAGTGGACTTGGAAGGGTGTAACTCTGTTTAGGATTGCACTGTATGTATACAAAATTAATTCATGCACAGGGGCTTTTCTATTGCCATAACTTTTGGATGCATTCATAACCACAGCATAAACATGAATTATCATAACACTTGCCTTCCCCTCCTCAGTAGAGTCACTGAGTGATAGCAGTATTTATTCCTTGTGCCTTTCCAAAATCTAGATACCAAGACAAAAATGATGGTTTCTAATGAAAACATTCTAGTGCCTGTTTGATAACAGCAGCTCACCTAATGTCGCTACATCGCTCAAAACTTCACAAGTAATTCTGTAAGTGGTGTGGGTTGCTCGTTCAGATCAAAGATGAAGAGTTTCAGTATGAGGACTCAGGCATTTCCGAAGGCATGGAGTCTTTGAAGTGCTTCCGCAAGAACATATTGACCTCTCTTCTTTTGGTGAAAGGTTGTGAACAGCAATCAGACATGACCATCTCATATTCCTAGATCAAAGCCTATTGACTGAAACCTTTGGTTGCCATGGGTACATTAGCCAGAGCTGTGAATTTTCTAGAGTTCTTTTGTTACCATCACAAGCGTAATCATCCAGCTGCATTATCGACTAGATGATCCACAAGCTTACCAAACTTTCCTTCCAAACCGTGAATGTCATTTTGTCCATTATTTTACACATATTTTTAATTATATTTGACATTTTCTCTTTAATTAACATTAATTCTTCTCCAAGAGAAATATTCTTTAGCTAGAGGCCCTTAATAAATTGTGTGAAGGGTGAGAACAATTTGGAGATCCCACATCCCACCAAAACCCTCTCCCAGGATTCTCTAACCTTTCACAGGATTGATCAGGTTTTCACCCTCTCTTCCCCCCCCCCCCGGGACTGACTCTCAGCTGCTCTAAATATTCCATCCCTACTGGAGCACATTTAATCCTCATCGGGGCAACTTTTTGAAGATTTCTTTTTTCTTTTGGTTAGACTTCTTGTCTGTGGATGGTCCATCATCCACATAGGAGCCAAACTATTAGGTTACAATGTCCACCTAAGGAGATTTTGTGAGCTACAGTTCACTTCTTCAGATCTGAAGAAGAGAGCTGTGACTCACAAAAGCTCATGCCCTAACACAAATTTTGTTAGTATTATATGTGCTACTGGACGCTTGCTATTTTCTACTGCTACAGACAAACATGGCTACCCATCTTGATCTATCACCTAAGGAGAGTTATACCCTTTTAAATGTACTGATGTTGATTGGTTTAGAATAATGTACTCTGTTTAGGATGGTACTGTCAGTGATGTTTAATAGGCATAGGTGACGCTTTATAACACAGCTGAATGAGGTTGCTTGATAGTTTGCAATGATGATTTTTCTGAAAGTCTCAGGTGCTGATTTCCTTTTTATGCAATTCTTCAAGTTACTGCATTGATTCTGTTTCTAAATCAGTTTTTAAAGAATCAAGTTCTGGCATGTGTATGCTATAGAAAGACTTTATATGTGAGTGTGTGTTTTTTTTTGTTCTGAAATCCCAGATGTTTTTCCTCTACAAAAGTTAGACATTCTTCATTGCAGTCAGCAATTCAGCATATAATCTGATGTAATGTAAGATATGGACTTTGAAGAAGTCAAAAGAAATTGCTACTCCTGGATAGGAATTTATAGTTGAGGCTGCAGAAACTTCTCTATCAGGACAAAGCCAAGGAGCTACATAAATCACGATGAGCAGGATAAATGTGTTAACAAAGCTACAAAAACAAGAAGGACTTGAAAAAGTAAGATCTTTACTTTAAAACAGCTTCTTCTGGCTTCTCAATGACCATTCCTTTGATGGGACAATTGTGGCTAATAATTCATGATAATCACCAGTTGCTGTTTAATGCAATGGTCTCCTGATTATTGGGAATCTCTCTTCAGCTTTTACAATATAATAGCCATTAAAGCTTGGAGGATGTGAGGGGGAAGGGCACAGAGACAGAGCAAAAGCAGCTTCAATGGACAAAGGCAGAGGAACAGATCAGAGTTAACTGCACCTGGAGGTCCAGTTTGAAGAGAAGGGTCCTCTGGAGATATGCTACTATTGGATAAGTTAGTAACTAAAAAACAGTGGTGAGTTGGAAAATATTCAAATATTCTGCCTCTAAGCATTTTGCTAATTCTTGTGTGTGTGGTGTGCGTGTGTGTATAGTAATATCAGGTGTTTTCCACAGCAACCGTTTCTCTACATGTAGGGACAGTATATTTGAATAATATACTTGGTGCTGCCCTCTTCTCCAGCTACTGGAGGAGTGCCCATTTGGTTTTCATATATTGTGCTTGTATATTTATAAATAAAATCAACTCTGCATGAAATACCACCATTCTTTAGTGCTCCCAGTTAAAGGAAATGAAATCCTATCTTGATGGCCATGAAACTCAGAAGTCAAAAACAAGTCAGGGCCAGGTCCTGGGTTAAAGTTGGGAACCAGTGAGGTAGCCACCGCTTGTTGGTAACACACCCATTGTTAAACTTTCTGCCTGTTTACAACTGTTTTTTTCTTCATTTTTATTTCATTTTTACCTTTTTTGTATCTGACAATGCCCCACAAGTAGAGGGGTGGTGCTTAAAAGGGTGAGGGGAGAGGGATGTTCTCGGCCCACCCTAGTTAAGATTCCGCTAAACCAGAGTGGTAGCTGTGCAGAAGGCCCTTGACTGCTCCAGAGCTGTTGACAACAGGAAAAGGAGGGAGTACTTGGAGGCTGGAGGGCTCCTTGGAGGGGCCACCCTACCTTTGGCAAATCCCCAAATGACCCCCCGTTTTCCTCAACAGGTCCCCAATGGGGAAAATAAACAAACAAACATTTTAAAGTCTGAAAATCATACTTTTTACATTTCTCGGCAGTCCAACTTATGAATGTGAACTTTACCTCATAACAGAGGTAAGCACTCCATCAAAAAGCAAGTGAAAGCATGTGGAACATCAAAGAAAATGTAGCTGGATGAGTCTCAAAACTGAATGATCCATAGAGCTATTTCCAATAGTGTAATATGTAAAACTGGGGCATATTCTCAAAAATACACAAACAAGGAATTGAAATTGGAAGTGTGCAGCCAACTTGACATGAGAAAATTTCAAAAGGGATTTGACAGAATGGGCCAAATATCAGAAAAATGGAAGAAAAGTATACATCTCCCTCCCCCCACCATACAAAAATGCTCCCAAATTTTACCTTTTTGTTGTTGACTTTTTACTGCAAGAATATTTAATTCAGGAATGGCCACCCTTTTAAGATTAGGGGTTTGATCCTATGACAACCTTCCACCAAATTTTCCTCCAACAGAGAAAACGTTCCTTAACGAAGTACATCTTTTCTCCTCCAGAGAAGCCTTGTCTATCAGAAAAAGTCATTCTTCCTTGAAGGAAGCCTCAGCAGAAGAAAGTCATATAGCGAACTTATCAGAAGGAAGTCATAAAACCCAGCCCTTGGGCTGCTGCACATTGTTTAAATTGTATCAGTAACAGAATATTAACAATGGTTGTTTTTCAGAATCCTGAAGTACTGTGAGATAACTAGAACTTGATTAAGAGTCTCCTTCGATCCAATTACAAAAGGTACACCAAAACCGTTATGTTGAAAAGTTGGCTCTCTCTCATTGAACCAGCCTGGTCTTTTATCTGTTTTTCAAGTTCTTATTGAATCTTTTTTGTACTTGTTCTGGGACATCAGAGCAGCTGCTTATCCGTGAATCTTCCATCTGGAAGACCAGTTCTGATTAATGAGCAGCTGGGACTTAGTCTGCAGATTAGGCTGAGGTGAAATGCATTTTCACTTGGATCACATTATCTCATTTATGACTATAGCCTGGTCCCAAGTGCCCTACTGATACAGTTGCCACTGTTTCTTGGGTAGATCCAAAAAAAGTTACATATGCAAATAAGTTTGTTTATCTGAAATATTTTTATATATCCCCTTTCAATAATTAAAAGACCCAGCTGAGGATAACTTGGCCCTGCCTCCTCCTGCTCCTTTGCTTAAATGCAGGAACAAAATATCAGCTCTGAGGCTTTTGCCTACCTCTTGCCTCTCCATGTGGAGATCAAACCAGGAGCCCTGGCCATGCTATCCCGCTGAGCCATGCCTATCTATGCAATGGTCTGCCTGGCCCCATATGGCTGGTGAGACTTCTGAGGAAGTCTCAGCAGAAGAAAGTCATATAGCTAACTTATCAGAAGGAAGTCATAAAACCCAGCCTCTGCAGAGGGTCACATGTTGTTATTTCCCCCTGCAGAATGTCCATATGGAACAGACCACCAGTGCTACTTTTGCACTGGCGTCAGTTGGCTTCCTGGCCCTGAAAATTGCACAGAAAATCCTCAATACTGGATTGACAGCCCCACCCCAGGCTACAACAATGGTACCTAGAACTGGAATAAGTGCTTTTCTAAGGCAGTTTGGGCCTCCCAGACCACTCCTAAGCTGTTCTACTCAGATGCCTCTTTTATTCAATGAGCTTACTCCCAGGTAGAAGGATTACTTCATCATTCTACTTGCAAAGACCACGTTAGACTCATCTCATCTTTTTCTTGGGAATTGTTCTCAAGTGACTATGCATAGAATTGCAGTCCACGGCTTTTATTAGCAAAGTTTATTCGTATTACTTGTTCAAAAAATACAAAGCCTAACTGGGTGGTATGATCTAATGGTTGGAGGACTGGTTAAATTGAGATTATGGGTGAGGGAGTGGGACCTTTCCAAGGGTGTTTGGGTCTCCCAGTCCATCTTAAGTTGGTCTGCTCAGATGAAGGACCCAACCTCATTCTATTTGCAAATTTCTCTCTCTCTCCCTCTCTCTCATGTTACTTTCAATTAACGCAATGAACACAATTTATTGAGACACAACAGCATAGGAGAAATCTGAGGAAGAGACAAGGGCAGATTTTGTTCCACCATCACCTCTAAGCTCACCATGCTCATATATTAACATGTGCAAGTAAAATGTTTGCCTCTGTTCGTACTCCTCCAACATCCTTCTTAGTACTAAGTAGTGGGAATAGCAAGTGTAATTATCTGTTTTGCTAAATTCTCCCTTTTCCAGGCTGCCACACTGCCTGCCTGTATGCCAGTGTGTGCAAGCAAAACATTTTCTCTTGTGTGTCGGGACACAGACACAACACCAAAAGCCAAAACAAAACCAGAAAGCACGCAAACACAATCTATTGTGTTTACACACAATTAGATCAAACACTCCACAAAACAGTGAATCAACAATGTGATTTGTATAAATGGCTGTTTAGAAAGACAGACTTATCAATGTAATCCTCTTTGGTGGTAAGATCTGTGCAAGTAACTCTGCTGATTAGAAGTTACATAAGAACAGATTTCCCTCTGATTTCCTTGCTTTCTAAAACAGACAATGAGGTGTCGGATTAAAAGACTTACCAGCTGTTACTACTTTTTTCAGTTTGGATTGATTATAATAGCTGTATTAATGAACACAGCATGTTAGGGTCATATATGATTAGTAAATATCTAAATGCAGATCCATATTTAACTCATGGCCTTGAAATGTTGCTCTCTTCTATCAAGTGTATAATGTGTCAAATTATTTTAATTGGCTTGAAACATGTTGAGTGCATGATTAATTAATGTGTGGTATCAAATTCTGCTGTTTCAACTCAGAAATCCTCCTATAGAAACCAAACCTGTGATTCTTTTTCACACCATTTTTTGTTGCTTCCTCACAGGAATTGTTCCCTATACACCTTTTTGAAGTTCATTAATAAATCAGAATATATTGTGCATATTAATAATGTAGATAGTGTAAATAAATTACATACTAGATTCATCAAGCAGATTGAAACTATTCACACTGGCAACATACAGAAACAAAAAGAAGCAGAAATAATAATCACACACACACACACACATATATATATATACACACACACACACGAGACAGACCAGTGCCCCACTCATAGCGGAGAACAAAGTCAATGATATTATCCCCACAATGCAGCTGGGGAGCTGGGGCTGAGAAGAGTGGCTTACCCAGGGTTGCCTGCTGAACTCATGATAATAGTGGGATTCAAACCAGCAGAGTGCTGATTTGCAGCCCAATCACTTAACCACTATGCTAAAGCAGTTCTCACACATAGGTGGGCACATTCATCCATCCCTAGGTGGTCTACAGCCTGATGTTCCAGGATAACACAATGCAAGTATGAGATCTCAGATGAAATTGATTGAACCAGCTGTATGAAAGAGAAACACTTACCAAACTGTGCAGATAGCAACAAGCTTGGCTGCTGAAACTTGTGAGATAGGACCACATTCGAATTTCTGACCATCTCACAGAAGTTCAACAAACTATTTTTACTATTGATTTAGCAATTTGTTCTAGTTTAGCCGTCCAAATTCACTAATATTTACTCTTCATATCCCCCTCCCTGCCTCCTAAGAGATCAAGCACATTAATGAGGATTTTCTTTCATGATCTAAAATTTTACTGGGCATAGCATTTCCAGCTGTAGTGGGGAAAAAGCTATTAGCTTTTATTAACTCACTGAAGCACCGCCAAAGTACTAATTTTTATGATGCTAACGTAACAAAATATTAGCAATTGAATTTGAGAGGGTTTTTAACCTGTTTGAACCAAAATCCAACATTATTGAAACATATCAATACCTTCTTTTGACATGCACGCCTACATATTCATGTAGCTTTAGAACCAGCCCCATAGCTAGACATGCTACAAAGGGAGTCTAGAGGCCTGGCATAAAAGAACCTTAGAGAAGGGCATGAAACAGAGGAGTAACACAGTTGCATGGTAGATTAGAGCCAAAACAGACCAGACATCTGACACATGGAGAACATGTGTCAGTTTCCCACAAGGTTCCACAGGAAGTGTAGTGAAAAAGAACCTCTGCCAGCAAGAAGAGGGAGAGAATCCCTCTTCTCCCTGGCAGAGGTTCTTTCTCTAGGCATCTTGTCTAGTCCACTTGGCTCCCTCTCACCACCACTGACTCCCCTTTCTCCCCTAAAAGCACTCCACAGCCAGAGGGAACTGAGCATGGGGGCAGCAGCGAGAGGAAGCCAATTGCTCCGGCAGTGGTCAGAGGGTGCTGGCAGCTGTGATAGGCTTCTTGTCCCTCTTGCCCCTGCCAGCACTCTCTTCTTGCTCCCCTAAATGCACTCAGCAGCCAAAGGGAGTCGAGCGTGCTGGTGGCAGTGAGAGGGATAAGCAGCTGAGGTTCCCTGGGAGAGGTTCTTTCTCACTACACTTCCCATGGAACCTTGTGGGAAACTGACACGTGTCCCCCAAGCATCAGGTGTCTGATCTGTTTTGGCTCTTAGAGGAGCCATCTAACCCCTATCAATACAAACTGTGTGTTGAGGCCCAGGTGCACAGAAGTTGGAGATTTAATTCAAAAATGAGAGTATTGGTTGATAGCCAAAAGATATTCATATATATGAGAAACCTGTAATCACTAATTTTACGTAAAGATAAAATGTAGCAAGAATGAACTAACAGTTCTTATATACTTAAGAGGGGCAGTGAGTTGTTGTTAAGAGATGAAACACTATAAACATGAAAAGCTGAACTGATTGGGAGCTTCTTCCTAGAAGGGGCTCCTTGGCTGTAATAACCTGTTTATTTGGGGGTAAGATACTTCCTTGGACCCATGGAACTGCTCTCTTTTTATGATCTGTGTAATTATAATGGATTGTATGATTTTCTGTTGACTGAACTAATATTAAGAGTGCTGAATAATCATATTTTAATAATATGGGTTTAGAATGGAAGTAGAGATTCTGTAATTGTATTACATTGTGTACAATACCCAGTAATGAACCTAAACTGCTATTTGTGATGTACCTCTTACCAGAAGTTAAATGATTTGTTAGATGAAAAGTAATTAGACGCTCAGGGCCTCTTAAGTGCATTCCTGTATCTGAATCAGGTCTGAGCAGAGTAATCCGGAACAATATAGTACGGAGCAGTGTCGAGACAGTTCCAGTCTTTTCTATCAGACTTCTCACAAAAGGTTGCATGCCAAATCGTCTCTTTGGGAGCTGATATGATGGGTGCTACAAGGCTCTGTGTTATCTCCAGTAATACTTAATATTTGTGTCAAGCTCTCTAATGAGAACATCCACAGTTTTGGAGTAGGCTGTTCTTAATATGTGGTTGACACTCAGCTATATTCTACCTGAATAACGCATTAGCTACTGCTGCGTCTGTCTTGGCACAATGCCTCAAAGTAACACTTAGGCGGCTGAAGGGGAATAACTGAAGCTGAGTCGGATAAGTTGGTGGTGATGCTGACTGCTGGAAGGGCTACTACTGCTTTAAATGGGAGTGTAGTTCCTACCATCCGTAGTGTGCATCTTTCACTGAAAGACTCTGCTAAGAGCTTGGGAGATACTGATCTCCAGGTGTACATGACAGCAAATTTTTTTAAAAAATCTTTCCCCCTAGCTACAACTGGCTTTCTCTTTGCAGATGCTTTCACTGGTTGCACTGATCCATGCTTCAGTAATCTTGAAGCTAAAGAGAGCTAGAGAGCCATTTTGGAGTAGTGGTTAAGACTGTGAGACTCTAATCTGGAGAATCAGGTTTGATTCCCCACTCCTCCACTTGAAGCCAGCTGGGTGACCTTGGGTCAGTCACAGCTTCTAGGAGCTCTCTCAGTCCCACCCATCTCACAGGGTGATTATTGTTGTGGGGATAATAATGACATACTTTGTAAACTGCTCTGAGTGGCCATTAAGTTGTCCTGAAGGGCAGTATATAAATCAAATGTTATTATTATTACTGTCGTGAGCTCTACATGCAGCTGCCCTTGAAAATAATCAGGAAACTATACTTGGTGCAAAACACAGCAGGGCTTTTGTTATTGGGATTTGGGAGCTATCCAGCAGGACTATGTCACACCTATTTTGAGACTCCTGGATTGGCTGCTGATTAGTTTCTTGGTCCAGTTCAAAGCCCTCCATGTTCTGAACCCTACATAGTTGAAGAACTGCCTCTCCCTGTATGTTTCCATGCCTCAGGAATATAAGCACACTGTTATTATCAGCTTAGTTCTTCCCAGCAGGATCTACTGTTAAGTACCCCCACTTGTTCAAGGCATGTTTAACAATAGCCCAAGCTCGAGCTTTTTCAAGACTGCCCCATTCCTCTGGAACAGCCTCCTGGAAGAGGTCAGGGGGCTCTTACCCTCTGGTCTTCTGGCAAGACTACAAAACAGAGGTCTTCCAGAAGGCTAATGGGCCAATTTGAGCCTGGGCAGAGGGGGGCTATCTGCTGGTGGGGGACATAAGATGTTTTTCTATTAGTTTTAATATTATATGGTTTTACATTGTTGTTATCCACCTAGAGACCTGAGATACTTAGGAGAAAGGCATAATGTCATATTTTTGGTAGCCATTTAGTTAAGAGGAGGAGATATGCAGGACAGTGAAACGCTGTCAATTCCTAACAACCAAAGTCAACTTAGTGTGCCATCTGGCTTGAGAAATTTGCCAAGGCATTTCATGCACACTTTTTTTCCCTGCTGCCTTAAGAGATAGAAACTTAGGTGTTTTTTTTTTTTAATGGCACTCAGAATCACCATATCTGCACTTTCAGAGAAATGAATAATGCATATAATATATTATAATTACTAATTGGCCCTCCCTTAAAAAGAAGCTCAATAGTCCAGGATCATCAATTGATGTTTCAATAATAGGTATTAATAAGAAGAGATAACTAGGAACTTCCCTCCACCTTTCGAAAGCACAATGTAATTTTGATAACAGATTCCATTGGCCTAATTGATATAAAAGCAATATCTGCATATAAGCATATTTCAGAAACTTGTTTCCCAAAGGAAACGCCATATTTTTTTTCATTATTTTTATGAATATTGCCAAAAGCATTATTGTTGAGACAAAAAGAAGCAGCAAGAGTGGATGTCCTGCATTAATAAGCATATTTTTATGATATATGCATACAATTATTGGCATACATTCAACCAGTCCCTTGTGCCTGATGGTAATCAGACAACTTCTTAATGCTAGGTTTTATTGATGTTTGTCGTGTGCCACTTTTTAAGGACCTCAGGGAGAAATGTAGGATCAGGGATTCAATCCCCAAGCCATGGTGAACAGTATAAAACTCTGCTGTTAGAAGTTGTTGGAGGGAAAAAAGGGGAGAAGGGCTGCCTAAAAGCCAAAAATCCTGAATTTGCCCTCAAATTCCTTTCAAGATTTGTAGATCATTTCTCAGAGAGCCATATTGCACTGATTAAGAATTATATTTATGTATACATGAATATGAGAGAGAGAGAACTTGCACACAAGGGATGCACACAAGGAACTCTAGAGATATGCTGTTTGATAGAGACTGCCTGTTTGTTTCCATCATGCTCTATTTCAATACGTTTTGTTTACTGGTGCCTGGTTTTTCTTTTATATACTGTTTCTCTGCAGTTTTATTAGCAACTTGTTGCTGCTCATTGTCTAATGTTATTAGGCTTGCTTCTGGTTTGAGCCTGTAAACTGTTTCAGTTAGTTTGGAATTAAAATGTTGCATAAAATAAGTATATATATTTAGTTATTGCTTTGATTTAGTGTTCCTTAAACCAGTTTAGACTTTGTGCAAATAAATCAGACATAACAGCTTATGAATCTCCAGTGCTATCCCATATGGAAACCCTATTGTGCTACACCTCAGACATATCACAGCTCAGTCAGAAGTATTTGTTTCCATAACTGGTACTCCCATGGACATGTTTATTTCAGTCTCTGGAAATCTATGTGGAACTTCAAAGAGGCTTATGCTAGAGGTGAATTCCTTCTGAAATTCAGAATTGGACTTTGGGACAAATGTACTTGGAGCAGTTCCTGAATCTTTTATACCAGGCTTTACCCTTTATGTAAGACACGGTGAACATGCACATGGGGCACAGGGATGATTTCGAGTTCCATCGTTATCTCAAACCCACAAATATTCCTGTTTCCATTTTGCATCCCAGTTGGGCAAATCAAAATTGTTTGATTTTTTAAAATTGTGTTATTGTTCCTCACATTTCCCCCTGTAACATCCCCCATTTCAATGTTATTTGTGCATCAATAAAGAAGGAAATATAATAATGAAACTAGCGTATAAACTGCATATGTATTTGTATATAATGAAGGTGCAATGTGTTTTAATGTGCTTCATCCATCCCTGTCGTTCTGAAGCTTTAACTTTTATATCACTATTCCACCTGCAGGTGACACTGTCCAGACTGGAAGCAAAGCACTCAATGTTGATAACCAATTTCAGCAAAAACATTGTTTTCTGTTCATCGTCCATTTTGGTCTGGCTTCTGCTCTGGAATAACCTGCTACCCGAGGCATCTTATGTATGCAAAGTGTATTAGGTTATTCAAGGCAATATTTTACGGAAGGATTTTACAGGAAGTGCCTCACCGGATATTCACTGGTTCAGATTATCTACATCTCTTACTTACACAACAGAAAACATAAGTGAATGGCAAGATTTCTTCATCCTCTCTCCACCCACATCTAGATTTTCTTCAAGGAGTAGTTTATAATGATCAACGTTTTCTTTTGCTAGAGCCCATCAGAGGCATTTGAGAACTGCCTGTGGGGTCCCCTTTGGGGGGGAAATATAGCTGTACAAAAACCTGTGCATTTGTGCTTTAACATAATAGGCACAGAAGTGTAATAAAAACCAGGTGGAGACAAATGAGTATTTTACCATACATCTGCGTCCGGCATGTTAAAATTTTCATTAAGCACAAAGACCACTAGGTGGTGCTGTTCAGGGAGGCTTACTTCAGTAAGGGAATTTGTTGTACCTCATCATGGAAATTAAGCTTTCATTGGAGGCCCTGTTGCCACGTGGTGACAGTTGGTTTCATCCAACTGTTTAACGTTTCTTACATAGGAAAAACAGAATTCAACAGAAGACCTGATGATGATAATGCTAGGCTAGAGCTTGAAGGTGAACAAATGTACTCTTAGTTTAAATGGCAGATTTCCTAACTTAATTCAATTATTTATGTAAGAAGGAGAAAACCACACTTCTGAGTGCATGATAGAAACTGAAATTTTCCTGATCTGTAACATTTTTAGTAGTCAATGTTTCTGAGTGAAAGAGTGAAGGTAAAAAAAATCTTTTTTAGAGAACCAATGCAATTCGAAGCAAATTTAATCAGAGGAAAGTCCCATGGAGTTCAAGGGGACTGAAGTTTTTATTGCATTTAAAACTGCAACTCTTACATTAAATAGGAACCTATTCCCATACCTGTTTTAATGAAGAAGGCAGTCTTTGATATGAATTTTGTTGACCTAAACAGAAAACATGCAATATTGGAATGTCTCAGGAGGTCCCTGAAGAAGCAGTATAGAAATTTTCCAAGTTTATGACATATTTATGGCTTTGATTCAATGCTATAACATTATACTTGATTTTCATGGGGTGGGGGTTGAAAAATGTTAAACTTTGGCTGGCTTATACTCACTCTATATACCAATAAAACATAAATAGGCATAGCTACCAAAATTGGTTTGAATATAGTGCAACTGTAGAAGCGGACCAACTATTTTTTTATTACAAATAATCTGAGTTGTTCACGCAACCTTTTTTTTACAACAATCTACCTTAGCTTGAATTTTTATTATGACAGAGAGCCAGTTTGGTGTAGGACTCGAATCTGGAGAACTGGGTTTGATTCCCCACTCCTCCGCTTGAAGCCAGCTGGGTGACCTTGGGTCAGTCACAGCTCTCTCAGGGCTCTCTCAGTCCCGTCTACCTCACAGAGTGCCTGTTGTGGGGACTTGTTAACCACTCTGAGTGTGGCGCTAATATGTCCTGAAGAGCGATACATATATACAAGGTTATTATTCTACATCCTCAGTGGAAATTCTGTGTTTAATCTGAGGCCTGGTTCATACATGAGGAGGCAGAGACTTGAGGTGACAGAAATGGACTGTATCACTTTGAAATACAGGTGTAAGACCATAATTTGTAATGTTCATGTTAAAAATTCCTGCTAATATAGAGCTAAAAAAAGGAAGCATGGAGAGTGGGTAGAATCAATTGTCATGAATGAGAGCAGAAGGAGCCGATAGTTATCGCGACAGACCACAATGATAGATGATGACAAACAAATCTCCCTGGGAAAGGGAAGGAATTCCAAAAATTTGGTGCCACAACCAAGAAGGCCATTTCTCAGGTTGCCACCCATCTAGCCTCAAATGGTGGGGGCATCCAAAGCACGGGGCACACAAAGTATGAAGCAAGCTGGGAGCCAGTGTAGATGGAACAAGACTGGAGGGATATGCTCCCTAGAACCCACTCCAGTCAACATTCTGGCAGCAGCATTCTGTACCCACTGTAGCTTCCAGACAATCTTAAAGGGTAGCCCCACATAGAGAGCACTGCAGTAATTTAATCGAGATGTTACCAGGGCACGCACTTCAGTAGCAAGACCTTTCCTGCCCAGGAAGGGTCACAGCTGGTGAATGGCATCCCTGGCCGCCACTCCCACCTGTTTATCCAACAAGAGGCCCAGGTCCAGCAGTACCCCAAACTACAAACCTTCTCTTTTATGGGCAGTGCAACAGGAGATATCAGCTTGTTAGCTCTGATCCACCACAGAACTGCCTCCAGGCATCTGTTCATGGCTTCCACAACCTCCCTTGGATCTGCTGGAAGCATGAGATAGAGCTGAGTCTCATCCACATGGTGGTGGCGACTCAGTCCAGATCTCCACATGACTTCTGCAAGCAGCTTTACACAGGTGATGAAAAGCGTAAGGGACAAATAGAACCTTGCACAACCCCATAGGCCAGGGGCCAAAGGGCAGAGCAGCAGTCCTTCAGCACCACACTCTGAAATCTGTTTTCAAGGTATGATGGAGAACACCACAGAACAGTACATCCCAGTCCCAACCCCAAAAGGCGGTCCAGAAAGATACCATGATTGATTGTATCAAAAGCCACCAGGAAGTTCAGGAAAATTAACAGGGTCACACACACCCTTGTCCACCTGCTAGCACATGACATCCACCAGGGTGACTAAGGCAGTTTTAGTCCCATAACTTGAGTCTGAAACCAGATTGGAACAGATCCAAACAATCTGCTTCATTCAGGAATCCCTGAACTTGCCCAGCCACTGCTTCTTCAATCACTTTGCTCAAGAATAGTGCAATTGAGAGTGAATGGTAGTTATCCAACTTTCCTAGGTATAGGGTTGGCAGGTGTCCGGTATTCACCCAGACAGTCCGGTATTTTTGTGGACTGTCTGGGGAGAAACATTCTCCAAATACCAGATACCTGGCACCAGCCCCTCCCCCTCCTCCCTGCTTTCAGGCAGCTTGCCTTCCCAGCCCAGCTGTCCAGTCTCCAAAGCATTGCCACTGGCTTGGGGAAGTGGCCAGCCAGCCCAGGTGCCCAGCCTCCTGTGCGGTGCCAGAGGGAATGGCCAGCCTGTGCAGGCACCCAGCCTCCTGCCTGCCTAGCCTCCTGAAGCTGTGCTGTACTGCCCAGGAATGGCCAGCTCGTACAGGCACCAAGCCTCTTGCACAGCACTAGCCAGCCCACCTGCCTGGACTCCTGCAGCTGTGTAGGGCCATCCAGGAGTGGCCAGCCCAGGAGTTTGGAAGTGAGGTCAGAGTGATGATGTCACTTTCTCTAGTGACATCATTGTCCTGAGGCAGGACAATGCACACACATGAAGTGCAAATATGAATTTAAAAAATGTAAGTTCCAGTCCCCTCACTCTCCCCATTTTTATTCCAGACCCCATCTGGCAATCCTACCTGAGTACAGAGTAGGTTGCTGTAGGAGTGAAAGCACCACTGCCTACTTCAAACCCCTCTCTCAGGGAGGTATTTACAAGTCCAGTTCATCTGCTCCAAACTACTGGTAGATTTAAATAGCCAGGAGGAGCAAGGGTCATACAAGCAAGTGGTAGGCCTCCAAGAGTCCTGTCCACATCCTCAGACTGGACTAGCTGAAATGTATTCCACACAACTGCACACATCACCATCTTGGGACCATCTGATTCCATCACTGCAAAGTGCTTATTAACAACGTGATCTTAGTGAACTGTAGATTAGTCGACCTCCTCCTGTAGGCTGGAACCCAATAGGCCCCTGAATACCTGGAATCATTCCACAGGTCTACACTGTGCTGATGCAGTGGGGGCTGAGAAATATTGTAAAGTGCCCCAGAGTAAGCTTCAAAATGAGCTTTAGCCCATGCCTTGTTGGATTCATCTCAAGACTTTCTCCACTGTTGCCCTAGCCCAGGGGGTGATCATGCCAATTGCCTGGGTCATTTCCTCATTCCATAGGTTAACCAGGGCATAGACAGGAGCAATGACCGTATCAGCAGGAAAGGTGGGAAAGACCCAGGACTGGGGAAAAGCTCCACTGCAAAACCTGCCCATCCTGTGAAGACCATGGGAGTGCATGGGTCAACAAACATTTTGGGTCAATAAACCCACTCAAGTGCTTTTTGCATAGTGGGGGGTAAAGCAAAGCATTTTGGGGTCCAGTCTTTTTGAACTTGAAGACCCCTAGAAGTTGAAAGAGCACAGTGGAGGGATAACCAGCGCTCTAGCCAATGACTATTGTGGAGTATGTGGACAAATGGCAAAACTCACTCAAGGAGCTCTGGCCCATGAGAACTGAGCCCAAGCCCAGCACACACACAAGTTGTTGTATGATGAGAATGCATCCCATCATGAGTTCAAAGAGGGAGAGTTAGTGATGGTACTAAAACACCTGAAGGTTCCAAGCTGGCAACAGCTTGGGAAGGTCCATCTACAGTTAAGCAAATGGTGTGAGGGTGGGATTTTGTGCTCTTGGGTCCTAATCCAGATGTCAAACCCCGCCTATAAACCATGTCAGCATGCTCAAGCCCTTTTGAACACAGGAAACCTCAGCCAAAGAACAAGGAGGAGGGGAAGGAGGTTTTAACAGACTTGTCTTTGAAGGGACTTCAAGATGCTGAAACTAGGAAGCGGGGTCAGATTGTGAATTAACCCTTGAATTCCTGAGGTTTTGCCTGTGCCTTGTATTAGTTTAAGACATAAGAGATTGCCTTGATTCCTACTTATATACCTCACATTGGCCCTTTTCGCACTTACGGTTTAAACCGCCATTTATGAGCATTTGCCCCGATCGCAGTGGCTTCAGCATTGCACCAGTTCATTTCACACTGTCCACTGCAATTTCAATTTGGTGTCTGTGCTTCATTTCAAACCCACTTTGAAGCCTCGGTGCAGTTTCGGGCTTTCGGGGCCTTGCAATTCACGTCACACTTTTTAAAAAAATTTGAGCATGCGTAGTAAAGTTGCAATGTTGGAACCCTTCCCCACTTTTTGCTGATTGGGCTGTCCCCTGCCCACTGGAGAGGCAATTGGTGGCAGAGTTCTGGGGGGAAACATGTACCACTCTCATTTTTTTAAATCAAGCCAGGAAAAGGTTAAAATGCTGCTGATTCATCCCCTCCCTTGTTTGGCTTGTTTCCAAAGGGCTGTGCAAAATGCTTGGGTTTTTTTTTTCTCTTTGGCAAAGTCTGAAACATGCCTGGGAGGGAGGGAAAAGCAGCCATTTAATCCTTTCCAGGCTTTTAAAGCCAGGAAGAAAGTGCAGTAACATTACAACGTGGCAACCCATTCTTGTCTTTAAAAAAAAAAATGTGTGTGCATACCCTAAGGGAGGAAGGAGAAAGCAGCTATTTAACCCTTTCCTTGCTTTTAAAGCTAGCTGGGATTTAGCAGCAAGCTTAGGAATCATTCCTGGCTTTGGAAAAAAAATAAAAGAGCATGCATACCGGGAGGAAGGAAACCAACGGAGAAGCAGCCTTATGACCCTCACCTCGCTTTACTTAAAAAAAAATGGTGGACAAGGAGTTCAGAGAGCTGAGGAGGGTGGACAAACCAATCGGCTCCCAGGGAAAAGGAGAGGGGGGGGGAGAAGCAAAAAGGGGGCAAAAGTGTTCACATTAGCAAAATGCGGGCCAGCTGCCAGTCGGCAGTGGACTTAAAAAAACTTCGGGGTATGTCTGCAGGGGGGAAAATCGGGGATACAGCGGACAAAAAGTGGGACTGCGTCCCATGACTGCTTTGAAAGTGTGAAAACCTTGCAAACATGGGATGTGGAACAGGTACAAACACGCTCTAAAAACCGAGTGCGAAAAGTACCTGTGACTAACACTACCAAAGAAGTCCCAGTTTGATGCTCCTTCTGGCACTGAATTGGTAGAAGGCAAAGATAAGGAGGAGATGATGGCTACTGAAAGGAAAAACTCTAAACCGCACTTTACAAAGGGATAGGGAGTGACAAGGGATTCCTACTGGGAAGAGTAGCTTTCCCTCAACCAAAAGGACTTCCCACCTAGCTTCTGAAAAGGACTGGGCCTCATTTGCTCACAGGCTGTTTGCCAGGGCTGAGAGCAAGGGTGGCCTGTCAGGTGTTGGGATGGAAATGTTACATCAGTGTGGTATGCTAGTTCATGCCTAAGACTAGGATCTAGGAGACATGAGTTCAAATCTCCACTGCCACGACTAGTCATTCTTCCACACTTTATCCATCCTCCCTCACAGTATTGCTCTGTCCCTTAGCTTCTCCGGGTCAGCTTCAAGGGAATTAACCTGTTCCCTAAGAGCCAAGAACTCCATGCATTGAGCACACTCCCACAAGTTCTGTCCACTGGGCCGACTGTCACACATTTGGGACTCCCTGCAAGATACTGGATAGCCCCCACTCCCCTGCTGGCTTTCCACCTTTCTATGGAGTTTGGTTGTTGAAAGGTGTCTTAGGGTTGAAACAAGATGTTTACCTGAATCTGTGCAGATTTCCATAGCAGGAAAGATAATGCAGTACACTGCCCTCCTTGTTGATACGGAGCTATCTCTATAGAGGTTCTTTCCTGTTCCCCTTCAACATCTGTTGCTGAACTTCCAAGCTCAGCTTCCCTGTTAGAAGTCTGTTTGAAAGCGCTGGATGGAAGCCCTGGAATGCAAGGCCCAGGAAATTTGGGTGCCTTTTTACAAATTCATCTGGCCTGCCTGGATTGACAGGCCTCCTTGGGTTGAGGAACCCATAGCAAAAAATGAGAAGAAAATGTTATCTTTATGCAGTAGAAATTCCTATGAATGAAGAAAGAAAAGAGATCATAAATTGAGCAAATATATGCATGCAGTTTCCAAGAACTGTGCTAAGATCACTAGAGAGACTTCTCCTTAAAACTGATAAAGCTTCAGAATTTATGATAGAAACTCTATGTTCTTGGAAATATAAATAGTAGAAGATCTAAGCCAAGCTTTTCTAAAGAAACTTAAAACTGCTGGTGAATTTTTCATGCAGTTCAAAAGCTGTGTGAGGCAGCTGTGGCACTGTATGCATGTTCAGCATATGTTCCTCATTTGCACATGTTACACATGATGCTACAGCACATATGCACATGCTTTTTGACAAATCCCTCTTTTCCCTGTCAATCACAGCCATCCCTACCATCAGTTCATTAAATCCGTAGCCTGCAAGAACTCCAAAAGTAAGATGAAGGCAAAGACATTTTTGAGTATTACAGCAATATGAAAATAATGCATATCACAACATGTTTGTCCAAGGAAAGCATTTGTTTTCTACGTCTCTTCTTTCATTGTTTACAGGGTATTGATATTGCTGGACAGAGAGGGCCCACTGCCAACCACAGACACTGGGGGCCAACAAAGAGAACCACACTCTAGTGCTCTTCCCCAGCTTCTGTCTAACACAGAATCTGAAGATTGCCACAGCCACCCCTCCAATGTTGAAGCCACTTGTAGAATAAACTCCCATTTGCTGCTGGGAGTGACACTGAGAAGATAGATCTGAGTGCAAGACCTCTGTTTATGCTCCATTAAGGCCTATATCCAGCATGGCTAAACTGAGAGCAGGAATCCTCCCACAGGAAATGAGAGCATGCCCTCGAAAGCCCCTGGGGTAATCTCTTTCAGTGAGAGGCAAACGGTGATGTTCAACTCTTTCACATTCCTTTGAGCCTTGTGGATGCCTCTACATCATTCAGTCACCTTTCTCCATCAGGAAAGTGGCAAATTATTTAGCCTGGCTGGTGGTAATAACACTTCAAGAAGCGCGAAAAGCTGCCTCCTGCGGGTGCCTCTATCAGAAGGGAAGCCGAAGGCAGCAGGAGGGCAACTCATTCTGTAAGGCTTAAAGGAGCATGCAAGCATCATGCTTGCCTGCTTCCCAGAGATGTGATTCTGAGCAGGAAAATGTGATTCCTCTGCGTTCCTTTATGACTTGTGGGGGCCAGTAGAACTTAAGGAAGTCACTCTTAACTCTCTTCTCCAGGTTGGTGTTGGTGTGAATGTGTGAAAGCACGAGGCAGTCTATTTGGTGGCAGATTAGACTATAGTAGAATGGATTGACTATAGTAGAATGGAAAGACTATAGGTAGACTAAAGTAGAATGGATTGAAGTAGGTAGACTAAAATAGAATGGATTGACTATAGTAGAATGGAATGGATTAGACTATAGTAGAATGGAAAAGTTTGGAATGGCAGTTTTATAAGAGACTGTAGTCTATTGCTGTGCTCATTGTATGTATCTTTTTGCTTTCACTGCTTTGCCTTCTGGCTTCGTAAACTCTCTTTCTGCATTGTTTATGATATATCTTGGCTTTGTTCCAATTCAGTAATTCTAGTCCTATTGCATTGTTCATTGGTGGTCTAACGCTGTTGGACTACATTATACTCTGTAATTCACCTTGAGTCTCAACAAGAAAGGCAGAACATAAATTAAACCATTAAATTAAGAAAGAGAGGGCAACTTGTCTGAGTTCTACCGAACCTGGAACCTGTCTTGTTCAACTACTGATTGTAAATGGTACTAATCAGAATTAGAACCATTTATTCTAGCACATATTTATTTCCATTCTTCTTCTAAGGAGTGTATGGTTCAATCTTCCTCATTTTATCCTCCCAACAACCCAGTTAGGTAGATTAGACTGGGAGAGAGTACCTGGCCTGTGCAGAATGGGGATTTGAACCTGGGTGTCCAAGACCTTAGTCCAACACTCTAACCACTGTATCACATTGGCCCCTTAATTATCCCCAAGCCACACATTTTGAATGGAAGTACATGCTAGGAAAATTCCTTTGCAGCTTTTGCATACCCTAAATCATTTTTGTAACAAAGATAAAAGTTTGTAAGACAATTTCTAAGATGCATGATGGAAAAAATTCAGTTGTTGCAATTTACCTATGAAGTAAGCCTGAGCCATTTCATCTAGCTGTCAAAGCGTTTACTGAAAACAAGTATGTTAATGTTTGCAAGCAAACAAGCTTAAATATTATCACTGAAATTACAGAGAGGATATTGTTGTGATCCCTGGCATACGTTACAGATTTTTTAAAAAAAGAAATGTTATTTTTAAAATACAAGTTTATGGCTGGCAGGTGTGTTCTTAGAAGAGGCATTCTTCTCTCTGTAGCTCACTGGAGGGAATTCCCCTTGTAACATAGAGCCTTTCATGATATGAAGAAACAATGCTGCTGATTTATTTATGTATTTATTTACAAAATTCATACCCTGTCTTTCTGCCCTGATCAGTTCAGATCTAAACGGCGTACAGTTACTAGCTGCGATTTCTTTAATAGAATCACAGCTTTAATAACCAACTTTGCATGTAATTGACACAATAAAGGGTTTATCACAACTCTTTTGATTGTCATAATGTCCGCATGTGAGTGGCTCCTTGTTCCTCAGGAGACCTCATTCTGAGCTCCACCTCTTGACCTGGAAGCCATCTTTTACCCTCTTGTCCTCATCAACCATAACTACATTCTTGTTACTGATCCAATTATGAGACAGTAACCCACCGTTTAAGATTAAGAGTTTTTGCAATTTTTTCTTCAACACAGAACTGGTTTCGATGAACGATTAGAACTAGAAGAAGCAGCTTCACATTAAAGGCAAGCATAGCATTCTCAGGCACTTTCATTTATTTTCTTGGTGCTGTTTATGAGTGAGGTTGGGATTCTTGGCTACAGATTAAAGGAATCGTTTGCATTTATTTGTTTCAGAACATGTGGAGTGCATTTGTTTTTTGGGGACACAAACACATTGTTCATGCTTTGAATAAAACTCTTAGTGCCAAGAGAGAGCACAAAGATTCAGATCTCTTGCCATAAATAGTGCTTTAATACTGTGATGAATAAAATACTGTAGACTGGGGGGGGGGCGGGGGGTTGCCCACAATTTTGCTGTGGAAGATTTTTTTTCTGTTATTTCTGAAACTGACCCTTTCCTAAAGAACGACTAAACTAACCTCTTTATTTCAAAAAGATTTTTTTTCAAGGAGGGAAGTATGGTCAGCCAAGACTTGAATTAGGAATCTTTGGGTCTGCTCTGCATCTTTTGCAATAAAGCTGAATAATAAAAAGAGAGGGAAACAATGTTTTCCTCCCAGATTCCAATAAGCCCAAATGATTCTTCCTGATATGGCCAGGCATACCGCTACTAGTTCTTTATCTAGATACTGCATTTTTATCCCACACTACCATCAAGAAATTCAAAATTATTCTCCTTCCATTTTTTCCTCACAAAAACCTCAAAAGGCTGGCTAGGCCCCAGTGAGTGAGGATATGTGAACTTGCATCAGCACAAGCTGACACTCTAACTGTAACCACTACACACACTAGCTTTCTATCAAGGCAAGAAACAGATTCTCCAGCTATCTCGTGTTTTTCTCTGCTTATCAGCTCTCTTGCATCTTTCCAAACTTCCATCTTCTCCATCCTGCATCCTTGTATAGCCCTATTAATCGGGGATTCTTAGTGTAGACATTGGTCTACAATCAGCTCTGATATGGGAGCTAGTTATAGCGGATAACAGAATTTCTTTTTGAAAATACAGATTGTTTTCCCACCACCACCAATTCAGAGTCCTTGTGTGTTTTGTTGTATACACAGGTCTCTTAAACACCTAGAAAAGGTCAGCATCACCCATAGTGTTGCAAGCTCCAGGTTTGGACATTCCTGAAGTTTTGGAGGCAGGGACGATCCTGAAGAGGGTGAGGTTTGGAGAGGGGAGGGACCTCAGTGGGGAATAATGTCATAGAGTCCAACCTCCCAAGCAGCTGTTTTCTTCAGGGAACTGATCTCTCTGGCCTGGAGATCAGTTGTAATTCTGGGAGATCCCCAGCCACCACCTGGAAGCTGGCTACCATATCCATATACAAACTTGTTTGAGTGTACATTTCCTCAAAAGAAATCCTTGGATTAGGGAAGCCTTCCCCCTCCTCTGTCTTTTCTCCTTTATCTACTCTTTGCCTTATTTTCTGAATTATATCCCAGTTAACACATTCAGCTGTCTGTTACTCATGAGGTTTTTTAAACCTAGGAAATATGAAACAGAACATGCAAAACTTCAAAAATAACCAGCATAAATGTGCCTGGCAGAAAGAAGGAGATATTTATGAGAAGAGTTCGGGTTGCGTTTTGTGTGTGTACATTTGATAAAATAAATGGTTTTCTAGAAATGTTGTTTTAATATTAAGGAGTGGTGCACACAACTGACCGCAAAAGACAAACAAGAGGAGAACCATAAGAAAACATGAAGGATAAGCAGCAACTTGGGTGCTGACACATGCATAGAATGTGGCAACATCATGCAAGCTAATTGAAAAATACTAGAAACCTGCCTTTTAATCATCCCCTCAGTTAAAGCAAAAGACTTGAGGTAAAAAGTCATCTCCATTGCATGTTTTTTTTTAATAAAAATGCATTTACAAGTGGCTTGACAGCATCATCCTTTTAGGACATTGTCACCTGCACATTAGCAAGCAATGGCCCCACTGTACAGTCCCTTACCACTTCTTTTTTTTCCCTGTAAACAGAAGAGCACCCAATGCATAAGACAATTGTCAGGGGTGGGGAGATCCCCAAAGGAAGTTGCTCCAGCATGACAGAAAAGTTGCAGCCTGTTCAAGCTACTGCTATGGGGGACTGCCCTTTTAAGGAGCAAGAGCTTGTACTATCGGTGAATGGCAGCATCTCTGGATGAAGTCCAAGGGGGGATTAAGTCTTGCCACTAGACAACACACATCCCTGAATCTCATACAGAAGAATGCTGTCCTTGCAGAAGGTGACGACCTACCAGGGGGCATGTGCAGATTGCAGCACAGTATTAAAAGGGGCTTGAAAAAACCCAGCAAGGAGGTCCCTGGCTACTCACTCCAGGCTATGTAGGAGGAGAGCTAGTGAGAGGACGAGGGACCCGGTTTATCATATACCCCTCCCTTCTCCATCTGCCACCACAATTCCAAGGCTGAAGGAAGCAATGGAGTGGGCTGAGCTTCTTTTTCACACAACCCCTTCTAAAATCCATCACCTTTGACAGAGATGCACTTGGGACAGAAAAACAACTCCACAGATACAAAAAAGTTTTTAAAAATAGATATTTAAAACACATGGTGGTGCATACATTCCAAATGCAATTTGTATAGTACTTTTCACACGCCTCTGTGTCACATTCTTGTAAATAACTTCCCAGATCCAGGATGCAGCCTAACATAAAATGAACTTTTATTAACTATTACATAACTTAGTTAGGAATCAGTATTAGAGGAAGGAGAGCTAACCTACTGCTTCAGGCTTCTCCTTGCTTGTTCTGCTTTCCCTCTAAGATCTTTATGTCATGTTAACCATCACCCACTAAAAGTCATAGTCAACCAACAATTCTCTATTAGTCTCAGGGTTGACTTCCTCAGCCTTGTAGATCTATGTGG
This sequence comes from Eublepharis macularius, assembly GCF_028583425.1. Classification (NCBI taxonomy): domain Eukaryota; kingdom Metazoa; phylum Chordata; class Lepidosauria; order Squamata; family Eublepharidae; genus Eublepharis; species Eublepharis macularius. The sequence continues at coordinate 185,596,452 of NC_072791.1, forward strand.
CAAGAACAGCATTTCAGCCTCAGCTTTCTTTTGTTCATTGCTGTCCTTGTCCATTGCATGTGATCACTGCCTAGCTTCCCTGATTCTGGTCTTCGTGTATCAGTAGTCAACTCTGTTTTCTCCTCCTCTTTAGGAATCAGTTGTAGATTCCTCCTGTTTCTCCTATAGATTTCTCCATCATCAGTTATCACCTCATATGATCAAGGGGCTATCTCCCAAATGACCACAGCCTTTTGTTCCCATTTGCTATTGTATAGACATACATTGCCTTGTGGGTGGAACAATTTAAGGTCACATGAACCGCTCTCTCGTAATAGTCTCTCTCTCTGTATTTTTCCATGCATTTACAAAATATGTGTGCTTAAAGTCTGTGTCCATGTAATAAAGCAAACTGGTTCTCAGTTTTCTCCCAAACAATTCAGCAGGAGATAATCCCGTTTTCAAGGTACAGCCGTATAATTTAGGAAAGCTAAAAAAAAAAAAGATCTGTGTTTGAATCCTTTGGTTTCTTAAGCATTCTCTTAATAATTTTGACACTATTTTCTACCAGCCCATTAGACTTTGGATACCTAGAACATGAACTAAAATATCTGAAACCATAACATTGTGCAAATGCCTTGAAATCATAGCAGTCAAATCGGGGCATTTTATCAGACATGACTACAGTGGGTACACTGTGCCCTGCAAAAATAGATTTGAGATGTGAAATAACATGGCTTTCCCTCCAGGATCTGTGTATCATGTTAAACATCACCCACTTAAAGTCATAGTGTCCTCACACTCAACTGCTTTAAAACATTTTGTGTGTGGGGGAGAGAAATCAACGACTTCGTAGCATTTGTTGCAAAGACAGTCTTATCTTACTTCCTGAAATGTTTTCTAAGCTTCACAGATCTTTAGATGACCTTCAAGTGATTCATAGATCAGCATTTAAATCATGTAACTTATAATTCCAGTGTGAAGCAAGGTCAAACTCAATAGCTTTCCAAATTCCCAATCACAAAAGAAGGAAATGGAAGGCAAATGAATTCATGTTGTAAACAAAAGCGCTCCAGAAACAGCTCAAATGTACTTGAAGAACAGCACACATACTTTTGTATCATTACAATCATAAGAAGATAAACATAGTTTCATAATGTGAGACCCATTCTCATTTCACAGAATATTAAGAAAGTATTGTCCTTATTTATGAATCACAAATGTAAGCTAGGGTTGCCAGGTCCTTTGAGTCCCCCAGCGGGGGACTGGGAATGTGGCACTCACCCTCCATGCTCTTGAATGTCTCGTCACACGCGTGCTCCCAGCGTGCATGATGATGTCACTTCTGGGAAGTGACATCATCATGCAGGTCAAAAGGTGGCCCAGCATGCGCTCCTGCGCTCACTAAAGGGCTGAATCCCCCCGCGGGCCCAATTCAGCCTGAAACAGGCCCATTGCAGGGCACTAGAGTGTGCCACAGCGGGGTCTGGGGAGCACCACACCACCGGGGGTGCCCCGGGGGGGCATGCCCCCCCTCTGGCCAGGTAAGTGGGGTTGGGGGGAGGAGGTGGGAACAGGGGATCCCCTGCCCTGGGTGGGGGATTGGCAGCCCTAATGTAAGCAGTGCTTAGGAAGTAAATTGTCTCTATGCCAAAGAACTGAAGTCAAATGCACAAGATAAGGGATGTAAGGCTGTACTGCAAGGACCATAAGTAAATGCAACTGAATGTATGCTTTAACTCTGAGCCTACACTACAAATTTATACCAGTCTGTAATTGATTCAACTGTAATGGCATTCCTCCCCAAAATCACATACTTTTTCACAGGCACTGGGGATCTTTGTTAGGGCCTAGTTTCTTGGCAAAACTAAGATATCCAGGGTTCCTTGGCCACAGACTACTATGCAGATTTGAAATGGCTTAATTTTTAAAAAATGCCCTTCTACAATTCTGGTAATGACATGGAAGGGGGATTCTGGAAGACCCTGTAGAAGAAGCAAATTACCACATCTAGGAGCAGACACTGATTCAAGGGCACAGAGCAAAAGTCCACACACGCACACACACCCCTCTCTACCTGGACCAAGCAAGAAGCAACCTCCATGTGAGGTTGTCCTACTCAAGACTAAGGTCCAGAAATCAAGGTACTAGAGCAAACAGTATAGCATGGATGTTATTCTAGTAAAGGTTGAAGGTAAAATGAGGCCTTAAATGCTCTTTCAAGGAGGTGGCAATCAAAGCCCCTCCCCTCCAGGATCCTGCTGCCCATAGTTAAAGGTGCCACGCCCAGGTTGAGCTGTGAGTACTGAGATGCAGCTGAAGTAGTTAGTGGATGGTCAATGGCAGGCTCTGGGGTGGGGAGGTTCAGGGTCCAAGTCTGAATTAGAAGGCAGGGCTGTGTCACAGGGTGAGCAGGCTGACTTGGAGCTACTCCTGCAAATCAAAGGAGGCTCCTGGAGGTGTCTCAACTGCCTCCTTATGTGATAAGGTTAGGCATCCAGCTGCCTCCTCCTCTGAATCGGCTCCTGAAAGATACACATTTGCCTGTCCTGCTTTGATCAGCAATGGTTCCTGCAGAGGCAATTGCTCCTTTTCTGCATCATGCCTGAACTCATCTATCAGAAACAAATTAAAAACGTTTTGGATTGTCCCATCAAGGATCCATGCTGACAATTTGTTTCAACGTTGTTTCAGCTCAGTATCAGATTTCAGCTTGTTTTCAAATGGTTATGTAATCTATATCCTATTGCATTGTTTATTGAATGTCCCAGCTGTTGATTGAATTGAATTACACTGTCTAATCTGCTTTCAGTCTCAGTAAGAAAAGCAGACTATAAATAATCAAATAAATAAATAATATAATATAAAGCAGAGATTCCATTGGTGTAGAAAACAGGAGAGCCCTCCACTGAAATTCTCCTCTCCTCTTACTGAAATCTGAATTGGCACCTTAGAAAAATAAACTGGAAAGTAGTTTCAAATAAAGACAAAATGCAATTGTTATGCCCTCATAGAAAAAAGCCAAAACTACCACATATTCCTGCTCAACATGCTTTACTGGAATGGTATATTAGAGAAGCATTTGCTAGGGCTGCTATATATTTAGACTAAACTGAAAGTCAAACCAATAATTGCAGGACTCAACCACTACATTATTGTACCTAAGCCGATAAGTTTCCCTCCAAGTGATACCCTTCCACTCATTTTCAAGTAGTTATTTAGTCTGTCTGCTTCCTGGGTATTACCACGAGAAGAAACCTTCACATCCTGTAATACGGTTAACCACTTGGCGGCAGGCAACTCTCTGAAAAAAAAGGTCCATGAAACATTTTTCCTTCTAGAAGACTCCTCTGATAATCATCCTCCTGCCCCAAAGAGACCAAATAGGTAAACAACTGCGTCTTCTTGGATGGCTGGTCATATAGACCTCAATCCTTTCCTGTACTGGTGAAAGGATTATAAATGAGTCTGTTTTTCACTCAGTTCCTGCTTCTTTCTTTGAAAGCCTTCCAGTAAGTTCTTCATTGAAAACTGCTTGGTTCACTGGCATTTTTGGGGGGGGGGGAGATGGAGCTGCTTCATCACTGCATTATTCATTAATGCAAGAAAGAGAAAAGAATCAGAGCTTTTATATTTGTACAGCTTTTATTACTGTGGTTAAACTGTCAGCTCCTCTTTTGTTGATAAGCATTCTTCAGCTCAGCTGTTTACCATTTTCTTTCCAGCCCTGGTGTCTATGGCTATCCTTATAACTTAATCTATATTTCCTGTCTCAGTTTAGGGAGGAGCTGTGAATAGTCTCCTTATGATACAGCTGTCATGTATTCCAAACATAGTTCATTATAATACTCTGGAGAAGAGACTGCAGGGAAATCCATTCTCTCAAATCCCGTCATTTGCACCAAGGATAAACTTCTCAGAGCAATATAAAGATTTCTCAGGTCATCCAGTACTCTAGTCATATTTATGGATGTTGGCATACCCACTGTGTAATGATTTTCTATTTTATATCCTTGCCTTTGGGAATTTAATTCAGCTCCTTCTAACATTACCTTAAACTTTTACCTCAGGAAGGCCCTAGTCACAATCAACCCTCCTTTTATTTTCACAGTCACCAAGCCTGAGGTGTTTCCTACTTATACCCAAGCTTATACCTAGAGAACACCTTCCCTTTGGGACATAAATTCCATTGCTAACCCCACCTGTGTTTGAGTGACCTATATATTGCTGGCTTCCTGACTCCTGTGCAAGGTTTTCACTGCCACTAAAGGCTTTAGCTTTAGAGCACCTCTGTTTAATTGTTATTGTAGGAAGGCTTTGTCACAGATGGTAGTTTGACAGAACAGTTGGTGCATGGGGGTGCCTGTGAGGTTAAAAAAAGGATCCTTTCTTGCTTAATCAGTTTGTGATGGTTGCCGAGTTTGATAAGTGTGTTGGTTTTAGAATAGTTTTGAAGCTTGGTGGTTTCAAATACAATTATATATTCACAGACCCAGTTACACAAATATTCACCAAATACCTGTGCAGTCATGAAGCTTCTGGCTGATTTTAGGCCAGTTATAAAATCTCAACCTAACTACCTCAACCTAACTACCTAATGAGTTATGGATGCTGCCCTGAGCTTCTTAGAGGAATGGTGACATGAAGAAAACATAACTAATGTGATTTTTCTCTCACATATCAGTCTTTCTCTCTCTGCACTTCCATTGTGCCAAGTGATTCATGCTCCTTAATCTGTGTTTCTACTCAGCACCCCATTCTGTGAGTAATTCTCTCTGTTTGTATGTCCAGGAGTTAGGCCAACCCAGCGAGGTGAATCCAGACGCTTGAAATGTGGGCACTGAGATCCAACATTCACAGAGTCACTGGCCCTCCACTGAAATTAGTGGAGCAATGCTTTGTGGAAGCTTGGACTTGGTCAAACAATTATAAGGATGATTTTAAGATGCCTTTTGCATACTTTTCCCATCTTTTACAAAATGACTAGACACTTGCCTATTAATGAAATAACTATTAACAATGTAAAATTCTGTCAGAATAAGAAATTAGTCTTCCTGAAAAGTGATAAGTTAAAATAACATAGTGGATTTCACTCCACAGGTCTTTGGCTGATTGCCAAAACTGCTGCACATTTGTTTTTTTTAAAAGACACAAAGATTGCCTAGGGTTATCATTTAATTGAAATACATAGAAAGCTCTTATCCCACAACTCCAGTGAGCAAAGATTAGAAATACAGACAGGCAGTCGCTGTAACTTACAAATATATAACCAAATGGTACTTAGTATTCATTCTGAAAATTTCTTGCAGTATTTTTAAAATGCAATATGCCGAAGATTTTAAACTCATAGGTTTGGGTCCAAAAAACATTCAGAAATGTACTGCGTACTAGGATCTGATGATTAGTCTCTTCTGCTTTGAAATCCTTGGGGGAAGTGTTCTGGGTTATCATCCTGCCCCCTCCAGACAGATATTCTGTCCACTTTAGCCATCTGTTACACTGTGTACAAATGTACATAGCTTGAGCGTTTAACCCACGGTTGCCCCTCACTTGACCTTTTTTCGGACCAGACCTTCTTCAGAGAATCCAGTTAAGGATCAACAGGCTTTTCATGCGTCCTGTAGAAGGTAACTATTCAGAGTGCTGATTTGCTAGACATATGACAGCCATAAAGCCATTTTCCCCTCTCCTGCCTGGAGCAGTGTTTGAAAGGAAAAACACAAAGATTTTTTTAAAATGATGCCTGAAATAAAACAAACCAGGAATCAGTTTCTCTCTTGTGTTTGAAAGATCTGGCCATTTTGTCTCTGGAGTTTTATTTGTTTTTTAACTTTAATAACAACTGAGTAGGATACAAACATTATCTTTTTCATGCTATGTTTAGGTACATGGTGTCAATCCCATTGAATTCAGTGATACTTCCACGTAATCTGTTTAGGAAGAGGATGCCAAGGAGACTGTCCGATGCACACTTAGAGATCCCCTTGCTATGTAATTTGATAGCCAGACTTGGTTAATTTTAGAATGAAGACACAGTAGAATGAATGTCTGATTATTGTTTGTGACTACTACCATTGTTTCCATGAGGGAACAGGACACGTTTTCTCTTTACCGCTCAGTATGCTGGCTGTGTAGTTTTATTTAACAAAACTTCAATGAAGAGAACTTATCTGGATCTTATATATGGGATATTAATTCATTCAGTGTTGTTTAACATCATCTTTTTTAAAAAAACAGGCAATTCACATTTGTTTCTTATTTGAAGTATAAGGTTGGCACACACAGTGCTTTTGTTATGGAGAGATTAGCTAGTCTCTTACCATTCTGCTCAGCAAAGTTTGAAGCTTTCCTCCAGCTTTCCTCCTATAGAAGGACCTTTTCCTCTGGCAGAAGAGCCACTTTTGTGAGAGAAAGGCTCTCTAGTCTGCAGAAAGACTCCACATTTTGCTGAGCACAGTGGTTAGGTGGTTGGGCTGCGAATCAACACTCTGCTGGTTTGACTTCCACTACTGCCATGAACTCTGCAGGTGGCCTTGGGTAAGCCGCTCCTCTCAGCCCCAGCACTCCAGCTGTATTGTGGAGATAATAACAAAACTGACTTTGTTCACCTCTCTGAATGGGGCACTAATCTGTCTGGAAGAGCAATATATAACCACTATTATTGTTGTTGTTGTTGTTGTTAATCCAGTACATTTTATAAATAATCCTAAATGTGCTTTGTTTTGTATCTGAGAAAATGTGTAAACCTCTTTAAGCAGGAGTCTTAAAGTCCAAAAAATGTTATTCCAGCATAAGCATTCATAGACTTGAGCCCACTTCTTCAGATGTTAGTTAACACCTGCCATGGTGGGCAACCTCATGCCCCTGCATGCTGGCTCCCACCCTGCTCTGTGGAGTAGTGGAAGGGAAAGGGGCAGATGGACAGCAGTACAACACTGATATCATTTCAAACTGAATGGGCAGAAATGATGTCACAGAATCAGCAATGCTCTAGGAATTTCCCAGATCTCTATGGTTTTTATTTAGAGCATCACAGATGCTGCGACATCACTTCATCCCCCTCAACCAGATGTGACATTCATTACATACTCCACTTCCAAACTGCTTCTTGGGCCCCTACAGTCAAAGACAGAGCTCTTTCCACCCTAAAAATTTTATACAAGGTTGTGAGCTTGCACACATTCAGGCAATATTACTTGACTGGGCAGTTTACAATGCAATTTAAAGAATACTTTCCTGGGAGTAAGCTCCATTGAACAGACCTGTTTAAGGCTGTTTCCACATGGCTTACCTTGTTCTGGAAAACAGCGAAAACTCGCGAGAAGATGCTGTTATTGCATCTTCTCGCACGATAACAGCATCTTCTCGCGAGATTTCGTGTAATAACAGCATCTTCTCACACGATTTCATGCGAGATTTCTCCTTTCATACTAGTTTTGCAGAAAGCAGAAGCAGAGCAAGAGCACCATAAAAATTTTTATTTATTTAAAACATTTGTATGCTGCCTTTCTACCCAAAGTAGCATCCACAAGGTAGAAAGTATTAAAACACTAAAAACAATCTAAAATAACAGTTTTAAACATTTGAAATTTAAAACAATATTTAAAATAGGATAAAGACAATTCAATAAACACATGTGAACACACAACACAAAAAACAGGAGGAGGCCAAAATATGAAACAAGACACTTCCCATGTACTCCAAATCCTCTGGTATGCGCATGAATAAGGCCTTGTTCCACAGACTACAGACTACAGAGATCAGTTCCTCTTGAGAAAATAGCAGGTTTGGAGGGTGGATTCTATGGCATCACAATTCTGCTGAGTTCTTTCCTGTCCCCAAACTCCTCACTTCCCAGGCTCCACCTCCAAATCTCCAGGCATTTCCCAGCCCTGAGTTTGCAATCCCTGGCTTCACAGAAGGCAAAAAAAAAGAAGAAGCATGAATGCCTCTCACTATTTCCCATATCTCCTGCACCACATGTACTAAGGAAAGTGAAAGCAGAAACAAAACACTTGCAGAGCTTTTTGGGAAACAAGTGGCATAAGAGGTAAAACAAGACCCTGTTCCTTCTTCAAAACAATGCAGACAGAGACCACCCTGCACCTTGTGTGGAGAACTTGAAGGTCAGGAGGGGTCAGTGGCATCACTTATAATGGCTGAAGAGTAAGTCAAGATGACTGGTTGTCATTTAGATTATTATTGGGTCTTTTAAAATGTCCAGCCTAAACAAAGGCCACACAACCTGTGATTTGTAAAATAGTGATAAATCCAGATATCTACACACAGGCTGCGTGATGATAAGGATTCCATCCCTCTACCCTCTTGGGTCACAGGGGTTGTTATTATTATTATTATTTCTGTCAGATAAAGAGAGAGGACTCTGATTATGTACTAAGAAAATAACAGGAAACTTAATATAAGTTACTCATTGACAGATGTGCCTAGCACAATATATTGATTCATTGGTAGTAAATGCCTTGGAGATCTCTGCAAGTTCCAGAAGAGGTGGCTTCCTGTTGCCTCAGCAAACTCAGCTTGACTGGTAGAAAGAAACAACTCCAGCATTGCATCTTTTAAGCAAATCCCCTTTTAAAACCAACTGGAGTTCTGCCGCGTTAAGCCCTGAGTAAGAGATGTAGAATTTGACTGAAGTGAATTTCCATCAGAAAGTGCCTCAGCGTGAGTTACATTAAGTGAGCAGTTGAGCATTTTGTATTAGGAAGGATTTACTTCTCGAGTCTTCCAAATCTATCTGTGGAGCTGAGATCATAATGGTTTCCCAAGAGGACTCCTGGGGTCCAGGGAGTATCTTATGGTAATTCTTTGCCTTCCATGCTTGGTGCTTGGGCAGCTGTCCAGATTCTGAAACACCATCCATACTGCACACTGAGTTCTTTCAGATGAGCTTAAGAGGGCACAGAGAAACCTATCAGAGCAACGTCTTCCCCCCACCCCCTGCCCCTGGCCCGTAACTAAACCAGACCTTTGCTAACAGCACGGGTATTGTGTGCAGCAGAGGGCTCTTTGAAGTCATCCTTCTTTCTGTATCCAAACTTTACTGGCAAACATCCACAGCCTAACCAAATCCTCCCACACAAAGATAACCACAAAATGCCTCTCCGCTGATACAGTGCTATGAAATGTGTGTCCATAAACTCTAATAAGCCTTGTCTGAATAGCAACAATAAAACATTAATTCTTTTATCTTTAGGTAAATTAAGTATTTTCCATGCCACTGAACTTGTATGTAAATGTCTCTGTTTATACCCTTTATATTACAAATACATATTAGTATATCCAACACAGGTAGGAAGATATACAGGCAGGACAGCTGTACGGTAAGGAAATGGTTCAGAGAGATGCTTTAGTGAAGGGACAGAGACAGGAAGCTACACTACTGTCTACTGTCTGTACAGTCAGTTGCTGTAGGTTTGCTCCTACTGCATCATTTAATATGTCTTGTTAAATTGTTCATGTTTTGTTTCAGCAGTATTTCAGCTCTGTATCAGATTTCTGCATGCTTTCACATTTTTGAAATCCATACCCTATTGCATTGTTTATTGAATGTCCCAACTAGAGATGGGCACAAACTGGGAACATGGTGGTTTGTTGTGGTTCATAGTGTTTCATGAACCATGAACCATGAACTTTCACAAACTTGCCTAGTTCGCGAACTAGTTTGTTTGGTTCATGGATATGTCACTTCCAGGACAGCAGAAGGTCTGCAGAAAGGCTATCCTCCCTGTTGCCTAGGAAACTTATTGATCAGCACCAGGCTGTCTGCAGTGACCAACCAAAAAACAAACCAAATGAACCAGCCTGAAGTTCATTGTGATTCGTCAGAAATCCCCTCTGACGAACTTCCGGTTTGCGAACCATGAAACGGGCCAGTTTGTGATGAATTTGTTCTGTATTTCAATTCATGCCCATCTCTATTCCCAACCATTGATTGCATTAACTGACAGTTTAATCCACCTTGAGTCTTAGAGAGAAAGGTGGACTAAAAGTAACAAATAAAAATAAGTAAATTGTATATATAAATACGCATGAGGATGTATAAAGTATTTGCCAATCATCCACCCCATTCCATCTGGAGACATGAAGAAACGAGTGGATGAAAGTCTAAAATTGGTAATTTTTGTTGGAACCCATGTTTAGAAATGTCAAACAATTCAGTGCCTTCACAACTAGTGACACTGACTCCCCTCCCCCATTTTTCTGTTTCTGACTGTTTTGCTTTGTACTCATAAATATGACTAATAATGTGGGCTGAAGAAATCTTTAGTTAAAATTATTGTTTTTATACATGTTGATTAACTATGTGATCCTTTGTCGAGTTACTGCCATCTAAGTCTGTTGAAATCAATAGTTTTAAACTTAGGTAACTCTGCATCAGATTATACTATTAGTCTAATAATCAGGTAGATCAGGGGTTGCCAACCTCCAGATAGGGGCAGGAGATCTCCTAGGAATTACAACTGATCTCTAGGAGACAGAGATCAATTCCCCTAGAGAAAATGGCTGCCTTAGAAGGTGGACTTCATGGTATTATATCCAGTAGAGGTCCCACTCCTCCACAAATCTCACCCTCCCCAGGCCCCATCCCCCAAATCTCCAGGAATTTCTCTACCTGGAACTGGCAATCCTAGGTAGATCCATGTTTTTCTTATTACAGTGCACTATTACTGCTATAAATGGTTTCTGTGACAATTTTTTTTAATCACAAGAAAGCATAGGATTGGGACCATTGGAAGTTTGCAGACCAGACATTTCCTCCACCTTCTCCTTTGCTAAGCAGCACGCCATTTGTCCTGACACTTCATCTAGAGAAACTTGCAAGCAAAATGCATCATAGGACAGAGATCTGCAGTGGCAATGGGGAATTAAGTAAAATCACCTCTTTTCCCCCTGGCTTATCTCAGCAGAAGACGGGTGGAGGCAATTTTATTCAATCCCCTCTTTGTCATTCTCCTGAGAAGCATGTTGCTTGCAAGGCTCTGACTGCTTTCACATGTGTTGGATGATGCACTTTCAGTGCACTTTAGCAATCCTTTGCAATTCGTTTTTCCTGTTCCACACAGGAAGATTCAGTTGCAAACAATTGCTAAAGTATATTGAAAGTGCATTATCCAACACACATGAAAGCAGCCTCTTCCAATCTACAGAGAAGAACTTAAGGACAAATGACAAGGAAGGGGGAGATCTGTTTCACAATACCATCTGAAAATTCTTCTGGTGAATTCAATACAAACTATTATGATTTTTCTGAGGATATGATCTCTCGAACACTAGAATCATTTAGATTTCCATCACAGTTGTCCATCAGGTTCTCACTGTAGTTGACTGCCATCACAGAGTTCTGCCTGTGGATTCAGTTTCTCAGTGTGTGATCTCTAAGAGCTGATGTCATGGTACAGTGTGGTGGCTAAGTAGCTGGGCTGCGATGCAACATTTCACTGGTTCAAATCTTACTACTGCTGTAAACTGACCAGGTAGCCTTGGGTAAGCCACTCCTCTCAGCCCCAGCTCTGCAGCTGCATCATAGGGATAATAAAATTACTTTGTTTACCACTCTGAGTGAGCACTAATCTGTTCAGAAGAGTAGTATACAAATGAACTGCTATTATATTATTAGAGTGCCCCTTCGTGGAGTCTTTGGTGACAGCTGAGTAGACAGAGGCAACTAAATTGTTGTTTTTTCTGTATAGTATTGATTTATTCTTTTGCCTAAGACCCTTTTCACACAGACTTTGTAAGCCATTTTGGCTGCCACTTGTTAGCAGATTTTTTTTTTTACCTTTTTACACAAAGCTGCTTGTGACTAGAGATGGGCATGAACAGCAATACGAATTTAAAAACCCATGAACAGCCCAATCTGCTGTTCACAAACAAGCTGTTTGTGAGGCCCCATTCTAAATGAACAGGTGGTCATTGCAAGCCTTGTTCGTTGGTGTTCATTGCTGTTCATCAAGCCAGACAGTTTGGCACCTGCAATCAATTCCCATAGCAACTCGGGCAGGGATTGTCTGAACTTTGTCTGAACTCCTGCTGTTGCCCTGGAAACCCCAATCTAAGCCCAATTTAGCTTGAGAGGCAGGTCTTCCTTTCAAGTGTGGAGCTCCAAATTTGTTACAAGATGAAAAGACCAGGGGGAGGGGGGCTCCCAGCTCTGGCTTTCAGGGAGAGGCAGCTGCTGTTAGAGAGACAGGGTGAGTGCATTGGAGCTTGAATTTTCTGGGAGTGGTGTGGTAGGGATCTACCCCTTCAGGTTCCAGGGCTGCTGCCAGGCTCTGAAGCCAAACTATTATTTACTATTGGTATCTTTCCTGCTGCCTGCTCAGGTAGGGTTTCTGGGAGTGGTGCAGTAGGGATCTTTTTTTTTTTTTTTTGAAAAATTTTTTATTGGGTTAGAACATTTTTATTTTTACATTACAATCAATTTTCCCCTAATTTTTCGTTTCTAACCCCCTCCCTTTCCCCCCCTTTTGTTGACTTCCAACAGCTTTCCCACCCTCTGTCCCTTTTCCCTTACTTCTATTAAATTCCTCTGTCTAAAACAGATATACATTCTCCATTATATTAAGCAGTACATCATTAACTCCTTTAATTATTATACACCCAAACTATACGTCTTTAAATAAACAATTTATCCCATTTTCCAGTTTTGAATAATTCTATATAAACCTATATATCATAAACCATAAAAATTTCCCACATTTAAATCAAACAATTTGATTTATTCTCTATATATTACTCATTTCAACTTTTTATGGTAATTCTATATAACTCCTCAGATACTCAATCAATTTAACTCTTCTATACATTCAGTTTGGTGCATATAAATCTTGTCAAAGAAAGAAAATATTGTTAGTTACTCAATCCTCATGTTTAAACCTTATCATTAATTATTCTCTATCCGTTAACCTATACATATCTATATATATCTCAATCAATTAATCTAACTGCTTATAAATTCACATTTCTCTTCCTCCCCCGGTAAAGTCACCCCTCTCTTTTATACTTTTATTATACTTCAGTAGTTCTCAAACTGCCACAGTTTTCCTCCCACCTCCCATTTCTTCTCCAGATATTGTTTCAGCTTCTCCCAGTCTGTGTTAAACTGCCCTGAGTCCAGATCTCTCAGTTTTCTTGTCATCTTGTCCATTTCAGCCATATACAGCAATTTATAAATCCAATCTTCAATAGTTGGCACTTCTTGTACTTTCCATTTCTGCGCATACAAAAGTCTAGCTGCTGCAGTCATATAAAAGATCAACGTCCTATGATGGGCTGGAATTCCCTCCATTCCCAAGTTTAGCAGCAGGAGTTCTGGGTTCTTATTTATTTGAAACTGTAAAATTTCACTCATTTCTCTTATTATTTCCCCCCAGAACTGCCTAGCTACCTCACACGACCACCACATATGATAGAGGGAGCCCTCATGTTTCTTACATTTCCAGCATTTATTAGAAGTATTCAAATTCCCTAGCGCAATCTTCTTTGGTGTCATGTACCAACGATGGTGCAGTAGGGATCTTGATGGCTGGAGGAGAGCCTGCTGGCCCCCATGAACAACGAACAATGAACATGTCTGTGACAGGATCATGTTGGTCAGTGTTCGTTGTTCATTGTTCGTGGATGGCAACGAACAATGAACACCATGTTCAGGTTTTTTTTTTCTGTTCATGCCCATGTCTACTTGTGACCCATTTATAATGCCAGATTGAGCTGGCTTTTTGGAACCCCCCCTTCTGCTTTGTTCACTGTTTATAATTCCTGTAGCGTTTCTGTCAGCCCTGCCTTTTTTAAATCTTCCCACCCATTTCCAGAGCATTCTTTTCCCTTTTCATTTTTCACTATAATGCTATAAAGCTATAGCAGTTCACAGTATGGTATCGTACCATTATGTTAGTGCATCGATGCTATAGCACTAAAATTCAAACCATCTGCACAGCACCATCAGAAAAAGCAACACTGTTTGAAATGGCCACAATGCTTCACATACATTTCACATACATTTCATAAACGGATGAAAAATGCTGTTTGCACAGACTCAGGGCAGCGATGGATAACAACCTGGTTAAAACAAAAACGTGAAATGTGTGCAACCTACTAGACACGATGTTGGAGATCCATGATCAGGTCACTGGTGTCTCAGAAATTCTATAATAGCAACTGAATGTATGTGTTTGAATGGGCTATTTGTATTGAGTCCATAATGCTGGCAGAAGGTTGCAAATTCATCTCTGGGAGATACCTTTTACCTTGCTAAGAAAAGCATAGTCCATGTTCCCTTTGCATGCGCCTCACATTCCAAGAAATATAGGGTGATAGACAAGTAAAACTCTTGCCTCACAATCCATTGTCCAACATCTTTATACTATGAACTCAAACTCTCTCTGCTTCATTTCATTAATTGTGATACAGTCCAGTAAACAGAGTGAACACACCTTGATGTCTGTCAAAGGAAGTCAGCTCTGATCATCTGCCAAAAAATCTATACAAATCGAGCAGCACTTCTACGAACTTTTCTCTACAGAAATACATCAAGGAAAACCCAGCAGGAACTCAGAGCAGCGGAGTGTTTGTTATGTTATCTCACTGCTCTGTCTTGATGTCATCATTGAGTAGGTGTAGATGCTGGAAGCAGTGTGGTTCTTCTTATAAGAACCAAATCTGAATATTATCAATAATAAAAAAAAACATTGCTTCACAAAAAGAATAAGACATTGGCTGTTTTCACACGGCCACACACCTGGAAGATCACGCAAAACTCATGGCATAAAAGCATCTTCCTACCACGATTTCCCAGCATGATCCTGTTTAATGGTGCTTTTCCTGACATCATCAGGCCATTAAAGGGGATCGATCGTGCTAGGAAGAGGCTTCATGCCATGAGTTTGCGCGATCTCCCAGGGCGCGTGTGAAAACGGCCACCAGCTGAATTGTAACCAGGGCCGTTTCCAGATGGTTTACCTGCACCCGCAATGTCGCGCCACATTGCGGGTGCAGGTAAGCCATCTGGAAATGGCCCAGAACTTGCACAAATAGTCTGATTTTATTTGTATCTCCTTAAGTTAACTGAAATGGTATTAGTAACAAAGCATTGTAAGTTTATTCGTACCTTATAACACATGAAAATATTTCTTTAAATACTCATAAAAATGTTTTCCCTTTCTACCTATTATTTTTAGAGTGTGGTATAGGAAATTACAAACCTATGATTCAATTATTCAACATTATGTGTTTGGCAACAGACTTAAGTAGTATACATTGCAGTCTTTACACATAACTTGAACTGAACTGCAATTTTAACAACTTGCAAGATTATCCATTTTTATGATGATGATAAGCAAGCATGCTTATTAGAGAACATTTATTAGCAGATAAAAAACTATAATGTATTTAAATGGAAATATGAAACTAAAATATCCATCTTTTCATTGCCTAACCATTAGTGTTTCACCAGACAAAAACATTTTGCACTGCCTCTGGGACTTTCTATTTGACAAGCAGCCACCAAAAATAGTTCTGTTTATATCCCCTCATCTTCAAACTTGTCATATCAGAGGATGGAATGAAGAGGCCACAATATAATAGGGCACTCCAAGACATTTAGCTTTAAGGTACAGAGAGCCCAAATTACTTAGGGTTTTAGCATCACACATTGTGCCAAGAAAGCTTTAGAAAGTCAGCAAGACAACATTTGTTCAGGAAGGCCTCCTCAAGTAACATTTTGGTACGTGTGGTAGCAATTCCGTTCCTTGTGTGTCTGAAGAAAAATATTACTCTCTCAAAGCAGGCATTCCTCATGGCCACAAACATGTATCCATTCCAGAAATAATGTGCCTGGAAGTGCTCTGGAAACACTCACTTCAAAAGATTTGGCTATTATAGGAGACAAAGGTCTTAGTTAATTCTAACTGTACAGAGTATGAGATTTTTTTATTTTCAAAAACTTTCTGTGGTATAACCCAAGGTGCAATTGCTTGAGAATAAAACTCTCCATGAATTTTTGAAAGCCATGAGTGCTGATTCTGCAAATAAAGGAATGGCTGTCCTCTTATTAGTGTATTCCATATTAGTTTAAGCAGATTATACATTGCTTTTTTAAGGAACAACAGTATTTGTGCAGATTTGTTAAGGAATAAAAGGCCAGCCAAGGATAGCTTTGTGGCCATTTGCAAGGTCCCCAGATTTGGTCCCTGACAGAGTTTATAATTTAGAGATATCCTCTTATATTGAAAAGTATTAAGAATCTGATAATTTGAAGACTTTCTCTAAGGTTGCATATCCACATCAATAGAACACAAGAAAGCCTGACAAGAAAATGCTGCTGAACAGAAAAACCGTAGGCCCTGCCATTTCCAGTTACTAATCTGCAGCTGGGATCTAGCATTCTCCTTGAATTACAAATGATCTTCAGAGCATAGAGATCACTTTCCCTGAAGGAAACTGCTACTTCAAAACGTGGAATCTATGTATCACATCCCTGTTGAGCTCCCCCTTCCAGACTCCACCCTCTTCAGGCACCACCCCCAAATTTTCCAGAAATGTCCCAAACCAGTCTTGGCACCCCTGGCTAAGAAAGACCTTTGCCCAAGAGTGGGATCCATGAAGCTATGATCTGGCATTGTATAGGCTGAGTTGCATGCTCAAGCTCATCTTTCTAGGATACATCATCTTGTCGTACATAGGAATCTGCCTTATGCTTACTGGGCTAAATAGCCTAGTACTATCAACTACTCTGACTGACACAAGTTTCAACCAAAGGTCAGACCCAGCCCTTCTACCTGAGATCTTTTAACTAGATCGCCTGGAGACTGAACCCGTATCTTGGGAAGTTGATACAATGTGTGTATTTCCTTCCCAAGATGAATATGAATTTATTATTAATAGACATTAACATGTTCTAACCTGCTGACTCCTCCATAATACTGGCTCAGAACTCTAGTTCCTGAGGGGTGAAGGTTCTCCAGTCAAACTTTGGTTTTGTGAATTTGGAACTTTCCGCTCCTGAAGGCTCTCCAGAGCATGGCAACACCCGCACAATTAAATATATTTAATCTTTGCCAGTGCTGAGATATTACTAAATGATACTTGTAGATCCTAACTACTAAATAAAGGAGATAGACGGCTTTTTAATGGACCTTTAGAAATGCGCTGCACTGATAGTTTCCTGGAAGCAGCTCCGAAGGAGTAGTCTCTTTCTGAGCAATTAAACCTATAATAGTCCTGGATGACTAATTATTTACTGTGTTACCAAAGTATACTTCTTTTCAGACCAGATTTCCATTTATAAGGCATCCTTATGCAGTCAGAGTGGCTTAAACATACCTCAATGACAATAATAGAGGTGTTATGAGTACTCTGTTCTAGTACACTCACTCTCAGTTTGTTGCAGCATGGATTGTCTCTCATGCTGTTTTTGAAACAAAGGCAAAAGCACTCCATGTGACCATACTATAAGTACAATGGTCAAGTAAGTAAAGGTGAATCTGTTCACTGCAACCAAACCCTACAAGACAGAGATGGAAACTACACAAGATGCCTTGGAGCATGTCGGGTCCCGCAAGGTTCCCTGGGTAGTGTAGTCTTACAAAAAACAGCTGCTCAATGTGATTCTTCAATGGGGAGAAGAGCAGTGGGGAATTGTCTCGCTCTTTCTCTCTTGCAAAAATCATGGATTTCCTACCTTCTGTTGCGTCCTCCACCCCCAACCCTGAGCTCCTGGAGAAAAATCCAAGCTGAGGTTTTTTGCAAGAAAAAGAAAGAGAAAGAATCCCTCCCATCACTCTTCCCCTCAGCAGAAAATCACATTGAGTGGCTGTTCTTTGTAAGACTACACTACCCAGAAACCTTGTGGGACTTAACACGGGAAGAACACGTGTCTGGTGTACTTTGGCTCAGAACACATCTGGAGTTGTACCCAGCACTACTTTGGCCTCCATTTGCAAGGCAAGTGGAATAAAAGCTGACCATGCACAGGTTGTGATGTCTTCATAATTAAAAGCACTTTGGTAGGAAATTCTTCCTCAGCACATTGCCATTACTTTGAAAAGAAGCTTAATTTCAGGGGCTAAAACTCTGAATGAGAAAGAGGAGAAATACCCATAAAGTTCAGCATGATATATATGTCTAAACCCATAAAACCCAAAACTTCACTTATGTTGCTCAGCTCCTCCAAATCCCATTCATTTTTCTTACCTCATTCCCATCAGCCATCCGTGCACTGAAATCTTGACATTAATTGATGCAGCCTGCTGCTAACTATCCCAGTAACAATTGCTCTCTAACTTTCCTCCCCATCATGCAGCATCTTTCTGAACCATTTCCTTAGAGCACAGTCCTATTTCCTGTGTGAAAAAACCCTCCTAAATAAGGAGGTTTTTTGCTTCTAAGCAGCCACCAACTTAGTAACAGCCATAGAAAGTATAACAGTGCAATCCTAAGCACTGTAAATCCATTGAAGTCAATTTTCCCAAGAAGGCTAATGCAAGGTATTTATACTGTTCAGAGCATGAAGCTTAATTGTCCAGAACTGACCTGGTAGGAGCTGTGCTGGCAGAGACAATTTAGCCTACAAAGAACCTTCTTACCTCAGCTGTTATTCTGCTGGGTCACTGAAGTAATAAAGCCTGACTGGCATTTTGTACTTTACATTTCTGTTAAAACAATCCAGTTGGGCCATCGTCACACGGGCTTCTATTTAGCGTGAAAATGGCGCAATTTCCCGGCAAACACCCACCTTATTCCAACACTGATGCGATTTTCTCTCTTCTACTTTGTGCTTGATAGTCGCAATATTTTGTGCCTCAGTATGAATGCCTCACATCGATGTTTTTCGCCTCGCCACACCATAGGCCCACCCTTTTTTCCTCTCCTCAATCCCAGAATCCATTTCTCCTGCGACTCCCCCTTTTTTTTGTAATAATGTCCTTATATCGCTATAATGACATCACACAATGAAAATTTTCTGCTGAAGAAAACAAGTAAAAATGACTGAATTGCCATTAGAGAAATTTTTATTTTAAGCCAAAACCACACCTCGCTAAAAATGGCCGCATTCAGTCATTTTCCGTTTTTTTTTTAATTACGATGTTATAGCGATATAATGCCTTTAATTTTTTTGCGTGGGAAAATTTTAAACTCCGCAACCGTTCTATCCAACTTCCACTTTCAGTTTTGCGTTACCTAGAGGATCTTAGGCGCGGAAGACTGCAGCCTCATCCAGCTGACAACAACTTCAGTTGTGCACACAGATTTCAGATTATTCAGGAAACAGCAGTAGATTAGGAAGCTAATGTTATTCCGTTATAGCGGAATTAAATGGCAAAAAAAAATTTTTTTTAAGGGGGAGGAGCTGCTTCTGCGCCCATTAGAGAGAACGGAACAGAGCACTTAGGTGTGGACAGCTGGGAGCGCGAAGAAATGTGAGGTGACCCAAAGAAACATTACTGTGCCGATATCAGCGATAACGCTATATGCTGTAAATGTAACGGAACAGATGCCCATGTGACGACGGCCTTGCTTGTGCTTTTCTATGGCCCCCATCCCCCCCAAAGCATTTTGCATTTCATTTTCTTATCTTTGCAACATACCTCCATGTAATTTTAACTGCTTAATACTGGGTGCATTTTGCCATTCAACACTGTTTTCTGATATACCTTGCAGTGCCAGCATGGTATGGTGGTTAGAGCATTGGACTATGATCTGGGAGACCCAGGTTTAAGTCCCCATTCTGCCATGGAAGCTTGCTGGGTGACCTTAGGCCAGTCACTCACTCAGCCTAGACTACCTCACAGGGTTGGTGTTGTGAGGATAAAATAGTGGAAAAGAGAATGATGTTTTAAAATAATCAGGCACTGGCATTATCAGAATCCAAATGCAGAAAAAGTGCACACTTTTGGCAGTGCTGGCATCATGGACCTGGAATTGTATAAATAAGGCATCTTTTGTACTAATGTAGTTTCTCTTCCTGTGGCCATCATTTTCTCTGGCTCTGATATACTGAGAAGAAGTTATCATGATGCATGCTAAAGATCAATAATGGTTTTGGTAAAATTTTAGCAAACTAAATTAAATAAATTTCTTTGGTCAGACAAGAGACCAAGAATAAACTTTTATTCATTAACCAGACCTACAAAACTTGGGGGACTAGGCCTTCCAAATCTCAGCAAAAACTGTGAAGCAGTTTGTCTTTAAAATATTCTAGCTTATAACTCATATAGTAATGATCAAGCATTGTTTCAAATAGAACAAACATATGCAAAGCCCAAATATTTACAGGAGATAATTTGGAATAAGCCTAGAGAAAGACCCAATAAGGTGGTGGTATCTAACTCTATTAAAGCTTTTTTATTGTAAGGCAAGTAAAGATTCTAGATGCTGGAAATGTTGTGGCCAAACAGGCAGATTCTTACATTGTTGGTGAATGCGCTCAAAGATCCAAGTGTAATGGGGAAAAGTTGTTATCACTATAGAAAAATTAATAGGTTACACAATACAACGGAATCCAGAAACAATACTGTTGAACTTATGTACCTACTTATAGAACAGATCTTGTCTCATTAATGATAACAGCAGCCAAGATAACCATAGTGGGAAAGTGATAGTATACCTACTATTAGTCAATGAATGTCAAAGTCTGGGATCTCTTAATATCTTACAAAATAACAGACCAAATAGCCTCATCAGAGAATCCGTTATCAATCGGTCTTCATAGAGAGAGGGCTCCCCTTTCTAAACCATATTACTAGGATATTAAGGAATATCCTATACCTAACAAATATGTTGACATTAATTGTTTATGACCTGTAACTATGTTAACTATCTAATCCATGTTTATAGTATTCATGTTTGGAATTGTTATTGTTGTATTATTGTTGTTTTGTTATTGTTAAAAAATTATTTTAAAAATTATGGCTTTGGTATTTGTTCTTTACTTGCCTTGGGGCTCTCCTTTTCCTAAAGAAAGTATTCAGAGACATCGGCCATTTCCACATAGCTTACCTTGTTCCAGAAAACAGTGAAATCTCGGACGAAATCACGCGAGAAGATGCTGTTATCGTGCGAAATCGCGCAAGAAGACGCAATAACAGTGTCTTCTTGCGAGATTTCGCACGAGATTTCGCTGTTTTCCGGAACAAGGTAAGCCGTGTGGAAACGGCCACCATTTGTGTTAAAAAAGTGTCAGTTTTGCTGCAGTTACACATCAAGACTACACTCCACACATCTCCTTTCAAAGTCAAATTGGAGACTCCAGGTGGTGCAGAACACTGCAGTTTGACTACTATCAGGAGCTGAGTTGAGCATTTATATTACTCCCATTCTTCTGCTGCTCCATTGACTACCTATCTGTTATCAGGCTCGGATCAAAGTTTAGACTATTACCCTTCAAGGCTTGGCCCATCATATCTACAGGACTACCTCTCTGCCTATGCCCCACCATGGCAGCCTCCCTCATCTGAACAGGGCTATGTGCAGATCCCACCCTACGAATGGGCAAAATAAACAGCTGCCCATACATGTGCATGCAAACTCTATTAGTGGTGGCCCTCATGTTATGGAACCGCCTGCCTGAAGAAGTCAGGAAAACTCCCATTCTCCTGGCTTTCCACAAACTATGCAAATCTCAATTATTCAAGAGGGCTTTTTTACATAGACAATAGGACTGTGTCAGAGTAAAGGGATAGGGATTCTAGACTATACTACTGTGTAGCATATGTGAATATGCTCCTTCTGAGTAGTTTCTGTATTGTTTAATATGTTAAATTGCTTATGTTTTATTTCAACTCTGTATCTGATTTTTGCTCATTTTCAAATTTCTGCAAGCCCATTCCTTATTGTAATGTTTATTTAATATACCAACCATTGATCGTATTAACTTACACTGTATAATCCACTTAGAGGCTCAGTGAGAAAGGCAAACTATAAATAACATTAATATAAATAAATATTTAGAAAGTTTATCACACAGCACATAGAAAACAATTCTATATGAGGCAGTCCTAAAAAATAACAGGGGCATGTGTGTGTGTTTGTATAATGTGGAGCCATCTATAAATAAATGTGCAACAAATAAGAACATTATTTACTATGACTAGCTTTAAATATCCTGCTATCGAATATTTCCTCCACGGAAATGTGTTGAGAAACTGGCAGCAGTCTAAGGAGGATCACCCTGAGCATTTGCAGGTGTTAGGCATAGGTATTTTTTAGCAGTATTTTGTCAATATTATAATGTGTGGTGCAGCTTGACTGGGATAACACAACATGTCCTGGCTTGTTTTTTAATAGAGTCTTTAAAGCATTTCATCATAAAAATGCTCTGTGAGGAATTGAAGCATTTATCATGTTGGGCTGAAACATTTCTTAAGCAAACATCCCAAGTTCCTGTCCCTTTCCCCTCATGTCATTATTTCCTCCCCCTCTCCTCCTTGTGTAGGAGCAAGAAACAACAGCACAAACCAATACCTCACTTCGATACGCTCCACGTTTAGCTGTAATCTAACCTGCCACCACAATTGCCAGTTACATTTTAGAGCGCTAAAAGAGCAACCTGATCAAATAGTTATGCCTCTTAACCGCCTTCCAGGCATGTTTCCATTCTAATGGTATATTTACAAGCAAATGAGGGCTTGGAAAAGGTGTTTCTCCTGAGTAAATGGATGGCAAATATAAAAGATTCTAAATGAGGTTTTCAGCCCAGCTGGTTGACCTTATAAATTCTGTCAGCCAAATGGTCGCCAGTGTAAATAACATTCATTTTTCTTGGTGTCAGAACGATGTAAGTTTAGACTGATCTAAGCATTGCTGCATATGCTCAGTTCCCCCTGAGCCCAGGACCTCACGGATTGCTTCAGCTCATGGTCTGAGGGAACATACCTCATCTGTTTTACATTTCCTTTGCAGCCTGCTCTGGAGGCTAATGGAGAGCTTTTGGGCAGCATTGCTAACAGTACAGACTAAGTGATGAAAATCCCAATGGAATTCAGACTTCCTCAATACTTATATATGTCTGTAGGGCAATTGTGAGTTAATAATCTTTTCCTGAAACCACTTTATAGTTAATGTCCCTCCCCCCAGCATTGTTCCCTCTTTCCCAAAGGAAATTTCCTAAACCTTATTGCAAGCACATACCATTACAAATGGTCAAGTAATGAAAAACGTTATCAGGTTGTAGGGCTCTCTCCAGCTTATTAAAATGAAGCAAAGACGTTCCTATGAATATTTTAACAGGTGCATTTTAATAAAAGTTAAATGTGAAGCAGACACTAATTAGAAAGGAAATATTTTAACGATTACCCATTATTTAGTAGTATAAAAGCATGATAGAACTTAACTCAGTAAGAATGATGGTTTTCAGGACTATAATGGTCATTCCATCTGTGGAGAGAGAAGTATGTTGGGTTGGCAGCTTCTATCTTATATGTCACCAAGGCCTGCTTCTAATATCATCAAGCACAGCCCTACAACCAGGGCTTTTTTTTCATCTGGAACACAGTGGAACAGAGTTCCGGCACCTCTTGAAAAAGTTCACATGGCCGGTGGCCCCGCCCCCTGATCTCCAGACAGAGGGGAGTTTAGATTGCCCTCTGCACCACTGGAGCTGTGCTGGCAACCCACTGAGTTCCACCCACCTCTTTTCCCAGAAAAAAAGCCCTGCCTACAACCATTTGCAATATGGTTAAAAAAACCTTTTATCTCTGCTTCCTACACCTGACTTCATTCCCTCTAACACAGTTCCTGGACTAAACCACACAGATGATTTTTTAGGTATCCAAAATCAGTGGTAAATATTATTTTTGTATTAGATGCAGCACCACACAGGCCCCAGAATAAACATAAATCAAAGTGACTCAAAATGTTACACAGAACATACTGGTCTAATGTAACAGATTATCAGCAAAGTTCTGCAGTCGAGCACTTGTTCTCTCCTCCCCTACTCTATGTCCTTCCAGTCAGTGGCCTTTGGGTATATTTGTCTGATACTGGCATTTTTCATCCCTTGCAACATTTTGTCCATGAGGCTGCCAGCATTGAGTCTTCCATTGTGGTAGTGAGGGGAAGAAGAAGAAAGGAGCAGCAGCCCTGTTGCCAGGATAGTCCCAAGTGTCCTGGATTTCTCATAGGACTGCAGACAAGTTGGACACAAGTGTGATCTTAGGAGCCAATGGGCTACTAGTTGTAAGGAATAAGAGCAGCTGATGGATGAGCCAGTTTTGTGCAGTGGTTAAGAAGAGTACCAGGACTCTAATCTGGAGAGCCGGGTTTGATTCCCCACTCCTCCACTTGAAGCCTACTGGGTGACCTTGGGTCAGTCACAGCTCTTTCAGAACTCTCTCAGCCACACCCACCTCAAAGGGTGGTTTTTGTGGGGATAATAATAGCACCTTTGTAAACCACTCTGGTGTTAAGTTGTTCTGAAGAGTGGTATATAAATTGAATGTTGTTGTTGTTGTTATTTTGTTTAGGTCCAGAAGGAAAGGAAGACTGAGAAGGTGAGTACAGTGGATGAGGGAGCTGGCACCAACAGGAGGAAGAACAGCAAAACTCCTGCTGCCACCACAATCCATCAGCAATTTAGAAGATTTTCCATTCATTCAGGCGGCATGCCAGGCTGCATGTCAGAACTCAAGTGCCAGTGACAACCTGGGGGGGCTAGTTCCTGATTCTGGGTCTGGTTACATATTATCAGAACAATGAGTCTGGAACTAACACCAATAACTCCATAGCAAGTTTATTTTATTTATTTGTTTGTTTATTGTCCACCTTTTTCACCAAGATCCAAGGTGGATTACAACAGTGTGAGTGAAAATTCAGCCAGGACATTCACTTAGCAAAGTACAAGAATTAACAGTAGTTAGGAAGGACATTCAGAGAAATGGATTCAATACAGAATGGGAGCAGAAAAATATGAAAACAAGCATAAAGCTGAGCACAGAGATGAAATCTCTCTGAAACAAAGCATAATTAATTTCCATGGCATGTTTATCAGGTTCTTTGGTAGTGTGGCAGAGGCATTTGGCTCAGCCTCTGGGAGGGGACAGAGTATCCTGTCACGAGACCTGCCTTTAGTAATTAGCAGGCCTGGTGCCATTTAGTCAAACTCGATGTGCAGGCTTTTAAAGAGTTGGGTCTAGGTTCCCCAGACCCAGCTTCTGTTCCCTGTAGCCATACAGCAGCTTTGGAGAATGGCTGTTTAAATGGTCTCAGAATGCCTCCACAGGGCAAGCTGTTTTCCCTTGTCAAAATAGCATGGGAGGGAGCTTTTCCTTGTTTTTTTCTGATCCATGTGGAATATTCTGTGCACGTGGAGCAGTAAAAGGGGAGGGGACTCCTCTCATGCTTTTGTGACAATGAGAAATGGCTTGAGTGGAGAGGGAGCCCCTTCTCCCTCTTTGGAGGCATTCTGAGGCACTCTGTCTAGCTTGACCCTTAGTCTGCTTTTGGGAAAGGGCCGGCTGGTGGGAGGAATCCTGCGTGTGAGAGGTTCCAAACTGATTGTTAGGCAGTGAAAGCCTGTTTGTAACTGCAAGAATTTGAAGGAATTTAAATCACAACCTGAAATCATAACTAGCTTAAGTTTAAATGCCTCCAATAGTTTTGTCCTTTGAATGTCCAGAGACTTGAGCTGCTATTCTGTTCTTTTAAAACCACCAGTATGTATATAATCTTTGTTGTTTTTCTGAACCTCCTTCTACAGTGATCTCTGTACTCTTCAGGTGCAATACAAAAATTACCTCATAACAGCAAATCCAAATGGTTTTCTCAGAACATCTAGCAACTGAGGGGAAGGTTTACATTGCAAAACAAACTTAGTCCCACCAAATTATAGGAGGCTGTGTAGGTCACACACTGCTGGTCACAATAATACATTGTGCATCTGATAAGAATGACAATATGCATTTACATTGCCATTTTTCTAAACAAACTATATTAATGCTTATATAGGGCAAGAATCAGCTCAACCTCCAAGTATTTTACTGAGAAAAAGTAATTTAAATATAACATGACTTGCTGTTAAGTTGAAAGTCATCAGAGACTTGGATTGTTTCATGATATTTGATTTCCAGCAAAAATAACAATGGGCATGATACAGACAAAGTCCAATTAATTTAAGTCTAATTATTTAAAGTCCAATTAAGTTGCTCAAGATAGCTAAACACAGAGACCTTTTAAAATTCCTGCAAATTGATTACAACAGCTCCAGAAACAGTTTAGAAATAATTGGGGTTTTCTCTTAAAATATTATCCCCCTGCCCCAGGTCACATATTTTAAATCCATTCCCCCAAGCAAGATCGGCTAGTTATTCAATCATTTAAGGAAACAGAGGATATTAATCAGATGAATCATCATTCTGTTAAACCTCAGAAGTAAATGGCATTTTGTTTCCTTTTATCTCAAAGTTATTTGGTAACATTAAGGAATATCACAGTACATGATATATTTAGCATGTTTGTGTAATAATAGAATTTATGTATAGGCTGTGGTGGAAGCTTGCAAAACTCCTTGAAACTATTGACAATATTGCTCCTTGCTGACCTCTCCTGCCCTCGTGATGGAAGCCAGTCCCAGGGTTCCCTAGACAAAAATGACATCGCCAGTTATCACCGCATCTGCCCTTTCTGAGCAAAGTGACTGAAATAGCAGTAGCTGACCAACTCTCAGTTTTCTTAGATCACTCTTGTGCTCTGGACCTTTTTCAATCTGGTTTTAGGATGGGCTGTGGAATGGAGACAGCTCTGATTTCTTTAGCTGATGATGATGACCTCTGTTTGAATATAGACAAAGGCCATGCATCTTTTTTTCTCCTCTTGGATCTATCTGTAGCTTTTAATAAAGTAGAACATGGCCTCGTGTTGAGGTGTTTGGAAGCAGAAATGGGTATCAAGGAATGTGCCTTAATCTGGTTTTAAGTCGTTCTTTATGGAATAGACTCAAAGGGTTTCTGAGGGTGGAATTATCTTGTAAGGTTCCACAAGGTGCAATCTTATATCCCATTGTATTCAACTTCTATGTAAAGCCTTTAGGAGAAATCATTCATAATTATGGAATTAGATGTCATCAATTATACAGATGATAGCTCTATATCGCTTATCCAAATCCCCTGGTGATACAGTAAAGGTCCTGCGGCACTACTTGACAGCTGTGGTCAAATGGCTGAAAGGAAAAAAATTGAAATTGAAGCCAGGCAAGATGGAACTGATGGGGTTCAGTTGACCCTGGTTGCCTGGAGGTTATACTAGATCCAGCATTACTGCTAGAGAAGCAAGTTAATGCAGCTGGAGAAAAAGCCTTTTCCCGACTCAGACTAGACTGAACATGGCTGATCTGGCCACTTGAATTCACACCAGCTGATGCAGAACGCTGCAGCTTATTTACTAAGCATATCACTCCCATTCGGCAGCCATTCTACTGGCTACCCATCAGACTGGGCTCAATTCAAGGTTTTGACTATCATATGCAAAGCCCTTTCTGGCATTGGCCCCTCATATCTGAAGGACTGCCTCTCTCCTATGCTCTGCCACTGCAGCTTCACTTTTCTGAACAGGGCCTTCTGCAGATACATTCTGCAGTTGGGCCAAATCTACAGCTTCCCATTTATGCACTAAAATAGTATTTTGGTAACACATGACTTTTTGTATTTGAGCAAGTATGGATGTTTAGTCTATTATTTGTCTATCATTTCCTATGAACCTTCCAAATAAATACCTTTATGTTCAAGCAGTTTCTGTTATGTTCTAAGACAAGTGCTATATGATTTCTATCTCATCTGGGTTTAAAATGAGGAAATCAATGTAGCTTTCTTCCTGTCTCCCATGTAAAGAAACATAACTTGTGTTTGCTTAAACTCAGTGTGCTATCTTTAGTGCATATCTATACTATACCATGGGAGCTCTCTTTAAGGATGTTTGTTTTTTGTTTTCCGGACCTTTTGCATTGGATGCTACTGACTGATTCACTTTGTGAACTGTTTCTACTACAAAAGTACTTCCTTCAAGCAGGTTGATTAATTATTTTCTTCAGAAATGATTCATGCTAATTATCTGATCCACTTTGACTGAAGAGGGTTTTACCCATACATCTATAGATTTTTATATGTTTTAGCTTTAATAACTAATATTTGTTGTTGTTTTATGCTGTAAACTGTTTTGGACTTTGTTCAAAGGAGAGGCAGTATAAAAGTCAAACAAACAAACAAACAAATGTATTAGATACATATATACAGAAAAAAATGGATGCCAATATGTTAAATACAACATGGTGGATCCGGGTTCAATCACATTGTCAAGGATTTTCAAGGTATAGTAGACACTGAAGTAAGTACATTTTAAACCATTTACAAGATGCTGTAGGAATTGATGTGTAATGGCTGCACTACGCAATTGCTATATAATAATGAAAGGTTAGTGGTATAAAATAGTTGCATAAACCAGGTCTGAAATATTAATAAAGGCAAAACAGTGGAAAAGAGCAAGAGTCCAGTAGCACCTTTAAGACTAACAAAAGTAGTGGTAGGGTATGAGTTTTCATGGGCTCATGGAAGCTCATACCCTACCACTAATTTTGTTAGTCTTGTAGGTGCTACTGGACTCTTACTCTTTTCCACTGCTACAGACAGACTAACATGACTACCTATCTTGATCTACGGGCAAAAGAGTTCCAGATCTTCAAGGCAAAATTTAACTAAATCTGCACTTTTACACGCACACCTCCATTAGCAGTCACTCTGTTGGCTTCCCATCAGTTACTGCAAGGTTTTGGCTGTCACATACAAAGCCCTTTATGGTCTTGAAGTCTCTTCTTGTTTTCTGCAATTCTTTACCATGTTGTGTTGTTTATTGAATATCCCAGCCATTGATTGTATGTATTGACCCACACTTTGTATTCCACCTTGAGTCTCAGCAAGAAAAGCAAACTATAAATAAATAAATAAATAAATAAATAAATAAATACACATAAAAATACATTTGTATTCAATATCCATGATGTAATTAACAATTAATATGATGGAGAAGTAACTCTTGATATAAAACTTCCTGAAATTATTTTATTAGAATATACTAATGCTTACTTTAAAAAAAAATCCTTGCCAGTCCATTTCACAAGTTGGACCAATAAGAAACAAAAGAAAGAAAATGGAGAACTAATGCAAGAATACAACAGACAAAATACATTTTGATCCCCTAAAAGAAAGTGGTCCATCCTAAACTTTGATTTATGAAATACGGATTTATTCATTAGGAGATTTGTATGCCACATCACCAGTGCTTTGCTCGAAGCAGCTTTAAAATAATAAATTATCAATATAAAAATGAACTAGTCATTAGAAGTAGCCCAGAACTTTAAAACAGCATAAAAATATTAATAAAATAAACCTCAAACCAAAGTTGACCATAAAACTGCTGGAAAGATAAAGGAAAAATAAAATTCAATAAAAACACAATAAAATATGCACCAGGTGAGCGAGCCTAAGGGACGTTTCTTCTGTTTCATTTTAGATTATGATTTACTTAGAAAAAACAGGGAGAAAAATCAAAGGAATACAGTTATATTTTAAAGAGTTTTTCCAAAAGAAGAAAATGAGGAAGCATGCCTTTAACAGGAAGAGCATTCCAATCATTTAGAAGATGAATGGAATTTTGCAATAGTAGCAAGTTAAAAATGTGTAAGATCTTGCAGAAGACTCAATTTGATAAGACATAAGCCCAATTGAGTTCATGTGGAACAAGTTCAGTCAGATTCTTCCTGTGGTCCTGGTCCTTCATCTCCATGGGTTTAAGATTGTGCAGTGCCTATGAATGTATGACAACGTATAAGATGCTGTATTAGTGACTGAAAACCCTCCATTTCCCCAGGGAACATGCTTATGCAAGTTCAGGTATCAGCACATAAGATCTATGCAAACTCTGGTACCCTGCAACCTGTGGAGACTAGCGACAGGTAGCTAGGGACAGGTAGCTATTAGACGTGGGCACGAATCCAATTACGGTCCAAAAAAATGCACGAACCTGGCCAGTTCGTGGTTCACGAACCATGGATCATGGAAGCTCCTTTCTATGAACTTCCACAAACTGGTTACTGGTTCGGGTTCGTTTGGGTCGTATTGGGAAAGGGACAGTTTAAATGGTCATTTCCCGGAGGAAATGGCTATTTAAACTTTTAAACTATCAGCTGGCAGGTGGCAAGGATGGTGTGGGCTGGGGTTTGAGCAGTTTAAAGGGCCCTACCACCGGCAGGTCCCTTTAAACTATCAGCTGGCAGGCGGCAAGGGGGGATCCCCCCGCAGCCTGCCAGCTGATAGTTTAAAGAGACCTGCTACTTGCTAAGCAGCCGGGAAGAGGTATTTAAACCCCAAGAACCACGAACCATGAACTGGTTCATAACTGGCCCCAGTTCCGTGCCAGTTCGTGGTTTTTGGTTCATCAAAATCCACGAACCACGAACCTCATGGTTCTGGGTTTTTTTAGTTCGTGCCCATGTCTAGTAGCTATGGAGACTACAGACAGGTAGAAAACCCTGATCAACCCCTTCTATATCTTTATTGACATCCAAATAAACACCAAAATAGGGCTTTATGAAGAATACTGCCATCCCAGTCAGGGGCTTTAGCCCCTTAGGCTGGTGGCAGCCATTTGCCTCCCTGGCGGGAGGGAGTCAGAGAAGACCAGCCCTGCTTACTGGGCTTAGCTAAAGGGGGCGGAGCTTCAAGGCAGCAGGCTGCCGCTCCTCCCTCCAAAGCTCAGTCTCGCCTCGTGCTCAGGTGAGGCAAGACGTGTGGCTTGCTTCCTCGGCACGAGGCCTTACGGGCGCCTTTGGTCGTTTCCGAGGGGAGTGCTGCCGCTCGGCTGGAAGGGAGCACCGACGACAGCTGACTCACCACTCAGTTCTGTTGTTCTTTACTTGGGGCACCAAGGGGTGGGCGGCAAGGGAGCGCGGGGCCTCTGCCCGGCCCCCTTTTGCACCCGCCCATTTGCGCGCCGCTTTTCCCTCTCGGGGACGAGGCGGCTGCACCGTCATCTGCCCATTGCAGGCCGCTTTTCCCGCCCAAGGGCGAGGCGGCCGCACCGGCACCTGCCCGTTGGCGCGCAGATTTTTTCCAGTGGCGAGGCGGCCGCGCCAGCACTCGCCCGTTTGCGTGCCGCTTTTCCCTCTTCGGGGCGAGGCGGCCACGCCTTCGGTTTTCGTGCCGCTTTTTCCCGCCCGATGGCAAGGTGGCCGCGGCAGCACCCGCCCGTTTGCGTGCCGCTTTTCCCTCTTTGGGGCGAGGCGGCTGCGCCTTCAGTGCAAAGTAACTTCTCTTGCTCTGGCCCGCGCTCCGACTGCTTTGCAGCCTGGCACCCCCCCTCGTTTATCAGGAGGCGGCCATTTTGGCCGGGGGGCCCTGCCGCGTGTTCAGGCTGCAGCGGCCATTTTAGGGAGGCTAAGAGGTGGCTGCCATTTTGCAGTCGGCTCAGTTTGGTTGCTACAGCTTGTTCCCCCCTCCCCCCTTGGCTGGGGGGGCTTAGTCCAAATCTCGATCAGTGGTTCCCCCCCTGGGTCGAGGTATTACAGTTTTTAACGACCCCAGTCCGTCCCAGGGTGTATGCTCGGGGCAGGATGGGTCCATAGAAGGGGACTAGCACCAGTAAGGGCAAACAACCCGCGGCACGCCCTTCCGAACGGCCTGCAGTGGCATTATCATCTGATGAGGAGGGTGAGGGACCGTTGCGGCAGGAGATTTTGGCTAGAATTGCCGCCCTGGAGCATGCTAGGATACCCTCCTCTGGGGGCGCAGGGCAGGCAAGTAAGAGGCCTGTACGAGCTGCCTCACGATCTTCGTCCATGGCTGATATTCTCTCTTGTTTGTCTGCCTTGGAGGGAACCTCTGACGGTACTGTGGTGGTGCCTGAGACTGCAGCTGGCGGGCCAGTTACGGAGGAGGATGTGGTCGCGGCAGCAGCAGCGGAGATAGAGGTCAGCTGGCCAGCGGAGGCGGGACAGCTGGCTCTGATTGTGCAGCCTCCTGAAGTGGAGGGTAAGTGCGCCTGGCCTCACCAGGCTTCTTCCTGGCCTTGGACACAGGGATCTCAGGTGCCTCAGCAGAATGCTTACACAACACAACAGAGTGCTTACACACAGGTGTCTCAGGCACCTCAGCATAATGCTTACACAGCACAACACAATTGCACACAGGACGCTCATAGGCCATATGATTGGGCGCAATGTTTCCAGTCGCCTGGGACCAGTCAGATGACAGGGACGTCCGGCTGGCTTACCTCACCTGTTCAGGCGGCCGAGGGCATGGGTTCGGTCCCCCCATGGGGTAATTATTTAGGATCGCCTTGGAGCAATTATGGGACAGTGCCCTACCGGGCCTTACCTATGGGGGATACGGCTATGCCTTTAGGCGATCACCTTACTCCCGTGATGCATGAGAGGATATTGCGGGGGGGATATATAGATGTCTTTACCCTTCTCTTCAGGGACATGGAGAAGAAGGATAAAGAGGACCTGGAGGACAGAGATAAGGAGCGCCTTAAGCGCCGTAAGATTGATAGGAACTGGGCCAACTGGCTACCGGGTTTTCTAATCTATGCGGGTGTGATTGCTAGGGTCCAGCCTGGGAGAGCCGCCCTGCTCTTTCAGTATATGGACATAGTGTATAGGGAATATGTGGACTTCGGCGGTGCAGCGTGGCTGCAATATGACGAAGAATTTAGAATGAAGGCGGCCCTCAACCCATCATTGCCATGGGATCAGGTGCACCATCACCTCTGGATCCAGGTCATGACTCCGACTAAATTTGGTTCTGGGGAACGGTCGGATAGCAGCCATGTAGTGCAGCGATCAGGGTCCGGACTGCCAGGTTCCGTTGCTGCTAGTTCTGGCCCCCGCGCATTCGCGGGGCAGTCGGTTCAGCCCCGACTGCTCTGTTTTGAGTTTACCTTGCAGGGCTCCTGCAGCAGGAAGAACTGCCGCTATGGCCATGAGTGCCCCGTCTGCCGGGGGCCTCACGCCCTTAATGTTTGTAAGAAACAGAAACCCTTCAGTAAAAAGGGGGATGGATTTGGGGGGCAACAAGGCCCTGGAAAAGGGCCCCAGCCCCATAAAGGTGAGGGTACTTGAAGCCATGTTGGTGGATTACCCCAGACGGGCCGATGCCCAGTTTTTCTTAGATGGTTTTTTGTTGGATTTCCGCATTCCGTTTCAAGGACCTCGATCTTCCTTTATGTCTGCCAACCTACGTTCTGTGGCAGGCATGGAGGACGTAGTTAGGGACAAAATTGCAAGGGAATGTAGGGAAGGACGGGTTTTAGGCCCTTTTCCTGCCCCTCCGGTGACCAATTTGAGGGTTTCCCCCCTGGATGTGATTCCTAAAAAGGCTCCTGGTGAGTTTTGTTTAATTCATCACTTGTTTTACCCCAGGGGTGGGTCTGTAAATGACACGATACCTGAGCACTTGTGTTCAGTGCATTACACATCATTTGACCAAGCTGTTAAGGTGGTCAGGCGTTGTGGCCGGGGAGCTGAGATGGCAAAGTGCGACATTAAGTCGGCGTTCCGTCTTCTCCCCGTGCATCCTGAGGACTTTGAGCTCCTCGGGTTTGCCTTTGAGGGTCAATTCTATATGGACAGGGCCCTTCCCATGGGGTGCTCTATTTCCTGCGCAGTATTTGAGCACTTTAGCACCTTTCTGGAGTGGGCACTGCGTCATAGGCAGCATTGCCGTGACTCCGCCCACTATTTGGATGACTTTATCCTGGTTGGGCCCCGGGGGACGGGTCAGTGCGCACGCCTTTTGGCTGACTTCGTCAGCCTAACTGAGGAGCTAGGCGTTCCCCTGGCGCACGAGAAGACAGAGGGCCCATCAACTGTCCTGACCTTCTAGTCATCAGGTTAGATATGGTGCAACAGACTTCTAGGCTTCCAGTTGAGAAGCTTTTAGATCTGAAGGCGCGATTGCGCATCATGCTGGGGAAACGCAAAGTTTCCTTACTAGAGCTTCAGCAAGTAGTGGGCCACCTTAACTTTGCCTGTAAGGCGGTGGCCCCAGGTAGAGCTTTTTTGCGGCGTCTCTGTGACGCCATGGGGACCCTCCGGTTCCCTCACCACAAGATGCGCCGGTCTGAGGGCATGCGTGAGGACCTAGGGGTCTGGCTTCAATTCTTACAGGGATTTAATGGGGTGTCCTTTTGGAGACAGGAGCTCCTTTTAGAAGGGGAGCTACAAGTGTCTTCGGATGCTTCAGGGTCCATAGGTCTTGGGATTTATTTTAGGCGGCACTGGTGTGCCACCCCTTGGCCCGATGATTGGGTTGCAGACGGGCGGGGTAGGGATCTAACCTACCTGGAGTTCTTCCTAATCTTGGTGGCGGTTTATCTTTGGGGGGAGGAGTTTGCCAACCACTCCATGCACTTCTGGTGCAATAATATGGCAGTGGTTCAAGTAGTGAACTCCCTTTCATCTAAATCGCCCCGGGTCATGACCTTGGTCCGCACCTTTACCTTAAGGTGCTTGCACCTTAATATATTGTTTTCTGCCAGGCATATACCTGGTGTCAACAATGAGGTGGCAGACGCCTTGTCTTGTCTGCAGATGGACCGGTTTCGACAGCTTGCCCCTGAGGCCGATTTGGTGCCAGCTCTGGTGCTGCAGGAGCTGTGGACGATTGGCAAGTGGAAGCCTCCAGGGCCATCCAGTTAGCCATTGCCCCTAGCACTGGGAGGGCGTACGACAGGGCGGTAAGGAATTTCGATGCCTTCAGGCAGGATGCAGGCCTCCGCCGGGTCTGGCCCCTTCCAGTCAAGCATTTGGCGCAATTTTGCATGGCTCAGAGAGGTAAGGGGCACAGTGTGAAATACATTCGCAGCCAGATTGCGGCCTTAGCTTTTGCTGCAAAGGCCCGAGGGTTTACGGATACCACGGGTGATTTCCGCATTCGGAAGATGCTGGAAGGGTGGTCTAGGGAGTCCGCCATTCCCAGGGATGATAGGCAACCCATCTCTCCTGGCATCCTTCAAGGATTGCAGGCTGTATGGTCGCAGGTCTGCAGCTCTCCTTTTGAGGAGCGGCTGTTTCACGCTGCGTCCTTACTTGCATTTTTTGGCGCTCTTCGAGTAAGTGAGCTGGTCCAGCAGTCCCTTAAGGACAACTCTGGCTGTGCCCTCACTGCGGGGGACGTTAAATTCGTAGGTGAACAGTTAATCCTTAGAATTAGAAGGTCCAAGACTGACCAGCATCAGAAAGGGGTGGACCTGGCCCTTGGCCGGTGTTCCATCGCCGAGTTGTGTCCCATAGCAGCCTTGAGGAGCTATTTAGATGTTCGGGGTGATCACTCTGGGGTCCTTTTTCGCCACGGCGATGGCGCCCCGTTGACTAGGTACCAATTTTGGGCAGTCACGGGTAGGGCTCTTCATAAGTTAGGTCTGGATGGGGTTAAATTTGGGACCCATTCTTTTCGCATTGGGGCGGCATCCACTGCCGCTGCCATGGGTTTCTCGGGCCCTGATATCCAGAGGGTAGGCCGTTGGCATTCAGGGGCTTATGCGTCATACATCAGGCCGCTTGGACGGGGTAAACCGTGTTGAATTGTGCTTCTTGCAGGCACTGTGGGTCATCAGGAGAGGGTACGGATCCTCATCTGTGGACACAGCATGATCTTCAGGGCGGTGCACCAAGCGAGAAGATCCTGGATCAGGTCCCAGCTTGGACTCAGCTGGTGGGCTACCATCGAGTGGCAGGGCAGAAGAGGCCTACGTTGGGTGGGGCTGCTGCCACTCTTGTTTGAGGGGAGATCCGCCCCCCCTCCTCATATTCTGGTAGTTCACCTAGGGGGCAATGATCTGGGGCTGATGAAAGGGGTAGCCCTCTCTTGGCAGGCGCGGGACGACTTCCTGGAGATCAGGAAGAGATGGCCCGGCGTCCTGATATTTTGGTCAGCCATGCTTCCGCGCCGGGTGTGGCGGGAGGCATTGGACCGAAGAGCGATTGAAAGGGCTAGGTGAATGGCCAATAGAGCCCTATTTAAAATAATGACAGGTGGGTTGGGGATTTATTTGCCCCATTCGCAGATTCGGGCCGAGTCTGTTTCCTTCTACAGAGGGGATGGTGTGCACCTCTCTTACAGAGGCAACAGCATTTTTCTGGACGACCTACGGCAGGGGCTCAGGTTGGCTTTAAGCCATTTGTGGGGCGCTGAGGCCTAAGCAGAGGCTTAGCCTCTGCGGTGGCAGGATTTAGCTAGGGATATATTTGTGGCGGGCCGGTGAGCACCCTTGGCACCTCCCCATTGGTGGGGAACTGGGGTCTTTCAGGAGCAGCAGGCTGCCGTTCGGCCCAGCTGCGAGGTCAGACGCCCTGGGTGGGGAACCCCTGGATAAGCCGGTCTCCCTCCGCTGCCGTTCAGCCGGTTGGGGGAGCTTTTCAGGGGGGAACCACTCCGCCTGGCCAAGCCAGGTCACAGCCATTTGATGGATGGATCGCACCCGGGGCAGCGGGTGCTCGCCCAGACAGGTCAGGGCGGGGTCCCAGTGAATGACCCTAGGGCCTGACCTGTACCGCTAGTTAGGCCCCTTGCCATAATTGTTGTTTTGCTGTTTCATTTAATAAAGCGGCCCATTTTACCCAAACCTTTGTGTCTGACTCTCATTCCAACTAGGGGGGCAAAAGGTTCATCGCCAAAGTTATAAATGAAGAACTAAATTATCAATATTGAGAGAAAGATGAGGAAACAAAGGGCATGGGAAGGAAATTCAGTTCTGTTTGGTGTCTCCTATAATTTATAACTCCTAGTCTTTGGATTATTAATCTTTGTAGGGTTAGTATGAATCTGAGTTACTGTCAAAAACTTGACTGCGTTTATTCTTTAATATTTAGTAGCATTCTACAACTATATTTCAAGGCAACATCATCACCACTACCTGCCTCCTATATCCTCCTAATCCTCTCATCTGGATATCCGTGAAAATACATCCTTGAAATGTCAGGCACAGTTTGTTAAACTACAACAGTCATTTCCGCTTTCTTGCCGTCTGACAGTTGTTATACGACATGAATACATGGATTTTAAACTCATAAAATCTGGCACATATATCAAGAATCCATCAGGTCCAATACCTTGCCCCTGAAAGTGGCCTTTGCATGTTATTTTAAGGGGAAAAGGTGAAAACAAGTTACGTTAAAATCAATTTTTTTATAACTACAGACATGATGCTGAGTCTTCGGCTAAGCTAGTGATCATTATGTGCCCTGAAGCTTGGGAACCGATAGTCTTGAATTTTTTTCCTTCTATCTATCCAAGTTATAGAACAGTATTCACTTAAGTATCTAATCCTTCCTTTGTATTTTGCAGCAATGCTATCTTCTGCAGCAATCACAAAAGCCTGGCTATTTCCATCCTCCTAGAAGGATGATTTCCGTAAGGAAGTTGCTTTGTTTCAGTTTCCCAGTTTCAGTTTAAAAAGGACACCAATTTATAGAACTATGCCCAAGAAATTTTACTGTTGGGCTGGTCTAAAACTGAAGGCATGCAAATGGATGTTGAAGATATGCAAAAACAACGAGAACAACCACAGCCTTTCAAACAATGCCTGATTCAAGTTCATTTCTTCCTGACACAGCCAGTGTGGTTATAATATTGAGATCAGGCTTAAAATCTCCATGCAGCTAAGTTCGCTAGGAAATTCACTGTCTCAGCCCAAGTCACAAGGATGTTGTGAAAATAAAATGGAAGTTTGCTTCTCAGGCTTCCTTGGAGGAAGCAAGAGACAAAATCAAGTGGATGGAGCAAACTTCCTGTCTTTCTGGCGAAATCTCCTGAGTGGAGTGAATGAAAAGCAGGCCTGGTCTTGGGCCTGCTCAGACTTAGAGCCTGAACCAGAGTGCTAACTTATCTCTTTGAGAGCCTGACTGGGGGGAAGGGCAGTCTTGTAGGGGATAATCTCTGGACTGCCAAGCTGTGTGATTAGGGGTGATCCAAAGATCGTTTTGGGGCACAGATGGCTTGAATCTGTCCCAGTTACCTATTCACAGCTATTCCCAATACAATCTTCTGGTAGGCAGGTCAAATAGGAGGTTGTAGCTCCAGAACCAGTGTTTGGATCAGCACCAGCACATGTCCTCTTGTAGGTGTCAGTCTCTGGAGTTCAGAGCTGTGTGATTTGGGACAATCCAAAGTTTTTTCCCTCTGCAGCTGCCCCCTTTACTGCTTATTGATTTGTTCTGGGGGCATCCTACTTTTAAGCTGTTAACTCAAGAACTGGACATGTAGGATGACCCAGTATAGGTCCATTTAGAGGGCAGAGTCTGCTGAATATGGAGGTGTATGATATGTGCCCCTACAAACTTTATTTTGGGGTGCAGAGCTTTTCAATTTCCCCTAATATTTGTGTTTGGCTTTGCAAATAAGGAACTAGGAACTGTGAATAAAGAACTGGGAACTGGGAACCAGTGTCAGCTTCATCCCTAGGAGTGTTCCCGGGCTTCATGCTAGGCCCAGCCCAGGAGCGCTCCTGAGACCTGTGTGATGATGTCATCTCTGCCTTCTCCTCCACCAGCCAGGTGAGGGGGGGCAAAGCTGGGAGTGGGGGATCCTCCACCCCCACTAGGGAACTGGCAACCCTAGTGTAAAATGTGAGGGTGAGGGCAGGAAGTCATAGAGGTGAGCGTCAGTTCCCCCCCCCTCTGGGAGGGCAAGGGGGCCTAGCAATCCTAATCCCACCCTTCTTCCAAGGAACTCAGAGAGATGTATATGGTTTCCATCTACCATCACTGCATTCCTGTGGCCGTGATAGTGATTGGCTCAAGGTCATGCTTCCTCCCTTCCTTCTCCTCAGTAAAGGGGCTATTTTTTTTCAAATTCTGTTTATTGTTTTCAAAATCACCAACAATACAAATAACTTTTACAAGAATAGGTATCTATAAACAGTTATAGTAAAGGGGCCATTTTAATTTATTGAGCACTCGTACCTCGCACAGTTCACTGGACTTGAAGATTGACCAGGGTCACCAGAATTTTATCCCTCCAGTCCCACAAAGTTGCAAAAGACCACAACACCAACAGCCAGATTTCTCCTTAACTGCTTCTGGATTTCCTAAATAGCTGGCAGTGTCTGAGAAAAAACAGCTACTAGCATAAAATTCTAGGCTTAAATTTTGAAAGTGCTGTTCATTTTAAAGTAAATTACTATTTTAAAAGATTCTTTCCCAGTATTTGTTAGTGGTCAGGTGAAAGATGATACGTATTCCATTTGTTCTCTTCCAGAAAACCTCTACCTGTTCGACATATTTTCACCATATGGCCTTCGTTTTCCTTTACACCTGGCTACATTTATTTGTTATGAAAGGTTCATGACTGCATCTTATGTGACCTATTCCCAAGATGAATGGAGCTAAATGTGTTTCCTGCTCTCTCAAACTCCAAATAAATAGAATAAAACAATCCATAGGTCCCCTGTGTAATATCCTAAGCCTACAAATACAAGCTCAATAAGTCAAAGAGAAGGCAAGAATCATATTTGCTGCTTTCCATTAACTTACAGCTACAAAAGGAAAGTAATAAAAAAAGTCCTTGACAACCAGCATGGTGCACAAAAAGGCAACTAAGTTTTACATGAAACCTTTGCTTTAAGTGAACCTGTGCTTGCAGACAAATGTATATACATCTTGCCAACTGAGTCGAATTGCTAAGATTTTTAAAACAAGGCCGTAACATTTCAAAACAAGATTTCAAATAATGTTTATTGGGTAAGGTGGGTTTTAGGATTTGTGTGGTTATACATTGCTGTTTGGCATGTGATACTTACTGGATTGTTTTACCAGGCTTCCCCCCTCCCCTTGCAAGAGGTCACTCGACCCCACATCGTGGAATAGCAACGAGTCTCATCTGAAATGGCCTAGTGGCCCTGCTGTATAGTTAGTTAATAAGTTAGTTAATTCCTGTTTCATGTTGCAATTAGTTGGTCTTGGGCAACTCACTGAGAGCCAGTATTTAGCAGATAGGGTTCTTGAACTCGATCTGGGTTCAAGGCCCTTCTAAACCACATAGTTTATTTTGTGAGCTTGGGATAGGCACTGTCTGTGAGCCTAATCTACTTTACAGGGTTGTTATAAGGATAAAGGAAGACAGAGAATGCTGCTCTTGCCCTGAATTCCTATGAGGAATGATGTAATTAAAATGTAATAAATAATTAGTGTGTATCTCATCATGCTCCATTAGGTAATTTTTACAATGAGATCAGAGCCCTATAGATGGTATTTATCTGAGAGCAAATTTTAAAAGATTCTTCATATTAGAAATGCTATGTAACAGATTATGAAGCATGATTGGTAACTGTTGAACAATCAATCCAAAAAAATTGTACAGACGTGTTTAGAAAATGCTAATTGATTCTTGGCTCACATTACCATGTTATGGGCTTTCCCCCCAATCAATAGACTCCCCCCCCACTCCAATGCAGGGATGTATCCAAATCTGTTCTCATACATCCACAGTGAACATAAAATGATGGTGTCACTATAAATTTGTTAAATACCTAGGGTTCCTGACAAAGAATTTTCATCTGTGTTATAAATGTTACAAATAGTTTATTTCATGTGGTAGCAGAGTTAACCAGTCAGAAGTATTTTTTCCCAACAGAATAATTAATCCTCAGGCAATTAAATTGTAGAAAAGAAAGAAATTACTGAGAAAAGATTATAGATAAGAAAGAAATTACTGATTATTGAGGAAGATTCCATTCACAGCAATCCCTTGTAGAAGAAAGTCTATACCACAGCCCATCAGCATCAAGGCCGCAAGCGAGTGAGATGAAATTCCCCATTTCTGGGGGCCGGGAGAGAGGCAGATGTGACCTCTCTGTTTGGAGACCACAAGGAAAGAGAGAGTATCTCTCAAGGGAAACAGAGGAGGAGGAGTCAGGAGGTGTTCCTTCCTTAGACAAAGAGAACTAGCTTACTTTTTAAGAGAGTAACACATTCACACAGAAAGACATGCAGCACCTCCAATGTTCAAGGCATGCTTGCTGAGTCTCCTATCGCAACAGTGAAAAGGCAGAAAATGTTGGGCGTTGTCAACCAGAGGAGGAGGAGAACTCAAAAATAAGCCCAAATATGAGAATCAGATTCAGCCTTTAGAAAACTAATACATCTGATAAATTGATACAGTTGGTCCCATTACAGAGAAACTTATTTTAAAGGGTGCCTTTTGACCAAGGAGGCATGGAGACAGAACTTCCCTGCCCGCACATTTCCCCAGCTGTAATACCAACCAGTGCTGATGCTGCAAATTAAGAGACCCTCTTGGAACAAATCTCATGTGGCATTGCAGTTGATTCCCCTTCTTCACTGCAGCCCATATGCCACATAGAGCCATAGGGCCACAATGGCCCAGCTAGTGTTTCAACCAGTGTTTCAGGATGTTCACAATTATCCCCTGTCTGTAGTTTAGGGAAAGCAAGACAATCATGAAAAACTTTAAAGCAAATTGCTTCATACTAGTGTGGCTTAACTTCACACAGGACTCAGTCAACAGTGCTCATTTTCCAGATCTGGTTTTGGTGCCAGAGTTGAGCTTGGAATAACAATAAAGAGTAAAATGCCTTGATCTTAGCAGTGGCCACTGCTGGAATAGAAGTGATTCAACATGCCTGGACATTGAGAGGCACTATATTTTCCCTTTACATTAGAAGCAGATTGTGGATTTGTGTGATGCCTTTCTTTGTCTGATCTGTAAGCTTTTATCTGACTCCTTCTGTTTCTGTAACTTTTGCTTTGTCTCTCCTCCTGGTAGGGATGCCAACTCCCTAGCAGGGATGGAGATCCCCTGCTCCCACTTTATGCTCTCCAGGCCTGCTATCCTGGCCAGGAGGTGTGAAGGAGGAGAGAGAAAGGGTAGTTTTCAACTGGAAGTTACATCATAAGGGCAGAGCAAGTGTGCGTGCCTGCAGCAGGGTCCTGTACCTGCCTTGCAACCCCCCATCCTCTGCTTCTGAGGTAAGGGGAGCTGACAGCCCTACCTCTTAGTCTTGCAAAAAGCAAGGCACTTTCTGCAGAGCCCTCCTGTGCAAGTTAGTTAAGAGGCACACCCACACTCCTACTCACATGCAGCTGGATCAGCTGGCCACTTGTAATCGAGAATAATGTTGTTAAATTGGGGCCATTTCCACACATCCTTAAAGGAATGGCCCACTCACCAAATGTTGGCGGCTTTTCTCCTTCACTCCACACATCTCAAAATGGGTTTTTGGCACCTTTTTGGGGATGCAGGAAAGTGTGGGAAATTGGCACTGAAAAAATGGAAGCCAAACAACCTGGTACTGTTTTGAAATCAGAGACGTGTGGAGTGAAGGAGAAAAGCTGCCAGCATTCAGTGAGTAGACTGTCCCTTTAAGGACATGTGGAAACAGCCTAGGTTTCTGCATTTTCTTCTGCTGCTCCAAGAATGCAAGTGAATATGAATCAGCTCCAATAAAAGTAAGTCTTATCTGTTGCAATA
Organism: Eublepharis macularius; assembly: GCF_028583425.1. Lineage (NCBI taxonomy): Eukaryota > Metazoa > Chordata > Lepidosauria > Squamata > Eublepharidae > Eublepharis > Eublepharis macularius. The sequence continues at coordinate 185,638,916 of NC_072791.1, forward strand.
CATCATTGGCTTGGACAGTGTTTCACCACACGTGAGTCTACTTTGCACTCTGCAGGTAGGCTGGATCTAGGCTCCACTGGAGTAAGGTCCCAGGCTTGCCTGGCTGGACTGGGGCTTGGGGTACAGGGCTTGCACCTAGTGGATTGGTTGATCCAGCAAGATAGCCTTCCCAAGCCTCAGCCAAAATAGGCTAAGAGGTAATCTGGCTCAGCTGCACTTGCTGGCAGGTATGGAGGCTCCTGAGACTATGCTGGGCTTTGGATCAAAGAAGCACCGTTCCCTGGTGGATGCCTAGTACTATCTCAGAGACTGGTGGCAAAGGTGTCCTTGCAGGTTCTGGCAGGGTGGCCTCTTGAGCTGCTGGGGTGTGTTCAGCAGGCACTTCTACAGCAACAGGCCCTCGCTGGTTCCGCTGGTCCTCCTGGGTTTCCTGTGCCTGGATCCTCAGGCTCTTCCTCACTGGGCTTTCCCGATTGTGGAACTTTGCAGCAACAACTAACAAATATCCCCAGAACTACAACCTGGTGCTTATATCTGAGATAAGGGACAGGGGGAGGGCTTCCTGATCAGAAAGCGTAGTCTCCACACCTTTCATTTTTAAGCAAGAAACACAGCTATTACTACTTTCCATAGGGATCTTTTTATTGAAGTTGCGGGTAAAGTATGGGGAGCTAAGGGATAGGGAGAAAAGTTAACTATGGCTTTTTAGTTGCTTTTCTGATATGATTCAGTTTTGATGCCTCTAGTCAGTAGCTTCATGCAGATGGAGATGGAATCAAGAGGAAAACCTATTGACGCTAATGTTGCAATAAGACTACACATTATCACAGCAGTGCAAAACCCCCTTTCTAATGGCACTATGAAAAGGCACAATCTTCTTCACCATTAAGCTGTATTATAGCCTCCTGTGCTGCATCACTTAGAGAAGATTTTAAGAAGATGGTGCATCTTCAGAATCGCTTTGCAACCTGCTTTCTGATTGTTCTGACTTTTTGAAAATACAGGGTGAGGGGGAAGACTCAAGTCTCTCTTACAAAAGCTGGGTGGTATTTATGACTTCAGTCTTTGTACCTCATAACTCCTGACACTACATCTTTTATTTAGGCCATTACCCTTCCCCTGGCAAAGTCCTTATTGATTTCTTTAGAACACACTGTGCATTTTATTGGTATTACATCTCACAGGTACAGGGGCATCTGCTCATAAAATTCAACTCTGATAAAATGTTGTTTTATTTTTAAAAATGAAAGTCTTTTAATTTTTTTTTCTGTGTTATGTTTTCTTCTTTCAGTCTCCATCAGTGATGTGGCTCAAATTCTATTCAGTCTTATTATAGCAACAAAATTCCCAAGCAAAGAGGATGAGTCCCTTGTTAGGTGCATGTGTTATGGCCCTGAACAACAACAGTGTACAATATTCATTCATTCATTCAACTTCTAACCCTGCAAGGAGGATCAGAGAGAGTTACAAACAGTTTCAATAGACTTTAAAATTACAATAAAACACAATAAAACAGCAGCAACATCAGTTTTCATAAAACAGTTCCAGCAGCGTTTATTGTAACCCACCACTGCTAACACTGCACAGGGTGGGAAGGGAGCCGTCCTTCTGCCCACACTACAGTTTGTGTGAGTGGCCAAATAGCTGTCCCCCCCCCCTCCCCAAGTAAAGGACTGGTAGGGAGGTTCCAGATGGATATAGGGCCGGTCTCAACCATATGCCTGGCAGAACAACCCAGTTTTGCAGGCCCACTGAAAGAATATGAAAGGGGCATGTCTCAGTGTTAGACCATCTACATTGCATGCACAAAGCCCCAGGTTCAATCCCCAGCATCTCCAATTTTAAAAAAAGATCAAGGAGGAGGTGATGGGAAAGTTCTCAACCTGAAATCATGGAAGCTGCTGCCAGTTAGAAGAGTTCATACTGAAATCAATAGACCAATAGTCTGATTCAGTATAAGGTGTACACTATTGCATGCCCATGCACAAAGATGAACCTATCCAGTGGAGCTTAGTTGAGCTTCACAATGTGGATCCATATCTACATCAGTTGTATGCATTCTTTCTGGATCCATGTAAAAGAGCATGCTGCTAATTATTATTTACCAGGCTTCTATAGGGTATTGTATATTCAACTCAGAATATGAAAGTTGGTTGATATGGAGGACAACTATGAAGTGCCCCAAATTAAATACTTTAAAAAAAGAAAAAGAAAACCCATACCATTTGTGAGATGTCTAGGTTCTGTCACTCTTTGTGACTCATCATAACTATTGCTACTCCTCCTATGGAGTGATTGGCTTTCATGGGAACTTTCATCCCTTTGATGCCCACCCTCTAGGACCTGTACCCTGACATGGATGGGAGCATTCTCTGCTATCCCAAGTGGGTAGTCGGGATAAAACTGAACCCCATCCATTCCAAGTTGCTGTCTTAATGAAGCCTTTTTAAGCCAGTTTCTATGACTGCAGGCTTTTTTTAAAAGGCTAATTTTTTTACTGCCTGATTAAAGGTCTCTTTTAAATTGGTTTAATTTAACCAACAAGTCAACAGAGGTGGCAATCCAACACCCATTTACTTGGTGTTAAAACCCATTGAACACTGTGGGGCTTACTTCTGAGTTAACATGCACAGGACTTAGTGGTCAATGTTACATGCTGTTATTACTGTACTTACTTTATGGATGAAGAATGGATTAGCAATAGCACTCAGGTCAAAGCAGCTTACAGCCATTGTAGAAATGGAGAAGCAGGTTGAAGAAGTGACTTTGTTCCATGCTTTTTAGTATCATAGGAAAGGGAAACTCAAATATCTTCCCTATGGGCAAATGTGTGAGATGACCCCATTTCAGGATGGCATGGCTTTGTGGCACCAAACTCAACCCTTTCCCCTAGTATGCAACTCACAGTCCTACTAGTAGCTGATGAAGTAGATAATAGTCTACAAAAGCTCATGCTCTGTCATCAGAAAACAAATTAATCTTAAAAGGTATAATAGATTTTCTTAGTACAAATAGAAGTGTTACATAACCTTAGATATGTATCAACATGTTGACAGCCAGAAAGAACATGAACTTTAAGAAAGAGGCCTTCAAAATGTTTAGCAGATGGCTGATAAATTAGCTTATTATTAATAATTTCCCAGAGCTCTAGCAGCTCAAGAGCAGCCTTTGTAAAGTTGAAAAGTACGTAATTAGCTAATGAATGGCGGCACCACCTACAGTAGCAATGAAAATGTTCCCCACCTACCTTTGCATGCCTTTGCCATTTAAAGAGCAAACCAGGGCTATTTCTAGCTGTTACCCTGCTGTGATAATATTGCTTCTGGGGCATGATGTGTTTCATTAAAAAGCCTCTTCATTTCTTCTGTGAAGGATGGCCATTAATGCGCTAATGTTTTGACTGAAGAAGTTTAATAATATAAAATGATCTTTGCTGTAGGGATTTAATCATTGCTTGATTAAAATATTACTAGCTTGCACACAGTCGATTACTGCTGTTAATCAGACATAGTGGACAGAGTTCTTAAAGTGGCCTACCAAGTCCTTTTAGGTTGGTCTTTCCCTGCTTTTTTAACTTTTTAAAATTCTGATTTGATTTTACCATATTTACCCAAAAGGAATATAACCCTTACTGTAAACGATCCCCCTAAAGAAGTTTTAAACAAAAGGTTTTTTTACTATACATAAATTGAATGAGAGTTTAATAAACCTCCCTTCCTTTGTATTGTCGAAGGCTTTCACGGCCGGAGAACGATGGTTGTTGTGGATTTTCTGGGCAATATAGCCGTGGTCTTGGCATTGTAGTTCCGTCAGGAACTACAATGCCAAGACCACAGCTATATAGCCCAGAAAATCCACAACAACCTCCCTTCCTTTGATTTTTCTTGACAGTGCAAGGGGGAAAATTCATCTTCCTCTGATTTTTAGCTGTTTAGCAAGCCATTTGTGGGCTACAGAGTGGAGTATACTTTTTAAATCAATAACTCTTACTGTTAGGATGGGAGTCCCCTACCAACCATCTTTGCACTTAGTACTTTCATTACTCCCTATGGAGGACTTCTGGGAGAGCTGGAATTATTGTTTTTGAACCAAGCGCCACCAAAATTGCTGTGGCATGTCTTCTGCCTGTCCTTCAAAGATCCCCCAAACTTCAAGCAAATTGGGCAAAGCATTCGAGTTCTATGGGCCCCTGAGCAAGTCATCTCCCCACCTTTATTGTATTTTCATTATTCGCTATGGGAGACTTCTCAAGCAGGAACCCCCAAGTTTCAAGCAAAGGGTTTGAATTCTACAGGCCCCTGAGACACACACACACACCCCACACACACCCCAACTATTAGGCTTTTCTACTCTCAAAAGAAAAAGAATCTCTCTCCAGCCCACAAGGAAGGGGAAAGGAGCAGGGAAGAAGGGCAGCTCTCTTTGGAATTAGATGGGGGTGCTCTTTGCTCCGCCCTTGCGAGAATCAGATTGGAAGGGAGAAATTCTGTACAAATGCAAAGTGAAATGCAAAGTCATTTGCATTACTAATAAACACTGGAATGTGGGAAAAAATCATAAAGTAGGAGTTTCGTGACTATGGCCGTTTCCCCATGTCTTAAAAATAGCACCCCACTCATTGAACACTGGCGGCATTTCCATGCAATTTCTGATGCCACGATTTCCAAAACAGATGCAGGCAGTTATGATTCCATTTTTGTGGCACCAGAACTAGCATTTGTGTTCCAGCGAATCACAAGTAAGACCCGGCAGCAGTTATTTTTGTAGTTTTTATGGCTCATGATTTTCCTTACACACACCTCTCCATATTATAACAACAAACCACCAAAACCCGAAGCCAGGTATGTTGATTATAGATTAGACACTTAAATGAAAGACACGCAATTTATGCCAGCATTCTGGTAGAAGGAAATAAATATTTGTAATCCCTGTGAGAGAAATTGCCACAAGCCACTTATGGGCTTTTAGATGACACAGTCTGTTTCATTGTCATAGGAAATCCACAGCCTCCTAGATAGGGACAGGTCTAATTGCTTGAGTGCACCAGTGTGTGTCAAAAATCCTAATTGATTTTCTACTCACTAAAGCTATGCTACCTCTCCAGGGCAATAATTCCCATGAGCGCAAGACATTGACTAGAACATTACAAAGACTATGTATTATTTTGCCATTTGCCACAGAGTGAAAGCAAACAAAGGATAAATTATTAATTTTTAAGAATTGTAATTATTCCAAAGCACAACGTGTTGTGGAATTAAACTGTCATGGGTAACAAAAGAATAAATTGATTGGGTTTCCAATCCAGCTAAAATTAGTAATGATAAAGTTGCACGGAAAGTTAATTGCAACTAACTTTGGTAATTTGTTTCTATGGACTTGGTCCACAGCTGGAATGGGGTGTGGAACTGTCATACCATTTTGTACTCATAAACCACAACACTTCCATTTCAGCAGTAATCAATTTGCTCAATAACAAGAGTCACCTTAGAAATATACCTTAACTTAGAGAGGGCAAAAATAAAACAGGGGTTGTGTGGGGCAACTTAAGCACTAACGAGTGTTTATTCTAGCACAAACTTGGACTAGATACTAAGCCATCAGATCTCTATTGCATTTGACAAAATTATCTTTAGTCCGCAAAAGCTGATGCTAGAAGAACAACTCCTTCACCTCCTGCTTTTAGAAGTCACGTTTTCTCTCACGCTGTTTTGACTCTATGCCCAGCATCATCTCCTTGCTGAAAATAACATTATTGCATTTTGTTGCAATTGAGCCATGTCCTTCCGGACTGGCTGAGCCTTGGTGGTCTACAGCTCTAGTTACTGAGACTTAATCTGAGCCAAGTCTCAGTAGGATTAGGTATGAGTACATGTTTTCAGTGCCAGGACCCGCTGGTGGAAATGTGAAGTAATGTTGGACTTGGACTAAGAATACCTTGGTTCAAATCCTTGCCTTGCCATGAAGTTCACCTAAATATGTTCCCATTATCTCTCAGTCCAATCTACCGTACAGACTATAGTGAGGCTAAAGTGGGATAACTCCATGTACTTCCTTAATAAACATCTCTGAGTAAAGACAAAACACAAATGAGAAACAAATATTGTATAATGTTGCATGTTTTGGATATGTGCAGAGCATCTTTCCCTCACTAATGCCAAATATTATATTAGAGAAACAACCATTTGGGTCCAATGATGTCACCTGTCTGATCTTGCTAGCCCAGTCAGTTTGCAATAATGGCAGTAATAAGTCCCAGGAGAAAGTCATGCATGCCCTCTTTTCACATTAAGATCAACAGAATTAAAAAGGTGTCTAAACTTTGTGCTCAGTCAAATAATCACTAAAAATCATGTGGTGAGTTTAGAAATCATTGGAGATGTAACCGAATATCATGGTTGCTCTGTCTTGCTTTGAAAGTTCCTTTCTATTCTCAAGTTTCGTTTTGTTTCAGGACAAAAGTTTAAATCTCCAATTCACAGTGAAAATCTGAAAGAAAAAGTCCCATCAAAACGTGGGGCTGTTTAGAGTTTTAAAATAGCAGTAAGTTGAACTTGCAAGCCAACGCTAAAGTGGCCTTTACCATGGCTCCTAGTTGAAGTTGACTATTCTTTGGTTAATTTGATTATTCAGATTAATCAGTGAATGTTTCTGCAGATGCACCCTTGATGGCTCAGTGTCCGTGACAGCTTGAAGAAATGAAGGGGGTCACGTGTATATGTGTACGTGGGGAAGTGAAGCACTTTGGGGTTTATGATCTTCTTCTAGGTCTCTTATGTGGAGTAGCCAATCTACAATCCTGTAGGAGTTCCTCTTTGCCCCCAGTCCACTCCTATGTTCTATGAGCAAACTGGTAAATAAAGAAAGTATTACAAAATGTCATGATGTATTTTCTCTTCCAAAGGAAACTATACCCAGATAGTGCAACATATTCATTTTGTCAAAAAGCCATACCCCTAGAACCTCAAAGACAAAATATAAATTGGATTTGGAAAGGGAATGGAGGTGCAAGCTCAGCTGACTCAGAAGCTTGAACAATAAGAGTAACTGAACAATTGAACAACAACTATCACAGGTAAAGGGGCAATTCAGACATCATTTGTCATTGGAAGGGGGCGGGGATGTTTTACAGGAAAAGCAGGCAGTCTCCCACATATGCATGTTGTAAAAGCCAATGTTAAGCATTTGTAAAACAATAATCAAAATGGCCAAAAAAGAAACTAGCAAAAGTGGGAACTTTTGTCAAAAGTTTAATTAGGAAAAATTAACCTTCTGACCATGTAAGAGCCCCAAAGAACCAAAAATTAACATATTTTACATCCTTAAAAACCATTGAGTTTGAACGCAGGTATTTGAATTGTAGTGGGTTTCTAGGGCTTTCTGATATGTTGCCATTATGTAAGAAAAAAGAGAGAGAGAAAAGAAAAGAAACAGGAAATACCCTTTAATGGGATTTTAAAATCAAAAAAATAACTATTATATGTTGCCATTATGTTTAGAAATGCTCTGTGTAACTGAAATATCTATAACCTAATATTTAAAAGACAAACCAAACAAGAAAGCTGTGCTTCTTAGGATCCTAACAGGAGTTTATATGCCAGACAAAACTGCCTTGGGGCATTGGGGACAACTGTGACCCAAAGGCTGTATGTTGCCAATCCCTCTTCATGTTCAAAGACAAATTCTGCCTCCAGGATGCATCCACTTGACAGAATAGTGCCATTGGCTTAGAAACTTAGAGTACATTTTTGGAACTGCTGTTGTACTCTGTCTCCAAATATAGTTTCTTTATTGTGTGTGACATGTTCACCAGCAGTGAGGTGTTTTAAAATATAGTTCTTTGAACTAATGGCTCACAGAAAACTCTGAAGAATGTTCTACGCTTTGACGGACATGATCCTAAAATGGTATACTGTAGATTTTTTCAATCAATTTAATTATATTGTTCCTGAATAAGATGTTTTAGTGATTTTCTTTCTTTTTTAAAAAAATTGCCTTTTCCTGATGAAAATGTTTTCAGCCCTGGGACAGCTAAGTACAAGAATAAACATGAAATTGTTGTTTCACCATAATAAATCATACATGCAGCTTAGTTTGGAATTAGATGAGGTAGAAGGTGCAAGGCTGCCATGGTAAACAACAGCCGTACATCTTTTCCACCTCCTATCTTCCCCAGTAGCATTTAGTTACTTAAATATTTTAGTCCACTTTTCTCCCATTCTAGCGACTCAAAGCTGCTTATAAAATAAAATATGAAAACCAAACAAAAAGATGGTTTATATAATGACATGCAACCCATTAGGTTCCAATATACCCTCAAAGCATCTAGTAATAATTCATGTAATGATAGCAACCCACTGGTCACTCAAGTCACATATAGGGATATGTTGATAACCAGCTGTTATCAAAGGAAAGAGAAGGAGAAGGCATATGATCAATGCCAGTGTGGTATAGTGGTTAGAGTGTTGAACTAGGATCTTGGCGACCCAGGTTTGAATCCCCACTCTGTCATGAAAACTCACTAGGTGACCTTGAGCCAGTCATACACTCTCAGCCTAACTTATGTCACATGGTTGTTGTGAGGATAACATGGAGGAGAGGAAAATGAAACAAAAGAGAGGAGCCACTTTGGATTCCTATTGAGGACAACGATGAGTTATAAATGCAATAAATAAATAAAAATAAATAATAAACGTTTTCCATAACAATCATGCCTCTCTACCTCTGGCCATGCTAAAGTACCAAACAGGAATCTCTCGAAAGCTCATACCCTGGAAATTCAGTAGGCCTTTAAGGTGCTTCTGGACTGAAATCTTACTCTTCTACTGCAAACGAACACAGCCACCCACTTGAAATTGTTTTTAGCGTGGCAAATGCTGATTTTCTGCTCCATGAAGAAACCTGGGAAATTTCTGGGAGCACATAAGTCTGAGAATTTCTTCTGGCTCATTTACATAGTCGTCTGCCTTTATGTCTGAACCAGGCCATTGCATGATATTTAAAAATGCACATTTGGCCTAATGTGAAAGTATTATTTCTGCATTTTAGGAAAATATCTAGTTTGAAGTTAATTCTTTGGCACATCTGGACAAACCGCAAATCTTGATGAAGTGGTTTGCTTTTGCTTCATTTGCTTCTTCATGGAAAGGGAGCCCATACACATAGACTCCATGCTTACCATCTGGCTATCATGTGTGTGGGGCCAACATCTTCATGCCCCCTTCCTCTCTATGTGTATTGATTTCAGTGTATATAATACTGTTAGTCAAGTAAAGTAATGACTACTTGAGGAATTACACAATTTTAAAGTAGACAATGAGGACACTGAAATTGTTTAAGATTTTTTATTCCTTGGCTCAATCATCAATCAAAAGAGGGACTGCAATGAAGAAACCAGCAGAAGATTGAAACTTGGAAGGGCAGCTCTGAGGAAGCTAGAGAAGATCCTTAAAGATAAAGATGTCTCTCTGGGAACTAAGATAAAGATAATTCAAACTACGGTATTCTCCATTACTATGTATGGATGTGAAAGCTGGATGGTGAAGAAAGCTGACAGGAAGAAAATTGATTCATTTGAGATGTGTTGCTGGAGGAGATTTTTGCAGATATCATGGACTGCCAAAAAGACAAATAAATGGGTACTAGATTAAATCAAGCCTGATTTCTCCCTAGAAGCTAAAATGACAAAACTAAGGCTATCGTACTTTGGTCGCATCATAAGAAGACAAGATTCTATGGAAAAGTCAATAATGCTAGGGAAAGTGGAAGGCAGTAGGAAAAGAGGAAGACCTAAAACGAGATGGCTTGACTCAATAAAAGAAGCAATGTCCTCCAGTTTGCAGGATCTGAGCAAGTCTGTTAATGATAAGACATTTTGGAGGTCTTTCATTCATAGGGTCGTCATAGGTCTGAGGCAACTTGACGGCCCATAACACACACACAATGCTGTGGGTAGATGCTATGGTGTACACCTGGGGGTAAACCTGCACTTTTTAGCCTCACCCTCTGCCTATGGACATTCAACCCCATGTTGACACAGAGCCTGTATGTGGACAACCTATGCATTTGTTCTGTTGACATGATGTGGACCACTGAAAAGCCACATTCCTAATCACATTGGTATTGTCTATGCATATACTGCTGGAACACACACACCCTGGCTCTGTGCCAGTGTGGAACTGCACATGGGGTGGGGGTGAAGAAGGTAGGTATTTTCCTGATCTCCGTTTTAGAAATGTAGTTATGTAAAGGTTATAGGTTCTGAAAAGAAATGGCAACAGCTCCCTATATGAGGGCAGATGGTGATAGCATGCAAAGCAACAGGATGCCCAATAGCCTCCCTGGAATCTATATCACCTGTAATTAGAAACTCAGATACAAGCTTTCATAAAGAATCCTCATAAGGAGTCAAAGCTACACAGGAAATCAAGTAAGCAATGATTTAGAAATGGAGACAAGTTCTAATGAGCGACGTTCAGTGGTTTATAGGTGTTGAAAGGTCAAATGTAAACTATTAAAGTAATACAGAATAAAAAATGGTAGTACAAGGCACCAGATTGACAAGAAGGCTTAGTACAGCTGCTGACAGATGTGTATATGTGTGAAGAAAAGGTAGTTAGCAGTTTGGAAGAGATGGAAACAGAGAGAAGGGAGCTGCAAATTGGTTGAAGGAGCTTGGGTGAGGCTTTCTCTCTGAAGATCAGAAATAGATTTGCTGATCTGGTGCTCTGTTAACATAGAAACATAGAGGTAATCCTAAGGGGTCATCTAGTCCAGCCCCCTGCACAATGGAGGAAATTCACAGCTATCCTTCCTCAGTGACCCCTGATTTATGCCCTGAGGAAGGCAAAAAAAAAAACCCCTCTAGGAGCCCTGGCCAATCTGACCTGGAGGAAATTCCTTCCTGATCCCAAAGTGGCAATCGGCATTATCCTGGGCATATAAGAAAGGGATACGAGAGCCTAGCACCGGCTCATCCCTTCATGCACTCCCTCTCTTGATCTGTGTACATTCCTATTAAGTCAGAGGATCATCATAGTAGTCAAATGACCATCTAGCCTCAAATACCTCCAAGGGAGGAGAACCCACCACCTCCTGAGGAAGCCAGTTCTACTGAGGAACTACTCTGTCAGGAAGGTCTTCCTAATGTTTAGCTTTTGCTTTAATTTTAACCCATTGTTTCTGGTTCAATGTGCAAAAACAACTGTGCTCCATCCTGTGTGTGACAGCCAGGGCTTTTTTTCAGCAGGAATGCGGTGGAACGGAGTTCCGGCACCTCTTGAAAATGGTCACATGGCCGGTGGCCCTGCCCCCTGATCTCCAGACAGAGGGTAGTTTAAATTGCCCTCTGTGCCAGCCAGCTGGCGCGGACAGCAATCTAAACTACCCTCGGTCTGGAGATAGGGGGTGGGGCCACCAGCCATGTGACCATTTTTGCTGAGGGCAATTTAAACTTTAAAAAACTCCCCCCTTGTTCCAGCTGACCCAAAGTGACATCATTATGTAGTCCAGAGTTCCACTACTGAGTTCCACCACCTCTTTTCCCAGAAAAAAAGCCCCCAACTTATAAGTGTACCTTTGATTTTTCCCTGTAGGAATGCCTCTTTGTTTTCACTTTTGCCCTTTTCGCATATTTGTAAATAAAGCAACCAATATATATTGCCACAAGTCTCTTCCTCTGAATCCTTTACTGCAGCTCATAGAATATCAAGCCACTTGAGGAGGTGAAAAATGTACCAAATGAGACTCGAGAGTGGAATGTTTCAACTGCTTGTTAAACACCGGAGGAAAAGATGCAAGGCAGAAGCTATCTAATTTTGGTAAAGCCAACCAAAGGAGGAGGACATCAACAAAACAACACAGCTATTATTTTGATGCAGCAAAAATTAACGCTAACAGGATATCTAGATATTTCCCCCTATACAGTTGTTTACGAACTTATAGACACTCATTTTTCTGGCTACGGATGGGTTTTTCGTTTTTCACAAACTGCACACTTTCATTATTGGCCCTGGATTTAGGAAAGCAATGAAGCTGAAAATACATAAAATCTTTTCATCAGTATTTGCAGGAGGAAGAACATTAGACAAACTGATAAAGGGCACTCCTTTTATGTTAACTCCAGGGAACAAATCCAGGGCTTAATAGAGATGAAACAAACAAAACAGCACAGGAATGTTAAAGACTTAAGGTTTAATAACACTGTTTTAGAAAGCAAACATGAACACCAAGTTATCTCTTGCAATATGCAGAACCTTAACTTGTACAACTGTTCACCATATAAAGCCACATTACTACATTCATTAACCATTAACACAGAGCAGATCATGAGATGTCACATGACAAGCATGTAATCCTTCTACTTAACCCCTGTCAGTAAAAAGGCAGGATTTTTACTAGTGTTCACGAAGCAGTTGCTGCCTTATTCAAACTTTAAGGTGAAAATTTGGCTAATAAATGGGAGTTTTAAATAAAAAGGACCCTTGCAGCACCCTTAAGTAACATGGTTTACTTCTAGCATTGACTTTCATAGACTAGAGTGCTTTAATAGATGCATGAGATGGATCACTAACTCAAGGCGCCTTCCCCTGAGCACTCAAAGAGGCAGTTATCCACCTATTACTTAAAAATAATATGTATGGATGTGAAAGTTGAACAGTGAAGAAGGCTGACAGGAAGAAAATTGATTCATTTGAAATGTGGTGCTGGAGGAGAGTTCTGCAGATACCATGGACAGCCAAAAAGACAAATAAGTGGGTACTAGAACAAATCAAGCCTGAATTCTCTCTAGAAGCTAAAATGACAAGACTAAGGTTATTGTGCTTTGGTCACATCATGAGAAGAAAAGATTCTCTGAAAAAGTCAATAATGCTAGGAAAAGTGGAAGGCAGTAGGAAAAGAGGAAGACCTAAAACGAGATGGCTTGACTCAATAAAAGAAGCCATATCCTCCAGTTTGCAAGATCTGAGCAAGTCTGTTAATGATGGGACATTTTGGAGGTTGTTCATTCATAGGGTCACCATAGGTTGGAGGTACCACACATAACACACACACAAATGATGTGGCCAATTATCGGTCAGTCTCCAATCTGCCCTTGCTAGGCAAAGTGATTGAGAGAGCAGTAGCAGACCAACCTCAGGTCTTTTGGGATAACTCTGGTGCTTTGGACCCCATTCAGTCTGGTTTCAGGCAGGGTAATGGGATGAAGACAGCTCTGGTGGCTTTAGTGGATGATCTTTGTCTGATTATAAACCATATTTTTTTGTTGCTCCTTCTGGACCTATCTGCAGCCTTTTGATACAGTTGAGCATGCCATCTTGTTGATGCTTTTGGAGGCAGAAGTGGTCAGGTGATGTGCCTTGGACTGGTTTAAATTGTTTCTTATGGAACAGACTCAAATAGTTGCAATTGAAGATCTGCTGTCTTTATTGCAGGATTATCTTGCTGAGTTCCACAGGGCACAGTCTTGCATGAATATGTGCCGTCAAGTTGCAATCGACTTACAGCAATCTCAGCAAGGGGCTTTCGAGGCAAGTGAGAAAGAGTGGTGGTTTGCCAGTGCCTTCCTCTGCAGAGTCTTTGTTGGGATTTTAGCAAATGTCCTACGTTCAGTCATGAAAGAGTTAAATTGTTATTCTGTTTGTTTAGTCAGATAGCTAGTTAGCATAGGACCACTTAGGCCTTGAGTGAAAGGAGTTACAATAATAATAGTAACATTCAATTTATATACTGCCCTTCAGGACAACTTTAACACCCACTCAGAGCAGTTTACAAAGTACATGATTATTACTTCTACAACAATCACCCTGTGAGATGGGTAGGGTGGAGAGAGCTTCGGAGAGCTGTGACTGACCCGTCACCCAGCTGGCTTCAAGTGGAAGAGCGGGGAGTCAAACTGGTTCTCCAAATTAGAGTCCCTCCGCTCTTAAGCACTACACCAAAATGGCTATACCAGATCCACCACTGCTACTGGAGAAGCAAAAGATGCCTCCATCAAATTCAGTCTAGCTCATATGATGGCCCCCTACCCTGACATGGCTGATCTGGCCACCTGGATCCATGCCACAGTAACATCAAGACTAGACCAGTGTAATTCACTTTTCATAGGGCTTCCCTCAAAGTCAACTTGGAAACTCCAGTTCATGCAGAACTCTCTACAGCTCAATTATTATCAGGAGTTAGATGGAACATTTATATTACTTCCATTCTGCAGTCTATGGATCTGCCTCGCTTTCTTGTTCCACTACAGCAGCTTTACTCATCTGAATAATACCTTCTGCAGGTGTCACCCTGCACATGGGTAAAATTAACAGCTGCCTGTACACATGCTTTCTCTCTGGTAGCCCCAACATTATGAAATGGCCTACCTGAAGAGGTCAGAAAAGCCCCCACTGTCCTTGTCTTGTGCAACCTATGCAAAACTGAATTATTCAAGAGGGCTTTTTTACAAAAGTAATATGTCATGTTTTGTTTCAGCCTTGTTTCCACTTTCTATGAAATGTTTGCTTTTTCACCTTTCTGTAATTCCTACTGTGATGTTTATTGAATATCCCAGTTGCTGTTCATATGGACTTAAAACTGTATAATACACTTTGAGTCTCAGTGAGAAAGGTAGACTATAAATAACATAAATCAGGAAGGAAGGAAGGAACTCTTTAGATGGAGAATAGGGAGTTGCACTGGAACTCTGTAGTTTCTATTGGCAATGTTCATGACTATTTGGCTAGCAGTAGCAATGGTTGGACTGGGAGGTCAGTCCCAGAAATGTTGCTGTGTTCCCTTTTCCCCTCATTATATAATGCCAACACCATGATGAAGCTTCTGTATCTCCAAGGGGGCTCCCCCTTTTGCTGCCTGCATTTTGTGGGGGGAAGCACTATCAATTGGAAGAGAAGTTAAGCCAATATGCAGTACTGACAAATTAAACAAGGGCAGGGGGGAAGATAGGATGTAGGATGTGCAGCAGTCACACTTTGAGGCAAGAAACTCTCTCCTCCCTACCAGAGGAGTAGAGGACTGAAGCAGAGGTCCCTGTTGGCTCTGTGTGTGTGTGTGTGTGTGTGTGGTGTGTGGTGTGTGTGTGGGGGGGGTTCTACCAGCATGTTCTACCTATGGTTATTAGCAACCTTAGCTTTTTTGTGCAAATTGCACTTCCTCTGGTGTTTTAAGAGTGATTTAGAGTGTAACGGCCAAAGAGGTGTAGTCCTATGCCATGCAGTGGCATGCCCCTTACACTGGTATCCTGACCAGAATTGGGTGGAACCAGGGGCATTTCAGGTGTGAAATGGGGATTTGAGTTGCCATTCTAAGCCTCTTCATTGTAGCCTTAGGATTGTCCTGCAAATTCCCTAGCTGGTTTAATGGGCATTCCCCTTAATTTCCTAGAATATATGATTTGTCTATAGTCATTCTTTTCTTTCTTTAGCGATGGAATATAAAAGGAAACGAGGCAATAAAAGCCAGAATGTGAATTGCTTCATCGCATGTAAGTCATCCACCCCATGTTTTGATTCTAGAATAATTTACTGCGTTCTATTATACATGGTGTGCCATGATTTAGCAGCAGAATTAAAAGGGAATGTAATATAGCCTTTGAAACTGGCCCTAAAATGTTGCAGTCATTTCCTGGAGGCGCCATACCTACTCAGACATCAAGGAGAGATGAATTGTTTCTATATTCATAGAGACCTGCACTTAAAGGCCTGAAGGGGCCATTATAATAATCTGATCTGATCTCTACAGAACATAAGCCATAGAATTTCACCAAGTGATTCCTATAACCATTTTTTGAGCAATGACATATTGTTTAGAAATACCATCCAGATCTTAGAATGAATGTTTTAAATGCCAGAATATCTGTCACTTTCTCAGGAAGGGTTTTCCATTATATAATTACTTTCACTCTTTAGAAATTGTTTATCTTATTTTCCAGGCTGAATTTTTGCAGATACAGTTTCTACCTCCCAAATTTGCAGTGTTTCCTGTTTTCCTATGAAAAAGTTGGTTAAATGTAGCCAGCTGTTTCCAGCTATTCCACAAGATCACAAGCTTTTGCATAGCTGTACTCAAGCACTTCTATTGAACTTGAACAGCCATGTTTCTCCACTTAATGCTAGGCCTTTCTTGTAGTAGATATAGTGTGCAGATACAGTTTTTAAGCTATTGTTACCCATTCAGAGCAATAGCAGTTAGGCAGGACAAATTTCCAAGAAGTAGCCATTTTCATCTGGAGCCCACAAGATAAGAAAATCTAGATGCTATAGAGCCAGGAGGGAACAACAGGTTGATGTAGCAGACAAGTCATGGATGTCGCTATCGACACCCAGAGTTTCCAGAATGCATACCAAATCACACTGACATACAATGCAAACCTAAACAGAGTTACCCTATTCTAAGTCAATTGAAATCAATGGGTGTAGAAGGATGGTAACTCTATTTAACAATTTATCTACCAGGAAGACTAAATTAAGCATCATTTTAAGGAAGTTTAAGAATAAGGCACAACTATAATTATCTGAGAAAGTCCAAATAAATGTAGAGTGGTAGTAGTTACTTTAAAATCCCTGGGAAACCAGAATAATAGTGGCTATTCTTTCACTTCAAAATAGGTCACAGAGATCAACTTTTTGCCTATAGAGGAAAAAACAATGTTATAATGTTAGACTGGTCAGCACAAGAACAAAATAGTGACTCTACTTCAGAAATGCAGAATAGAGTGGACCTGCTACTGTATTTCAGTACTAAGAAATTAAAAGACATGATTAATAGCCAAGAGACGTCTTTTTTTCTGGAGAAAAAAAAGGTTTTTTTCTGGGGAAAGAGGTGGGGGAACTCTCATCCGGGGCAACTCCCAGGAGGAGGAGGTGCACCTCTCAATACATGTGTGAGCTCACGCGTGCACAGTGTGTGCATACGCTCCCAGGCTGCCCCGCCGTGGGGGAGCACTCCACCGCCTGGCAGTGGCCAGATCTAGGACATTTTGGGCCCAAATTGAGCCAAAACAGGCCCAAAATGGCCTGGATAAGCCTGGAACAGGCTGCTACCACATGGGAGAGCACTCCCTCGCCTAGCAGCAGCCTGAACCTGGTCGTTTACACCCCAATCCATTGCAATTGAGGACTTGTCAGAAAGCTAGCCAAGTTGGTGATAAGAGTCTGAAGAATGCATGTCCTCAATTATGGAATGGTGAGCCTTTGAAAAAATTTAAACACAAAATGGGAAAGTTGATATGCGAGCAAGCCCCCTCAGGCTCTGCCCTGCAACATTCTGGAGTAGGAATCTCATTCCAGTGGGAACATCTGGTTGACACAGGGTGACTATACCTGTAAAGAGAAGGACTATAAATTACTGATAAGATGCTGAAGAATACTTACCTGCAAGATTAACTTAGAAGACACCTTTTTCACCTATTGATCTTGTGGATTATATATTTCATTGTAGTGTTAACTTATTGTAATATTGTAACATTGATTGTATGTCATGGCAGGAAGGATTGTTACATAGTCTTCTCATATAAGGTTACATTATTATATTTATAGGTATTCCTGTTCATTGATTATTACATTGCACATTTCAGCATTTTGCACTTTACATAACAAGAAATAGTTTTTTAAAAATATACAAAAATATTTATTAATGTACTATTGAAGAATCTCTGTATATCACCCCCCCTCCTTCGGAGGTGGGTCTTTTCCTTTAACTGTTACTGGTTTTGCACCAAAGGAGCCCTCACATTTTTTACGGTTTAGTTTTAGGCGATGTCAGTTGGTTTAGGTAGATGTAGCTGCGTACAAAATTAAGGATGCCAGCCTCCCAGCCCTACTTACCTGGCCAGTGGGTGGAAATGCGGGGGAAGTAGGCCAAGAGCCCCCAGAGCACATGGCAAAATGGCATGCATGCATGATCCAGAGGCGCATGCTTCCAGCGGAAAACTGAATGCTACAGGGTCACAGTTGGGCCAAATAGACCCACAATCTTATGTCTAGGGTCAACTTTTGCCTCACTGAGACCCCATAGGTTCTGGTTTTCAGCTGGAAGTGACATCATCATGGCCTCTGAAGTGAATGTATGCAGGGCCCTGCGCCTGCCTTGCAACCCTCCCCCATCTCCTGCTTCTGGTGTAAGGGGGGGCTAGCAACCCTATACAAAACACAGCATCCTGCTTCACACAGCATCCAAACAGTTTCCCTAGAAGGCTCACAAACAGGACATAGGTGCTAAATCCTTCCCCCAGGGGTAGGGTTGCCAGGTCCCCTTACCCTCTTGGTGGGAGAGGGGCCTGTCACTTATCCTTCCAGGCTTTAGTTTTTGCCTCCTGGGCCCATTCCCCAGGCTTTTTGTCGGATAAGTATTGTTGCAGAGAAGAAATTATTTGCACAGCAGATAAAGAATCACAGACACGTGTGTTCAGTTTCTAGAATAAATGTTTACTACATATAGGGAAAAATAGGGTACATTGGAGATAAAATAAAGAATAGCTAACTTAGTTCCTACATCCTTATATCCTGATGATCTAAATGTAACTGTCTAACTAACTGGAGAGCAATGGTGTCCTGAGAAAAAGAAAGAATGTCAGTTGCCTCTCAATAAAACTGGTCAGCCAATAATCAAACCTAGATCTGTTCATTAAGCATGCAACTCCCCTTTTACCCTGGCGGGATAAAAGGGGGTAGAACAACTCGACATCTAACTGGTCTTATGAAAACTAGTTGCCTCTAAGTAAACACAAACAAATTAACTCCTTCATGACTGAAGAAAATGACACTTGTAAAAATCCCAACACTTCCTCCCCCCCCCC
Organism: Eublepharis macularius; assembly: GCF_028583425.1. NCBI lineage: Eukaryota > Metazoa > Chordata > Lepidosauria > Squamata > Eublepharidae > Eublepharis > Eublepharis macularius. Next base: position 185,657,709 of record NC_072791.1, read on the forward strand.
TCCACTGCCTGATAAGCACAGAAAATAAACTTTCATTGAATTGGCCTAATCTTTGCAGCCACATTGGGCTATTAGAATTTTTAAGAAAAGGCATTGACAGGATGTATCTGTCAATGTCAATTCTTGATTAGTTATTTTTATGTTGATGTGCATTGCAATTTTATACTGCAATTAGAGATGGGCACAAACTGGGAAAAAACTGAACTGTGCAGTTCATGGTTCGTCACATTTCATGAATCACGAACCATGAACTTTCACAAACCTGCCCCAGTTCATGAACCGGTTCATTTGGCTCATGAAAACGTCACATCCAGGTCAGCAAATCATCACTTCTGGGTCAGCAGAAGACCACTTCTGGGTCAGCAGAAGACCACTTCTGGGTCAGCAGAAGGTCTATAGGAAGTCCATCCCCTGTTGCCTAGAAAACTGATTGATTGGCACCAGGCTATCTGCAGTGACAAACCAAAATATGAACCAAACGAACTAGCCTAAAGTTCATGGTGGTTCGTCAGAAATGGGCTCTGATGAACTGCCAGTTTGCGAACCACAAACCAGCCTGGTTCATCACGAACTTTGGTTGACATTTCGGTTCATGCCCATCTCTAATTGCAATATAATCATGGCAGCCATTATTATGTTGTTGTTACTGTTTAAAAGATACACATAAATGAATTATGAATTTTTTACCATTACGGTGTTTGGCTATCAAAATCAAGATCTACCAATATTCAGCCATCCTACAAAAAAGTTGTCACTCAAAAAGAATATGCTCAGTCCTTTATGATACATGGAGTGATGCAGAACTGCTGTTACGTGACACTTCCCTCTGCATTGTCTTCTTTCTGAAGATTTGCTTAGCTTCAAACCAAGTGACATTTGCATTTCATTTGAACTCATTGGCCGATCCCATTAAAAAGGAAGAAGGAAAGCTAATTTTCAGTGCCGCTGGGGATGTGGATTTGCAGGCTTCACAAATCAGTTTTCAGAGGCAGCACAAATATTTTGATTAGAAATTCTCATTTACATTCAAAAGCATTTTCTTTTTGTGTGTGCATGTGTGTGCAAAACAGAGAGACAATTGACCTTCTAATTGTCATGCAACAAATGTTCTTTGTCAGACTTTGTGAATCGAATTCTTCCTGACCTCCCACTCTACTCATTACCATTTGATTTTCATAGTTTCTGGCCTTAGAATGTAAACATTTAGGAATACGAAAATGAAACTCATTTAGTTAAACCTTCTCCATGGTCAGATAAGGCAATGTCATCTAGATTATATTGCACCACAGATGAGAGCTGCCAAGATACCCCATATAAAATTGTGCGGTTGCAGGATAATTTGTATTGTTTCAAAATTACTGGGATCCATTTGGATGCAACACACTTTATCCACTGAGTACTTCCTTATGTCAAATCATAAGCATCTCCTACTAAGAATGGATTTTTAAAATGTAAAAAAGCAGTGTATGTGTGTGCGTGTGCATGCACAAACACCTTTGTTTCAAAAAAGGTATTTTAAACTACCTTATTTACTCAAAAAGAAGACAATCTCAAATATCAGATGACTTATTTAAAAATGTTACACATAAAAATACTATTTATTGGACATAACTGTAATTTGTTTATTAATGTAAGATGATCCCTTCTTCTTCTTCTTCTTCTTCTTCTTCTTCTTCTTCTTCTTCTTCTTCTTGATGGCATACCTGGGTGGAAAAGCTAGTCTTGCATTTTAGTAAATATTGCATTTTTAATTATTTTGTGTTTTTATGTTGCACAAGAGGATAATTTTACTCGTGCAACTCAAAAACAAAAGCATAGTTTAACTTTTTAAAAGAATCATACATACACACCTACACATCTGTGTGTGTGTGTGTGTGTGTGTGTGTGTGTGAGTGAGTTTCAGACAGATAAACAAATTCTCTCTATTCTTGAGGCAACAAAAGCCATATCAATTCTGGATGTGACTCTGCATGCCCCTCATCTGAACTTCTCAGGATATGTCTCACCCAAGGGCTCTTCCTGGAACTCCCAGCCATGTTGTAGACAGAGGCTGCATTCCAACTGAGTCTTTTCTTTCTGTCTGAAGAAACACTCTATTAGACCCAGCTCAGTTGGTCGATATTTTTCTCCCTTGCAGAATGGAGCCCCAGAAGTGAGGGGTGATTTTTTTTTCTCCATCTTGTCCCATTACCAGGCTCCAAATAAAGGTGGCAGGAGGGGAGGCATCACTATTTTAAAACTGTAATGGTGAGAGGGTTCTTAAACTGAGCACTCAAACATGCACATTGCTCTAAATTTATTTTCTCCCCTAACTTACTTTACTTCTAGTATCCATTAAGGAGATGGTGGACTTGGTGGAGAAACTGAAATGCAATGAGATAAGGTAGCAGAGAGGGTGCACTCTATGGCATTATACCCCACTGATGCCTCTCCCCTCCCCAAACCCCATCCTAACTAGGGTCCACCCCCAAAATCTCCAGGAATTTCCCAACCCAGACCTGGCAACCCTACTTGTGAATGAGGGACTTCCAGGAGACCCTGTACTGAAGAGTACAACAGTGCCCCACACCCATCTCCTCAAGCCATCAAGAGACAGGAGTCCTCAAGTCATGTTTCAAGAACTGTTTTACTATTGCTACTGATTTTATAGTTTTTATGATTAATGTATTGTATTCTATGGACGTTGTGAGCCGCCCTGAGCCCATTCGTGGGGAGGGCAGGGTATAAATCAAATAAATAAATAAATCTTTCATGTAAAACTGCAAGCGGTCTAGTCCATTGCGGGGACGAGGGTGAGAACGGAGCACAGTGAGACTGGCCCCTATCTATTGGTCTCCCCCTCCCACAAGTAGCATGGCACTTCTTCCTGCCTTACAAAAACAGTACAAGACATGCTGCAGGTATTCAGGGTGGGGAGTAGTTAGGTTTGATCCCCATTATTTACCTTTTTCCCCCAGTGCCAGTGTGCTGATAATGGAGTAGGACTCCATGCATTTAATCCACAAAATCTTATGCCACAATAAATCCCTTAGATTTTAAGAAGGTGCAAGTCTGTCTCTTGCTTTTGTTGCAACTGACTAACATAGCTACTTCTCTGGAATTTGAATCATGTTTAAAATGTGTTGAAAGCACCTTATGCTTTATGTTATGATTCTTTTGGTTCATTTAATCCATTCCCTCAGTGGAAGCACTGAATCTTCATTGTGCATCATGTTCTTCATACAAGAAACATTCCAGAAGGGCCTAACAACAAAGGTTTTCTTTTGTGCCTTTAGAATTTCATGCTGCAGATGTTCAGAGAAGAGCTTCCTGTACATTTTTTTTAGGATTCATATAGCCACAAACTCACACACATCAATCTGATGAGAAAGAGGAGTACATCTTATGTTCAAAGGAACTTATTTGGTGGTTCAGTTCTTCTTACACACTAAAGATTTATTGTATTACTACAAGGACTTCTATGAAGAGCAATTTCCATTACATAGAAACCTACGTGGAGGAGCCATATGCTGGAATAAGAGTTGTACGTGAGGAACAAAGACCTGTGAGCAAAATAATCCTGAGAGTGGCTTCAATTTTACAGTGAAAAGACTTGCAGTATTTAACAATAACAACTCTCCAAGGAAGAGAAAAATGTAAATTAAGTAAATAAATATACTTCTCCAGCTGTTATCATAATTTCCCCCGATTACTGGTGCATGCCCAACCTCATCACCTAACCACTCAGCTGACTGGATTCAATACATCTCTTCTTAGACAAGATGTCAGAGCCGGGTTAACTTAGCACCGTGACAATGGAGGGAGCTATACATATTTTAAAAGCCTGCCAATGAAGCCAAGAATAAATGGGTGCTGTAAACCTGAGAAAATACACTCCTAAAAGTAACCTGATAGTGAGAAAAATATATAAAGTATGTTTTCAAAGTTAATTTGAAGAACAGGTAAATATTTAAAATAGAAATTATGTCAAATATCTGACTCATGCTGTTTTCCAACCTGAAAATTCCCATTTTGAATGTTTGCTTCCCCATTTGCAAATCGAACCTGATTCTTTATTTTTAATTTCTTCCATAAAATGTATGTGTTTTTTAAAGGTTTCTTGAGTGTCAGTAGACTGGCATTCTACATTATGCACACAAACAGATGACATATTTTGTATATATTAGTACCATATTAATTGGGAATTAAAATGATTAGGCAAATTGCATGAGCAATTCAACCAAATCTATAAAACCAACTGTTGAAGGCAGAGACCTGAAACCATAGACATAAAGGGTAAGTGGCATTTAAAAGGAAAGAAATAAGGAATATTTTCTCACCCCTAGTTCCAGACCACCTTCCTCAGCAGCAGTGACAACTGATTAATTGGTGGTGGCAGCCACACACACACATCTCTTTGAAGCCTGAGAACTAAGCAAGAGATTAGCAAAAACCGTAAGTTACAGAAATGCCTTTCTGATAAAACCCTTGACCTCTTCAGTGGCACACTCAGGACCTCTGTGCTCCACCCGCCCTCTCCTGCCCATGTAGACCTTCTGTGAGCTTAATTCATGGCTTTGGAGGCTTGAAGGTTACAAAGGTGAAAAGTAAAGAAAAAGAAAGGAGAATCAAGGGAGCGGAAATTAGAATCCTTCCTGTCAAGAAATAGTCACCAAGATATAAGATGTGTTTCTCAGAGAAGGTAGAGCCTTTAGAACTGTGACTAAAGCCACTGTTTCAAGGTCTGTGTATTACAGACTATCCTGAAAGTCATTAGCCTCTCTGTGTGCATGTTACTGTTCCCATTATACATATAAATGGCATACATTATACACATAAATATTGTATAACTTGTGAATCATTTTGGTTCAGCAGGTAGTTATTTTTGATGGGTTCCATGTGGACTTGATCTTAATAAAGTGTTCAGATACATTCAGACCCCTGGCTATCATAATAATGGCAATTCAGGGTTGTTTTTTCTTTTTTTTCCCCTAGGCTTCCTTTTTCCATAGCACTTGGGGAAATACACACATTTTTGCAAGGCCAAATTCCATTTATTTATGATATCTTTCTCTTCCTTTTGGAAGGTCAGAGCAGCTTGCATGGGGCTCCCAGATGGCTTTGCATCCAGACATTAACCATGCTGAGACCTGTTTAGCTTTAACAAAGTAACAGTGTTATATTTCCTCCAACCATGTGGAGCTTATCACAGAGCAAATGCAAAGAGGCATTGCATGGCAGGAGAGAGAGAATCAGCAGATAAAGAATGTAGTCAAAGCAAACCTGAACAGCAATAGGGAACTTGAAAGTTCCATAGCTATACAGTGTAACACTAAGGAAAAAATACTATACTATGTGATTCATGAATGTAACAGTTATTATCACAACAGCAGGTTATAGCTCTTCTGTCCTCTTCTGTGTTAGGAAATGCCCCATTCTTGTATTAAAACAGAGAAGACAAAAGTCAATGATATAGAAAAAGTGACTCATGAATGCTGTGCTTGGATCTATCAGTTTGAAAGCGATCCCTTAAATACTTCTGATATATTCTGTTCCATGTGCTATAAAGCTTGTAAGCTGTGGAAAGCTGCTGGAAGAATCTCTGTTTGGCCAGCTATAAAGAAGAATTCTGAGGGTTGCCAACCTCCAATAGGGGCCTGGAGATCTCCCAGAATTACAACTGATCTCTAAACGACAGAGATCCGTTCCCCTGTAGAAAATGGCTGCTTTGTAGGGTGGACTCTGTGGCATCAGTTCCCTGCTGAGTTTTCCCCCCAAACCCCACCCTCCCAAGGCTCCATCTCCAAATCTCCAGGAATTTCCCAACTCAGAGTTGGCAATCCTAGTGACTATAATTATTTCTGACCCTAATATACACATATATTATGCTAGACAATTACTGTTGAGATGCTAAACTAAGATATAACAGAAGGGTTGTACCTGGATATCACAAACAAATCAGACTTTATTCATGATGACTGGAACGCCAGTTTGTTCTCACTTCCTGCCCCCCCCCACCTCCCATGCATGCAGACATGTGATGGAAGTCTTCCTGATCTACAATGTCTTTGAGCTAATTACAATTTGTGCTAAATTTGGACATTGTAAAGAAATAGAATTTGTTTCTTGTCCATAAACCGGAACTCTAATACTGCAACCCAACAGAGAGTTATTCAGCCCACTGGAAGTGCTTAAACTGGGGAACTGAAATGTAAATCACAAGTTAACCTTAGTTTAGAATCCTGGCTTGAGGACAAGAAACAAAACCTTATTTGTTAAAGCACTAGTAATCAGATGTTACAGGAAGTCTTCAGTATGAGTTCTGCATATGAAGTCCATGTAGAGGAGGAAATGAGTGAGTTTGCAACAAACCAAGTTTGTTGTTATCAGACCAGTTTATTCATGATGTCTGAATAAAGCCAGAGTATCGCTGGCTGAATAGTGTTCCACAAAAACAAACAAACAAACGTCTTACTATATCAAAGAAAAGTATTCTTCCATGATGAGTCAGGTTTGGGAATTAAATCTGATCATTCTAACATATATTTTGCAAGTAACACTGAACTCCATTTTTGAATTCCAGCTTCAAATTGGGAAGCCCTGGGTATCTTACATGCTCCCCCACCTCCTCCAAGAAGAAGTATTGAGAATGATATATCTCAGCTGTGAGTGATGATCTGAAGTGATGTGCCAGTTGAGGAAACAGAAAACAGATGTGTTTTTAAACTAAAAGAAAACAACCTAGAGGCTTGTTTAATAACCAACACTGTATATTCATACAATAAGCACCTGTAGATGAGTGAAGTTGGCAGGTTAGCTTCAGTTTAGATTTTGAGAACTGATCAACTCTCAATAGCCAGCTAACAAGCTTCACTCTCTGAAACAATAAAAAGATGCTGCAAAGTCTGAAAATCATGCAAATCACATTGCTCATTATGTTTATTTTGAATCCATTCCTCTTACCCTGAAATTACTGTTCCATTTACAATTACAGAGAAGATTTATTTAATGCTTATTCACTGCTTTTATACTTGTACCATCAGCTTTCATAAGCCTAGGCAGTTCAGAACATGGTGACCACTAATATGGTTCTTTCTTTGTCTCCTTCCCAATATAAAGAGGTAGTCCTACTGATTTTCCTCCATCTCTCTGGAGGTGGATCATGTTGCAAAATATTACTTTATACTTTAGTTAACATCATCTGAATTGGATCAGGTATGCATTAATTTCCCCCACTCTCCCTAGTACATTTTTGTGACCCCTCTCATGGAGCAGAAGGTGTTTCAGAGGACCCCAGGAGGGATCACTTTTGGGTTCTCCTGGAGAGCACCCATTCAAAAACAGCTGCCTCCATCTCAGAAGGGCACTTAACTTGAGGCCTCCCACCCTCCCTATGGAAACCATAGTATGATTAGTATTGCTTCCCGTGGCAGCCATTTTGTGGTGGTGCCACTATCCATTCTCAAGACGCCGAAAATATCCATAGGCTCAACACTGCTGTGGATCTCTGCTTTAACTATTACTTGAGGTCAAACTAGATATTATAGATTTTAACAAGTCAAACTATGCCCCCCACACAGTCAAACAGAAGCTGTGGGGCACTTTGATAAAGAACTGTGGGGTCATAGTTCTTCTCAGAACCACAAATTGGGAGGAGGGAGTCTCCTACCTTTTCTCCCTGCACCATTTTTACAAGCCAAAATGGCCTAAGGGGGGTTATTTGCCCCTTTTTGGAATTACATGGCTTGGACCTAACTTATTAAAATATGTGATGTCTGGTTTTAGCCTTGATCTTGATGAAATTGCTGACATTGAGTTGAACTTTTTGTAAATGAAAGTATGCATGCTCTAGCACTGCTACTATTGTCTCTCCTTTCTCCATCGAGGATTCACGCAGGTAAATATGGAATATGGAGGAATGAAAGGCCAGGAGCATAAAGAGGAGTGTCCAGTGACACAGCAACCAACTCTGCAAAGCTTGGAAAGGACGATCAGGTATAGAACCAGCTACAAAACTGGAGGTGGGTGAGAAGTCCAATAGTTGGGGTTTTAAATGCCTAAACTTCAACAGGGTATTTTGGTACTGATCTGATTTTGTGAAGAGTTTAGGGGATTAAGTCAAGAAAGCAGGTTCTTGTTTTCTGTTGGAGAGTCTGAATTTGAGGTGAGTGCAGACAGATGAGCATTTAGGGGGAAAGTGGAAGTTCAAATGTGGCCATGCTTGGTAGGATGGCTGGAGCAGAGGAATAGGTTAAGTGGTTATCTGACCAGTGGACCAGCTGGTCTGACAAAGGCCGAGTAGCGGCTTGATGATGTTCCCTGGGTTTGGGATTGGTTTACTGGGCTAGGCTGTATTGTGACAAGGGTTCTGAGACCTCAAGTTATTGTCCAGCAAACCTGAGTCACTTACTCTTGACCATGGGTATGATGGAACTTCAAGCGGCTTTATATAAAAGATCTTTAATCAATGTGCTGTCTGAAACACTTACTCAGGCATACTGCTTCCATGTGAGAATATCCAGGGAAATTCCGGCTAATTCATGCACCCCTGTTTTGATAATAAACTGGATATTTTATCCAGGTTTCTGGGAGTCAAGTCAGAGGATCTATTGGAGGATGAACAAATATAGGGGTTTGAGTGAGGCTGGACTCATTTGTAACATTTGGTATAGTGATTTGGTATGGTAGAAGCGAGATTTCACTTTGCCTCCTTTATTTTGACTTAATGCTTTTGCTGCTAAGCTAAGACAGAATTCAATTTTACATGATGTCTGTCAGGACAACCCACAATCGGTGAAATGTGTCATGATTTCCTCTGAACTTCTTCTTGCTTCTTCTTACTAATAAGATGACTGCAGCAAACCACAGCAGTTGGACAGCACTAATGCTCATAGAAGGTGACATAAGAAAGTCTCATTAAAAACACTGCCAACCACTCATATAACGAAGTGGAAAGCAGAGAAATACGGAATTCTCCTTCATGTTGAAGTGGCTGTTATTTCTGGCACATAACTCCCATACACTCAATTCACTTGGGGAAGAAATACCGCACAGCACTGAGACTAAAAAATACAGTGTAATTCAAAGTTTGAGTCTATTGACATTCACAGAAAAATAATTTTGTTGGCACTTTTACTACTCAGGGTGGAGTGCAATTGTGAGTGACTGACAGAGTGCATGAGAGAGGGATTGAATGAGTAGAATGAAAAAATGAGCTACATACCCAGATTTTATAATGTGACTGCTCCATATAAGTGAAAGTTCCATTTCCACTGGCATTTACATTGAAAGTATATCTGCTCCACAATCTTATACTTGCTTTTTATCAGTTTAAATGGCATCATTTTCTCCAAATAATCATAGGAATTATGCTTGGGTGTGGAATTCTGTTAACCCTCCTCAGTGAATTACAGTTCCCTTTGTTTCATGTGGCAAGATAATAAAAACAACAACATTCAATTTATATACCGCCCTTCAGGACAACTTAATGCCTACTCAGAGCAGTTTACAAAGTATTATTCTCCTCACAACAATCACCCTGAGATGAGGGTGGGGCTGAGAGAGCTCTAGAAGAACTGTGACTGGCCCAAGGTCACCCAGCTGGCTTCAGGTGGAGGAGTGGGGAATCAAACCCGGTTCTCCAGATTAGAGTCCTGCTACTCTTAACCACTACACCAAACTGGTACTGTTAACCCTGTTTTAGGGACAGATTTTATATATATATATATATATATATATATGATCAACTGATTACTGAATTTACCCAAACCGAACATGCAATGTGCATTACAGAAGATATTTTTTCTTACACAGAGCATAGAGTGAGAGTTTATTTCTCTGTATGAACACTGACCTGGCAGCTGAGGTTTGGAGCAGCAGTTGCTTGACCCATCGTGAGGAAATAAAGCCTTCACGTTTATTTAAAATCAATCAATATAATGGAATTTATATCTATTTTCCATCTTGGAGATTTTCATATATAATGGCATTCCAACTATACTCTCCCAACTGTTTTCTTATATTTCCTTTGAGAAACTTACCTATGGAAAAGTTAGATGAAATGGTGGTGTTAAGTGAATTGCTTTTGATTTAGGTAAGTTTATGTGATATTTCAGCGTCCATATATTTGCATAGGAGGAATGTAATAATCATGCAGACAGCTGAAGGAAGGTCTGTCTTCCCTGAAACATTATATAGGCTGCTAAAAATCATAAAATGTAGCGTAAGAGCGTGCATTGCAATGTTGTGTCTTGACTTGGCTTAACATTTAAATACAAATACAGATCAGTACCTGTTCACAGGTATTGTCCTTGAAAATTTGAAATACTTCTTTTTATATGGTTATGTTGGCTTAATTATAAACCACCTTGAGTAGGACTCTGAAGTGGTGACATAGAAACATCCTAAATAAATAAAGTGGATAAAGTTTTATAAAAAAATACAATAGCGTTAAGAGAGTTATTCTGTTTCCTTTTTGATCTTAAGGTTTCTGGAATGTGCTGGACAGTTTTCCACGGGTCTCCAGTTAAAGTAATATGATTCTTTACAATTTCAAGAATTCAGAAAATGGGGTAGCTATTGCATGCAAGCTCAGAAGTCACCTCAGCTGTTTCTTTAACTGACCATGCCATCCTGTGGGAGTTACAATTAGTGTGGTTGATCTCTTGTATTCCAGACAAATGTATTCTAATGAAATAGTTGTCTGAATAGTATTTTAGCATCATTTCACTGAGAATTAATAGAAGGAATAGCCAAGTCACACATAATATTATTTTATTTCTACGGAAACTGGCAGCTGATGCCTCCAATATTGGGATGATACAAGGTCCACCTCTGCTAAGTCAATTCTATAATGCCCCAACTTCAGACATCCACAGCTCCTCCTATCTACATCATCTCAACATCAAGCACATCTGTTCCTCCTACTTACTGTGTAAGCAGTCGGCCCAGCCTCCACCATCTTTAATAGCCATTTAACATGGCTACCTGTGATATAAAATCACAAGGCCCCTGGATTAAAATGGCAGTTTGGATTGCAGCCAGGGGAATTCCAGCTAGCAGTTGCTGAATCCCACCCTGGCGACCTAGCCATGAATGGAATGCCGCATGTAAATGCAGAGAGACCAATGGTGATTAGTTTACAGACTCCCAGTCCCGAAAGGAATCCAGAGCAACAAAGGTCTCACAGAGTCACCCCACTTAACACATTCCTTTCCCTCCTTCCGTGATGAGATCTCCTGTCCATGACTGAGGAGAAAACTAGCATTCATAAGTATTTATAATTAATTCATGGGAAGGTACCCATGAAATTCCCCAACTAAATTCATCAACTTAGCTCCAGTGGACTCCATTAACAAACTGCCCCTTTTGTGCAGTTCCAGGAGAGATTTTGCATTCTCTTTCTCATGCCCCAGCAGCTAGCAATCAAGATAATCAAACCTTTTGTTACTCCCAGGAACTGACTGTTGGAGTCTTTGTTCCAACGGCTAGGTGGGCTCTCCCACCGCAGGGCACGTTTTACTTTATAAGAGTAGTACCCTGGCCCCATTCAAATCAAACAGTACATGCTTACACACATTCTTACTGGATCCAAGGCACTGTTCCCTTGAGGTTTCTTTAAGCCTCTTGCTGTCCTGACTGAGAACACTGGTGCTTGAAGCTGCTCTCTTCTCCCGTGGACTGCACTACTCTTCAGGATAGATTTACTTTCCCCTCCCTCACTCTATTTCAACTTCTGACTAGCTTCCTAGGACTCTGTGTGCATGTAACCATTTTATTAATTACTCCTGTGGTGGTGGTGGAGGTTCTCTTCAATAAAAGTTTGTTCTTTGAATTTAAAGCACCAGCTTTGTCTGCTATCTGGCAAGGGACTCCAAAAAAATTGGTGAAAAAGATTCTGTAGTTACCGCCTCTTGCATAGCTGTCTTCCTTGCTGCAATTCTCTTATTCGCAAGGAGACCAAGACAGGTAACCACTGTGGTTCCTTAACGGAACCTCTATATTCAGAGGCAGTCTAATACCAAACTTGCATTCAGTCAGCAAAATGAGACCTTATTTCCCAGAATGCCCACAGATCAAGAAGCTGTGATACGAGGCAGGACTTATCACATATTAGTTTGCAATTTTAACATACACAGTGTGGGGACCCAATGCCTTTCTAAGTGAGGGAGGGTTGAGGATAGCTGAGCATCACTAGCAAAGTGAGTAAGAATTGACTTGATGAAGCACATACTTATCATACTTGAAATTTGTACATGTGGAATTAGGGTTGGGAGATGACCACCTTCTCCAATCCACCCCATCCCCAATTCTCTCCATAGAGCTCTGGGGGGTGAAAGGCAAAGAAGAGCTCCTATTCTGTTGCATAATTCTGGTTCAAGGCCAGATGAGGGGCTTCACACTCACCTAACCCCAAATCTCAGCAGTTAAGGCAGTTGTGTTTGTGCTAGACTGCCTCTCCATGTTCTTCAGGCATCTGACAAGCAAATTAGTTACATAACATGATATAAAAAATATAAAACCAACAGGTTTACTTTTTTTCTCAGATCTCATTCAAGGCAGTCCAAATATTAACATTGCCAAAAGAGAAGACTGAAACAGGGGATGCTATCAAGGCAGTGCTCCAACATGGCTTACTGGTCCAGGTGTTTAAGGAAACCTAAGATTGCCCCCCCCCAGTTGGAAGAATGAGACAGACACAAGTCTTTGGAATTGAGGGCTGCTTTATTAAATATAACAAACTCTAAACTGCTGCAAGGCAAACTGGTGGTACAAGTCAAGCCATGGGGTCACTCCAGGACCTCCGCCTTGACCTTTCTGGGCAAGCCCCACTGCCCCGGGTGTGAGCCATTCTTGAAATGGCGTTGGCCCGGCCGGCCAGGCAAAGGGTTCCCCGCCTCAAGCTCCTAAAGCCTCAGCTATACAGCATGAGGGAAGGACTTGCCCCTGGGGTCCCCTGAAGACGGTCTGACAGGTGGTAGTAGCCATGAAGCATACCATCCCTCCTGACAGACCCCATTTTCCCCCAATGGGGAATTGCCACAAGGGTGCTCACCGGCCCGCTCCCTATTCCCCAACTTTCTCCTGCCAAGGACAGCCTAAGGGCACCACTCAACCAAATACCTCAACCCCCTGCTGCAGTACGAGGTAGGCGAAAAGCCCATCACCACTTTGCCAATTAAAGAAATGGGGGAAAATTCCTACCTGGCTCCCAACGGCAGCCAGCTAATCCCGCACTGAAACAGGGTGAGGAGGGTGGGCCGATCACACAGAGCAACTGATGCCGGTGGGGCAAAGATGCCTACTACAGCGTCTGTCTCCACCCCCCAGGCAGATCCCGGATGCATGGGAAGGAGGGAGGTCTGCCTCATTCTCCTTCCGTGGGGGCAAACTTCGGCCCCCAGCTAAGCCTCTATGAGGCAGCTGGGAAGGGGCCACAGTGTTTTGTGCTGTTACATATCATTTTGTGTTAGCTTTATGATTTTATGGTTTTCATTGATTAGCAATATGCTTTAGAAAAATTTGGGTAAGAAATGGTGATAAAATTGTGATTGTAATTTAACAGAAGTTTTAATGCAGTTTTATTATTACTGTCATTGTTTCTTGCCTATTTATTGTAAGACAGCCTGGAAATTAGTAAATTTGTTAGTAAAGGTGCCAGTAAAATGCAATAAAAATAGCACAAAACTGTGATATGAGGAATATCTAAAAAGTACCTTCTTTTAAGCTGGCATTTTATTTGATTAACAGGACCAATTGTTCTTTCTAAGAAGATGCAATTGCATATTATTATTTAGCTATCTTTTGGCTATACTGAAACAACAGTTTTATCTTTTCTGCCCTCAGCCACTTACGAATTAAGTTTTCCTAACATGAAATGGGACAAAAAGACCACAGGCAGTCTTGAAAAGCTGTTGTTGATTACATTTACTAGACTGGCTACAGCAGTTTCCTGTCCATCCTTACCAGGATGATTGATGATAATGGAAAAGAAAATTATATTTGACCCATTCAGCACTAAAACTGCTCCCTCGGGACAAGCAGAATCCTGAAAAGTTACACAGATGTGTGATATTAGAAGAGATTTAATTAGATGTTATTGCAGAGGAAAGGCGGACCCTGCTGGGAAGTTCTGTTGTACTTACTGAATCAACATGAATTCAGAGCTGCACTTGATGCATTTATTTCAATGGAGTTTGTGCAGATAACCTTTTTGGTAGATTGCATTTTAAGTCAATTATACTTCGTTACAGTGTATTGTAATGTGAGATATGTTGTTGGTCAGGAAGGTAAAGTATTCATAAGTACTTGGAAAGCTTTGAGGCCAACCTGTTTCATTGTTAGAGGATTTAGATTTCAAATCCTGAGATCATAAAGCCTAGCATTCTTTACATGCTCAGCGTGAAATAAATACTGCTGCAAATTTTAAAAGTCTTCCGCAGACAAGTGTGGTTCGAGTTGCTCCATTAATGTGCAAATATATGAACACATGTTGAAGAGAACTTCTCTTTCATTTTGTAAAATGTAGAGGTATGTGAGCAAATGTTTGCTTTTTGATGTGACAAAAGCCTATAGACAATCTTTTTTTTTGCTTATAGTTTACAGTGCCACCTTTGTTCAAAGGCATAAATAAAGACTTGACAAGGTAGCCACAGGCTCATTTCTTTGATAGAATCTGTCCTGCAATCCTTTGTTTAATTTTCTATGGAAATAAAGCCTGGGACAAACTGTTGATTCTACTAGGGATGAACAAATGTTCTGTATTTCATTTCTTTTTATATTTGTTTATAGTTTATCAATAACATCAGTTCTCTGCTTTTCACTGCTGGTATTGTAGATTCTTTTGTACTGTGACTACATGTTTCACAATTTCTTTACTCATTTTACACACTCTGTGTGTGTGTGTGTGTGCATGCACATGTTTAAGACAGTGAAAGAGTATGGTAATACAATAAATTGATGTGCAAATAATATTTGCAGGAGTTTTTCTCCACCTGCACTCTGTCTACCCAACCTTTTCATCATCTGCGCTTCTCAATAAACCAAGAGGCATTCCAGAAGAGAAGGTCCTCAAGGCATATGTCCACTGCCTGGGTAATCTCTATATTCCACAACACAAGCAGGGATGCAACAGGAGCACCAAACTTTGTGGACCAGAAAATCCCCAACAGAAATCAGGAGACCCATCTGGATCCATTATACATTATATCTTATTATGACTCTTTTCCACTAAGTTGGATCCTATGGCTCCCTTCCTTCAACAATGCTTGTTTGGTATCTGAAGAAGTGAGCCGTGACTCACAAAAGCTCATACCCTACCACAAATTTTATTAGGCTAATAGGTGCTACTGGACTCTTGCTCTTTGCTATTCCTTCAACAAAGGAAGGCTTTTCCCTATCAGAGGAAGCCTTTCTCCTTTCTTTTTGGGAGGAAGACTGTTTCCCTTGAAGTAAACCTTAGGAGAAAAGTCATAGGATCTAGTTTAGGAGAATGAGTCATGGGATCTATCCCGATATCACAGAACTTTCACAATAGTCTTAAAAAGATCTCCTGATAGCACATATTCTACAGATTAATGTTATATGGGACTTGCATAAACTATGCAGTAACTATTCACCAAAGCTAATTATTTAACTGTAACAATTTGTTTTTCCAAATGGCATGAAGTCCACTTTCTTCAACCTTTACAATGCTTATTTCTTCTTCACCTGACTATAGCTTTGTACATAATGTTGCTGCTCAACTAATTGAAAGACTGGTTACAAAATGGCTGGATAACAAGGACAAATTTGAACTGGACTAAATACTACCTCTAGGCATGTAAATACTACCTCTAGGTAAATGATACTTTTGTAGACATTTAAAAGAATACAGAAAGATTACAGAACCTTGGCTTGGCACCTTGCCTAAGATTGACAGAACGGACATTATCACCATCTGTGCTATTGCTGTTCATCCCATTTTTTTCCTGATGTGTCTCCCAGGACTTCAGGATAACAAGATGATGAACATTTTTCCCCTCCCCCTGAAGCTTCCTCATGGGGGAAATCCTCAAGTGACCTTCACTTCCAGCTGTAGCAAAACCTAAAGGGACTAATCTATCCAAATGGAGTGTTTTTCTCTTTGTCAAACAAGGCAATAAAGACTTCAGTCCCTCTTTCTAGATTGACAGTAGAGTGAAACTACAGTTACAAAGGCATGGATTACAAACAGTGCAATCCTAAATCCGAAAACATGCATACAGTCCACTGCAATTTGCTAGCAGAGGTCCTAATGCAATAAATGTAGATGTGATCTTTTCAGTACGCTTTTGCTAGTGGGAGTAGCTTAGTCATCAAGTGCAGTTTTAGAAAAATCAGTCAGATAAACACCAGAAAGTAAATAACCCTGAAGAAGTACCCTTATTTATTCCCTTTGAAGCTGACATTAAAACCTGAATAGAAACTTAAGACTATTCCTAACAGTCAAGAATTCCTTCATTTGCTTTCCTTTGAAGTGATCTATTACAACATCGTGTGGAGGAAAAGGACATTTAGAAACTATTATTGTGTTGCAGAATTAAATAAATAAAATGAATGCTGACTGTTCTGGCTCTAATGAACCCTCACAGGAGTGGGAGTACTAAATAATTCAGCTGGCAGGCTTGGGAGGACAATAGAAATACAAAATTCAAAGAGAAGCCCAAAACATGCTGTGAACATGCTGTGGGGTACTTTTACATGGGGATAGGGTCCTCTTAAGCAGGTCCAATTACTTTGTTGTCTGCATGGGTTTCTTTCTGACCTCCACATCATCTTGTTATTCTTCTGTAGCCTCACGTTCCACACATTACTGTTGATCTACACTGAATTGCCTCTTGCTTCTTACCTATGTTATGGCTCCTTTCTACACCACATGACTTATCCTCTATGTCAGTAAATCCGTTTCACAACTCCTTCATATTTTGAAAGTGTATATGATCTAACTCTAATCTTAAGCAGGAACCTAACTGGATCTGCTCCCTTTGACTGTCATTGTTTAAGTTAAAGAGAAGCTTAGAATGACATGACAGTGTAGCCACTGATTATCCAGACATTACTCTTTGCTAGATCTTTCTGACTGCCCTCAATCTGGAATTATATTTTTGACACATCAGTAGTTAACAAGGATTCCGGTTCAGAATTTCAAGATATGAACCCTAACTCTGAGTCTCTCTACACAAGACATCTTACACTTATTCTCCCATTGTGGATACACATGCACCTCTAGGGAGACCAAGTACACTTGAACAACAACAACATTCGATTTATATACCACCCTTCAGGACATCTTAACTCCCACTCAGAGCGGTTTTAAAAGTATGTTATTATTACATCCACGCCTGTGAGGTGGGTGGGGCTGAGAGAGCTCCTAGAAGCTGTGACTGACCCAACTGGCATCGTGAATATAAGACCACACAGAAAATAAGTCACTTGAGCATCCCCGTGTAAGATGTCTTGTGTGGAGAGACTCTCTGAGTCAAAACACACGAGACGAAAAACCTAGATTCAACTCGTGTTCTCTTACCTAAAGGTTTGTTGGGAACTGTAGGCATCCTTGCAGCTTAAAGTTTAGCATTTACAGAGCAGCAGGGAGAGACGTGCAGGTGTCCTTGCAGCTTAAAGTTTAGCATTTACAGTGCAGGCGTCCTTGCAGCTTAAAGTTTAGCATTTACAGAGCAGCAGGGAGGGAAGTGCAGGTGTGGGGTGCCTTTCCTCCCACTCTCAAGGTGCATCACAGCATTTTCCCTTCCCCTCACCCGACCTGGCCCTGCAGAGTGACGCCTGGCTGCACCGGGAGACTTTAAGCTGCAAGGACCCCCGCACTTCCCTCTCTGCTGCTCTGTAAATGCTAAACTTTAAGCTGCAAGGACACCTGCACGTCTCTCCCTGCTGCTCTGTAAATGCTAAACGTTAAGCTGCAAGGATGCCTACAGTTCCCGACAAACCTTTAGGTAAGAGAACACGAGTTGAATCTAGGTTTTTCATCTCGTGTGTTTTGACTCTCAGTCTTGTCCAGAAAGAGATTAGGATTTGAACTCTGGACCTGTTTTCCCATCTAGATCCAGGAGAGAGCTAGCATCTGGACTGTAGTGTTTTTGTGTGTGAGAGAATCCTCCTTCACAAGTCTGGTCATCAACTGTCATGATGGTTGCCGAAGGAAGGGGTCCTTGGGCCTCAGATGAGCAGGGAAGGGAGTTGTATTACTTTGATCAGCACACTGCAGCTGCCTCTTTCCTTGCCTTACTAACAGGAACCTGCTTTTAAAAGGTTCCCCTTTCCCACCTCCCTGGGTTTCCTCCCAATCCCAACTCAGCCTCCCTAAGTCGCTCTTCTCCCAGCCTATCGAATGAGAGGCAGCCTCCTGGCCTCTCCCATGTTTAATGTTTGGTGTTCACCATCCCCAGTAGGAGGCCGGAGAGAAGGCCCATCTGCCTCAACCACCAAAGGCCTAGTGGAGCATCACCGTCTTACAGGCCCGGCGGAATCTTAATAAATCCTGCTGGGCCCGAGTTGTCTCAGACAGAGAGTTCCACCAGGTTGAGGCCAGGGCCAAAAAGGCCCAAGCCCTGGTCGAGGCAAGGTGGACCTCCTTGGGGCCAGGGACCACCAGTAGATATTTTTCTGCTGAGTGAAGAGCCCTCTTAGGAATATAGAGTGAGAGGTGGTCCTACAGGTATGCTAGTCCCAGTCTGCTAAGGGAGTTAAAGGTCATAATCAAAACCTTGAACCTGATCCAGAATTCCACTGGGAGCCACTGCAGCTGGCACAGGTGTCACATGTGACCAGAATGAAGTCCTGGTCAAAACACACACCGCTGCATTCTGGACCAGTTGTAACTTCTGGAGTAGGCCCAAGGGAAGCCCACCATAGATTGACTTACAGTAGTCCAAACTGGAGGTGACCATTGCATAGATCACTGCTGCCAGGTTGCAGGAGGAAAGGTAGGGGGCAAGCTACCTGATCTGACAAAAATAGCAAATTGCTGATCTAGCAACTGCCGTAATCTGGGTCTCCATCGATAAGGCATCCAAGACCACACCCAGACTCTTTACTGATGTAGCAGGCGCAAGTGGCACCCCATCGAGAGATGGGAGCCAGATCCCCGAACCCGACAGCCCATGACCTAGGTACAGGACCTCCATCTTCATTGGATTCAACTTCAGTCTGCTCTGTTTTAACCATCCAGTCGCGACCTTCCAAGGCCCTTGGACAGATCATCTAGGGCAGTATCTGGTTGGCCATCAATCAACAGATAAAGTTGGGTGTCATCTGCATATTTTCTAGAACTAACAATGCTACTGTGTTTCCCAAAAGTTCTTTTGTTCTTCTGAGTGATGGGGAAAATGCAGAACATTATGAAATAGCTGTTTCAAGTCCACCAGAATGACTGGACTACCACAATGATCACTAGGATATGATCCATCTAAAAAGCAGATATTGTGTTTTCAGCAATTAACCTTCATACATCCATCTCTGTTGTTGTACACTGAAAAATTATATGGATTCTGTGATCTCTGGAAACACATGGAATATATTCTAATTTTGAATTGTATCTCTATTCACATTTGCAACTATTTTCAACTGCTTCTCCTCCAAGCCTTGTGGCATCTCTGTGTCTGTGTCTCTTCTTTTACTTGAGATGATGAGAAAGCAAAATAGTCGTAATACCCATTCACTGAACAATACTTCACTAATTAGAAAAATCTAATGGCTCAGAGAATATTTATTTATTATTTTATTTATTAGATTAGATTTTTAGTCTGCTCTCCCCGCCAGGTGGGCTCAGGGCGGAGTACAACATTACAAATTGCATAAATACAGTTAAAACCAGATAAAAGAGTATACAAATAACATTAAAACAACTGTATACAATACAGCTTCTCTTCAGATGGCGATGATAAAATACCGCTTTTCAAGCCCTGGCTCATATGTAGGGTGGTGGACAGATCTTTAGTGTGGCCAGTGGGAGCCCAGCCTAGCCTCCACCATATGACTGGCAGAACATCTCTGTCTTTCAGGCCCGGTGAAAAGATAATAAATCCCTCCGGGCCCTGGTTTCCTCAGACAGAGAGTTCCAGCAGGTCGGTGCCAGGACCGAAAAGGCCCTGGCTCTGGTTGAGGCCAGGTGGGACTCCCTTGGGCCAGGAACCACCAACAATTGTTTATTTGTTGAACGAAGCATCCTCTGGGGTACCTATGGGGAGACGCGGTCCTGCAGATATTGTCCTCTACGCTTCCCCTTCTGTTCTCACTCACTTTATCCCTATGTATGTTAACATTTGTGATAGCAGGCTCCATAAACATCGTAACATCTCTGTGACATTGAACCCACTCCCATATCACATCTTATTCTTCATATGACATCTTACTACATACTCATGGTTGAAATATTTTGCTTTTGATCCCTCTAATTTCCATCTCCCATCACTTTACTTTCTTTTATCTTACCTTACATATTCCCTTTCGAATCTGTCACGAGCTACAAAAATGAAGTACTTCACTAGTATTTTGAGCTTCTTTGTATGCTTGGCCACAGTCCAAGATGGCAAGAGCCCATCTCTAATACGTTCTTGCTCGTGCACCTTTTCTGAACACCTTTATTCAAGGAGTGCCTTGAAAGGCCAATCTTGATGATTACTTAGCCAATTGAGCTAAATTATTTATTTTAAATTAATTGTTAAATTATTTATTAAATTTAATTAATTATTAGTCAACATTTCTATTATCAGTCAACATTTCTATAAAATTCAAAGCATGATACTGATTCAAGTGGAACCCAAATCGGGCTGCCTTGGGGTTATCTTGGGCTAAATTGCCCATTTCTATTTCACTCTGCCCAAAGTCCAGAGTGGATTGCAAAAAGCAAACATTGCTCCTGCATTTCTCCAGGAGTACTGAAAGTCTTCAATTCAGTGACAGGTATGAAAAATTATCCTCCCTCAATATTTGGAGATCTCAGAAGGGTGAGGTTATCTCAGCACCACTTTCCATTGTCAGTCTTCTAGCTAGGGAATATTTGGAGTGGTTAGGTTTCCTATCCCCTCCGTTATGGGAAGTGGAGTGAATTTGGCATCTTATGGCTGAAAGTCATGATGGATACTGCACTAGATTCTTCCCTCACTTTCAAAGATCCAGCAAGGGAGCGTTATGTTTCCTTTGCTGTATTGCAGGCCTTCCATCATGGGATCCAGGGTAAAGGTAAAGGTGCAAGCACCAAGTAATTACTGACCTGTGGGGGGACGTCGTATCACAATGTTTTCTTGGAAGACTTTTTGTTACGGGGTGGTTTGCCATTGCCTTCCCCAGTCATCTATACTTTACTCCCAAGAAACTGGGATACAGATTGAGTTCCAAATCCCATAATAGAGGATACTGAATAAAACAGTACCCTTCATAGGTGAGCCTACTGGATGCTGAGAAAACCTTATTTTGTTTATCTGAATTCTTATGAAGCAGAAGGGAGAGACAAAAATATCTGGTCCTCTCTGTATTTTAGGCCTTCCTTGATTTCTAGGAGTAGTTTGGAATCTGCTCTGGAAATACTTCCACTCCCACCAACATCTTGGTTTTGGTATGGATTCCTGCACCTCACCTTTACTTGGGACTGAAGTTGCCCATGTGATTTTTTTAAAAACTATGTATTAAATACTGTTCTGTGCATACATTAGCTGCAGAATGATCTCATTAGAAGCATGCCATCTCTTAAATTGCCAAGCTTTTATTTGATAGCCCATTACACTCTCTTACAAAACCTAAGCATGTAGCAGTGTAATTTTCTAAAAGGATTAGACATTCATATCAATAAGGCTAGCATCAGCAATTACCCTAGCTGGGACGAATCGGATAAGGCTAGCTAGCTTTGTGCTTCAAGGCAAAAATAGATTGTGAGGACCAAAGAAATTTTACCCTATGGTGTAGTATTTCGCAGTGTCGTTCATTATATTTCCCCTTGCTTTCCTCCTAAGCACCTGATAATGACCATTCCATAAGCAGAATGATGGAACAGAGGGAATACTGAGCTGTTCGAATGTTGAGGCAATTCTTATGTTTCTGGAACCATCCATGGCCGTTGTTTTCCCCGCACAATCCACATGTTTTTATTAGCAATAAAACTACTCACTGTTTTCCATGAAATGTTTTAGTAGTACTATTTGCTTGGGAAACCACTGAAATTCTGAATTACCAGGTTCAAATACAAATTTGTCTTGGTCATAATGCTTGTTTATATTTCAAGATCGAGCGCCATTTCCTCTCAAAGTCCTTCTCCAGGTAAAAAAGATTCTGCCCATCTGCAGTCAGTATTCAGAACAACAAGTGCCCAAAGCCTATTGCATTATATGATTATATGGAAACTGCATTTATGTTAACCCCTTACTCTCAAATGAAGATGGAAGCAGACCATTGAAAAAGGCAACATTTGGTGTGAGGAATGTGTTCTGTAATTGGACTGATCTGGTACATTGGGCACCCAGAGCTAAAGCAGTAACTTATAGTATTTATAGTACTTATAGTATTTTCCCCACTACAAGAGTCCCATGGCACAGAGTGGTAAGCTGCAGTACTGCAGCCCAAGCTCTGCTCATGACCTGAGTTCAATCCTGGTGGAAGCTGGGTTCAGGTAGCTGGCTCAAGGTTGACTCAGCCTTCCATCCTTCCGAAGTCAGTAAAATGAATGCCCAGTTTCCTGGCGGTAAAGTGTAGATGACTGGGGAAGGCAATGGCAAACCACCCCATAACAAAAAGTCTGCCAAGAAAATGGCATGATGCGACGGGCCCCATGGGTCAGTAATGACTTGGTGCTTGCAAGTCATTACCTTCCCACTACATGGTGCCCTCTCTCTCTCTTACCATTTATCAGTCAAAATGTTAGCTATAAAAATACTGCAGCAGCATAGAAAAGAGCAAGAATCCAGTAGCATCTATAAGACTATTAAATAGTGGGTTCAGACACTAGGTAATTCAACAGCTCTTTATTTAGCAGGAACACAACACACACTGACTGACTGAACAGAAGCCCTCAATATATATACAGCAGCTCCACCCCCAGAATAACTGATAGCCAATGAGAATACATACTTTACAATACCATCATTTGCATAAACTATAGACAATGTTTGAAGTAGGCAGGCCACTGATTGGTCTTTATTATAGAGGACCGATTGGCTGCTGCCTTGAGAAAGTAACCTGTGATATTGCAGGAATTAAGGACCAATGAGAATGCAGGCATTGGGAGCCTTGACTGAACCTTAAGCTCAACACAATATAGTGCATTACAATCAATACAGTAACTACTTTAGAGGCCTTGCTTGGCCCAGTACACAACAAAGACTAACAAAATTTGTGGTAGAGTATGAGCTTTTGTGAGCCATAACTCACTTCTTAAGATAATATCTGTCGAATTGCATTTAAGGAGGACAGCCTTTAACTGCATTTAAGGAGAAAAGCCTAAAAAATCTGTTGAGAATCTGATTGAAACAATAGAAAAATTTGGTCATATATCAGGATACAAAGCAAATTGCTCTAAATCATTGTTGCCAGAGGCAGGAATCAAATGGCCAAACTAGATATGCTTGATTTTTAAAAAATGTAAAGGTCCTCCAGACCCAAACCAGGTCCCTCACAGCCACACAACAGTAATGAGGAATGGCTTTAAAAAATAAAGGACAGCCTGTTTGGGCTTGGATATCACCGCAGGGGAAGGGCTCCTCCTGCACTGGTGTTCCAAGCCCAAACAGGCTCTCTCCACATATGCCCATAATACAACGTGGAAGTTGTAGAAGCTTAGATTTGGTAACTTTAAGAAGTTGATGGATTCATGAGTCTGATGAGGACTACATCTTCAGTTGCGTTAAGCAGCGATTGTTAGATTGGGAGCTACAGAAGCTATATCCAGTCCAACCCTATATTTGCTCCTCCGCTGCATTAGATTTAACTACATATTCTGACAAAATTTTTAAATGCTATCTGAGAAAGTTTGTAATTGCCAAGCAGATTGTAAATGGAGCTGAGGGGACTTTTGTCTATCACTGGTATTCACAAACGTCTTCCTTTTGACATATTGTATGTGGTCTATGCAATACTGTTCCTCTTTTGTTCAAACTAATCTCAGTTTCAGTTGCCCTCAGTAACTGCATTGTGCAGCCAAAACATGGCACTTGGTGCCATAATCATATCCACTATGTGATCCTTGATTGGGTGAGATAACACATATGCTAACAAAGGAAGAAGGAAAATGATTAAGAGGGGAAAATGCCAACGGTAGCAGGAGTTGGAGAAGCAGAGTTGGAAAAGGAGAATGTTCGAGTAGTCTAAAAGTGAATGTAAAAATTGACACACCCCTAGTTTTTATAGTGCACACTGACGTGGGCAATGAAATCAGACATTGCCTTAAATTTATTTCCCCTGGATTGCCTATGGCATTCAGGGCAATAAAATTGCCTATTTTCTAAAAGTATGTCATCTGTCTTGAGGCACTAGAGGGGTTAATGTAATGTGTAAGCAACATATGATATATTTAATGAGCTCTGAAATTGCTTCTGTAAAATAGCCACATAACTGCCACAACTCGATTTACAGCAGATCCTGCAAATAACAAATGTAATTACTTTGGAATCAACATAATATTAGGTCAGGCTGACTTACCTCCCCACTGGTTTGGTAAAGACTGTAATATAATAAGACTGAATCAACTATGTGTCTCCAATCATGGTCACTCAGTAAGCTCTTGTAAGGGAGAGATTCCATGAATCTGTTGGACAATTTTTGAGTCTCTTGATAATTACTTCTTTTTTAATGGCTTGGGTTTTAATACTGTGGTTTCTAAATGTAAGCTGTCTCAAACAAGACTCTGAAGAGGTAGCATAGAAATATTCTAAATAAATTAATACATCTGAAGGATTACATGCACAAGAGTTTTTAATATAGTTGGACAGGCTGATTATTCTGGCTCCATTGCCTTTGCATGTGGAACTAGAATTGACTGGCTTATTTGACTAGCTAAAAGCCTGTTTGATGGACAGGGGAAGCCAATCGGTAGAACATTCCATCTCTTCTGAAGGTTAATATATGCTCACTGTGGGACGGAGACCTTCTACCCCCACCAGCATTGTTCATCAGCACTCCAGTGGCCAGCAGGGGGGCGGGGATTAAAAACACTGTTGGTGACAGTGACATCACTTCTGGAAAAAAACAGGAAGTGATTCATGCCTTTCTAGGAATTGCTGGAAACTCTATGGTAAATGTCTATGGTAAAACCACAAAACCATATGGTAAAACCATGATGAAATTCAATACAAAACCATATGGCATTAACATAGAGCTTGCCACAATTTCTAGAAAGGTGTGATGTCATTTCTGAGTTTTCTTGGAAGTGGCGTCACATTGTTGCCAATGGCTGCCCCCCATGTGCAACCCTAGCTCTTTCCCATAATTATCTTCCTCCACTCCCCACTTTCCCATCCATTGCTGAACCCTAAACTACACAAAAATAACACAACTCACTTCACATCAGAGAATCACCCAAACACAATTGCTGTCAAAAACGGTGAAGTGGGTTGTATTATTTTGTGTAGTACACTGCTTTCATGCCCTGTTGTGCCTTCCTACTGTGTAACCTAAAGCAGTTAAAGAAATAAAGTGCTTTTGACAGCAATTTGTTTGGGGTGATTCTTTAATGTGAAGTGAATTGTGTTATTTTTGTGTAAGATACTGCTGCCATGCCCTTTGGTGTGCCCCCCTGCTGTGTAACCTAAAGCTGTTCAAGAAATAAAGTGTTTTTGATAGGAATTGTGTTTTTGTGATTCTCTGATGTTAAGTGAGTTGTGTTATTTTTGTGAGGTGGGATGCTGGAATGCCCTTTGGTGTGCCCCCCCTGCTGTGTATCCTAAACTTCAGGTGCTCTTTCACAGGGACCAGCTGGCACTCAGAAGTGTGCCCACCATTTGGCACCCCTGGGCTGTGCAGAATTGCCCAGGGAAAGAGAGTTTAGAAGTTCCCAGCATAGGGAACAAAGGGCCTTTGCCAGCCTGTTCCTGGGATTATGGATATGGGGCTGCTGGGGGTGGATTTGGGTCTATGAGGGGCTAACGTGGGGATTTGGGTCTGTGTGTGGCAGCTGGGGGGAATTGGGTTTGTGTGGGGCTGTAGGGGGTGGACTTTGGGGGCTGAGAGCACCTACTTGGGGAGGCCATGAAATGCCCCCCAAGTGGGAGCTGGCTGAGCCTTGGTGGGGGGTGGGAGTAGAGGTGGGAGAAGGGCCCCTGAGGGTTGGGGGGCATTTTGCATGCAAAATGCCACCCCTGGCAAAGGAAGCCTGCCTCTTCATTTTTTCCCCATAGGAGAAAATGAATGAAGATCATCAACAGCAACCTAAAGCTATGCCCTTTTTTAGGCGAGGATAGGGGGACCTGGTTTGGGGGGCCATAACATGGCCCCCCAAAGTTCAATCGGTCTGAAACTTGGGGGGCTGTTAGAGGGGAGTTAGAGGAAGGTCCCCACCAATTTTGGCTTGACTCGGTGTGAAAATGCCTCCCCCAGGCTTCAGAGAAGCCTGGGGGAGGCTTTTTCCCATTGAAAAAGCTAACCCAAATCAACCCGAATCAACCCGAATCAACCCGAATTGGCATACCCGAATCGGCTGGGCGATTCGGGTTTCTGCTATACCCGAATCGGCTTCTCGATTCGGGTTTGCCAGATTCGGGAAACACGAACCAGGGTGCCTTTGCACACCCCTAGTCAACACAATTCATGTGTATGTGAACAATTTCACACAATATATTAAATCTCAACAATCGGTTAAGACATAAGTGGTCTTGCACAACACTGGAAAGATATCAATACAAAAGGTAATCAGGATGTAATCAAGACATAAAAAGTCCCATGACTCTATGGCATATAACAAGCCATCAGCATATGGACGATGAAGCGAAGCAATCATGATGTCAAGCTGGATACAAGACAACGCTGGATAGTTGGAGGGGCAACGAGCAACCGCCGGCCAATTCCCTCTTCGCTCGTTTCAGATTTCGTGAAATCTTTCCTCAGGCCAAAATTTCTATAAATTAATAATCAGAATGATAACACCACAATGCCAACTATAAGCCATAATAGGCTCGTAACTTATTAAATCTCACCAGGTTAGCAGCTATGGCATTTTACAATAAATTGTTGTATAAAATGGACATCTATTTCTTACGCTGTTATGACAAATGGCTAAATTTGTACATACATTAAATTTCTTAAATTTGTACATGCAAATAGTTAAACTTGTATATACATCATCCCAGCTGAGCCAAGTCTCTTCAAGTCAAAGCCTGCTTAGTCAACAGAGACTTAGCTCCAAAATCCTTCTTAAAAAAAAGAAAAAGCTGCTATACTTATTCATAGGAATAATGGCAATATGTTCTGAATTTCTTTTTTTTTTTTTTTTGAAAAATTTTTTATTGGGTTAGAACATTTTTATTTTTACATTACAATCAATTTTCCCCTAATTTTTCGTTTCTAACCCCCTCCCTTTCCCCCCCTTTTGTTGACTTCCAACAGCTTTCCCACCCTCTGTCCCTTTTCCCTTACTTCTATTAAATTCCTCTGTCTAAAACAGATATACATTCTCCATTATATTAAGCAGTACATCATTAACTCCTTTAATTATTATACACCCAAACTATACGTCTTTAGATAAACAATTTATCCCATTTTCCAGTTTTGAATAATTCTATATAAACCTATATATCATAAACCATAAAAATTTCCCACATTTAAATCAAACAATTTGATTTATTCTCTATATATTACTCATTTCAACTTTTTATGGTAATTCTATATAGCTCCTCAGATACTCAATCAATTTAACTCTTCTATACATTCAGTTTGGTGCATATAAATCTTATCAAAGAAAGAAAATATTGTTAGTTAGTCAATCCTCATGTTTAAACCTTATCATTAATTATTCTCTATCAGTTGACCTATACATATCTATATATATCTCAATCAATTAATCTAACTGCTTATAAATTCACATTTCTCTTCCTCCCCCGGTAAAGTCACCCCTCTCTTTTATACTTTTATTGTATTTCAGTAGTTCTCAAACTGCCACAGTTTTCCTCCCACCTCCCATTTCTTCTCCAGGTATTGTTTCAGCTTCTCCCAGTCTGTGTTGAACTGCCCTGAGTCCAGATCTCTCAGTTTTCTTGTCATCTTGTCCATTTCAGCCATATACAGCAATTTGTAGATCCAATCTTCAATAGTTGGTACTTCTTGTATTTTCCATTTCTGCGCATACAAAAGTCTAGCTGCTGCAGTCATATAAAAAATCAACGTCCTATGATGGGCTGGAATTCCCTCCATTCCCAAGTTTAGCAGCAGGAGTTCTGGGTTCTTATTTATTTGAAACTGTAAAATTTCACTCATTTCTCTTATTATTTCCCCCCAGAACTGCCTAGCTACCTCACACGACCACCACATATGATAGAGGGAGCCCTCATGTTTCTTACATTTCCAGCATTTATTAGAAGTATTCAAATTCCCTAGCGCAATCTTCTTTGGTGTCATGTACCAACGATAGATCATTTTGAAAATGTTCTCTTTAATATTGATACATGTCGTTGTCTTCATTGTAGTTTTCCACAAGTATTCCCATGCCTCCATTGTTATTTCTTTATTGAAATTTATAGCCCATTTCACCATCTGTGTTTTAACTATCTCATTCTCAGTATACCATTTCAGCAATACTTGGTATACCTTGGATATTCTTTTCTTGTCTTCTTTAAGAAGGGTCTGCTCTAGTTCCGAGTTCTCTGTTCGTATGCCCCCTTTTGCAAAGTCTGAGTTGTATAAGTCTCTAATCTGTCTATACTGAAACCAATCATAGTTAGGTGATAGTTCCTCTTGCGTCTTTATTCTAAGTTTAGATACTTCAATCTTAGTTATTTCTTTGTACGTTAAACATTGTTGTTCATTATCCACAGCTCTCGGATCTATCACCTCATATGGAACCACCCACAAGGGGGTTCCTTCTTGTAGGTAAGTTCTATACTTCTTCCAGATTGTAAATAGACTTCTCCTTACAAAATGATGCAGGAACATCGAGTTGACCTTTACTTTGTCATGCCATAGGTATGCGTGCCATCCAAAAAATTTTTTATATCCCTCTAGGGCTAATAGTTTCTTATTCTTTAATGTCATCCACTCTTTTAGCCAAACTAGGCAGATTGCATCATGGTAAAGTCTCAGATTGGGCAGTTGCATTCCGCCTCTCTCCTTTGCATCTTGTAAAACTTTTACTTTCACTCGAGGCTTCTTGCCTGCCCAAACAAAATCTGATATTTTCCTCTGCCATTTTTCAAATTGTTTAGAGTCTCTGATGATTGGTATTGTCTGTAACAAAAACATTACTCTTGGTAACACATTCATCTTAACTGCTGCAATCCTGCCCAACCATAACAGGTTCAATCTATTCCATTTGATCAAGTCTCTCTCTATCTGAGTCCATAATTTTTCATAATTATTCTTGAACAAATCTATATTTTTTGCAGTCAGCTCAACTCCCAAGTATTTCACCTTACTAGTTACTTCACAATCCGTTGTTTCCATTAACAATTGTTGTTTCTGCTTAGTCATGTTTTTGCATAATATCTTTGACTTCTTTTTGTTAATGAAGAAACCTGCCAAATCTCCAAACTCCTTGATCTTGTCTATCACTTTTGGCATGTTCTCCAGTGGGTCTTCTACAATTAACATTATGTCATCTGCAAATGCTCTGACCTTATATGAATAGTCCTTTATTTTTATTCCTCGTATTTCCTCATCTTGTCGAATTTGTATCATCAGAATCTCCAATACTAAAATGAACAACAATGGAGATAACGGGCAACCTTGTCTTGTTCCTTTACTAATCGTCAATTTTTTGGTCAATTCATCATTCACTACAATTGCTGCAGTCTGGTCTCTATAGATTTCCTTGATTGCTCTGACGAATCTTTCTCCCAGTTGTAGCTTTTCCATAGTGGCAAACATAAAGTCCCAGTTTAAATTGTCAAACGCTTTTTCAGCGTCTACAAAGAAGAAACCAACCTCTTTGTCACAACGCTTGTCGTAGTATTCAATAGCATTGATCACTGTCCTTAAGTTGTCTCTTATTTGTCTATCTGGCAAAAAGCCTGCTTGTTCCTCCTCTATGACTTCCGAGAGCCACCCCTTCAATCTCTCCGCCAATATCTTCGCAAAAATTTTATAGTCATTATTGAGTAGTGATATAGGCCTATAATTTTTCACGCTAGTCAGATCCTGGCCCTCTTTTGGGATCAATGATATATTCGCTTCGCTCCAAGTGTCTGGAATTCTTTGATCCCTAAAAACTCCGTTCATCACCTCTTTTAGGAGTGGTGCCAGTTCATTGGCCATTGTCTTATAAAATTTAGCCGTAAGTCCATCTGGCCCTGGCGCCTTTCCTAGATTTGCGGATTGTATTGCCATATTTATTTCCTCATCGGTTACTTCACTGTTCAACTTATTTCTCCAAGCTTCCGAGATCTCTGGAAGTTTGGTTTTCTCCAAATATGATGCTATTGATTCTTTGTTTACTTCTTTTTTATTATACAGCTTAGCGTAAAATTTATAAAAGGCTCTGCTAATGGTAGTCTGCTCCAAATACGTTTTGTTTTCTTCACAAATTTTATTTATTATTTTCTTTTCCCTTTTCTTCTTTAATTGCCATGCCAAATATTTCCCAGGTTTATTAGCACCCTCAAAAGCTTTTTGATTCAGTCTTTTAAGGTTCCACTCCAATTCTTTGTTACTCATTGCTGTTAACTGTTCTTGAAGAATTTTGATTTCCTGATGTATTTTCTTTTTCCCTGGTCTCTTTTTTAACTGTACTTCTTTGGCCTTTATTTTCTCCTCAATCTCTTGTCTTTTCTCCTCTTTCTTTTTCCTTGCTCTACCATTTAAGTCCATTAGTATGCCCCTTACAACCGCCTTGTACGCGTCCCAAACTTTACTGGTTGGTACTTCTTTATTCACGTTGTATTGTATAAAAAACTTAGTCTCTCTTCTCAGTGTTTCCATATTCTCACTTTCCTGTAACAAGTCCTCATTTATTCTCCAGGCTTTCCTTTTTCTCCTTTTTCCGAATTTCCACATAATTGGGTTGTGATCTGAGCCTACCATCGGCATTATTTCTACCTCCTTAGTCCATAGCACTAAGTCCTTTGAGGCCCAGATCATATCAATTCTTGATAATGTAAGATGCCTTGCAGAATAAAAAGTAAACTGTTTGGTTTTAGGATATTCTCTCCTCCATACGTCTTCGAGAGTTTCTTGTTGAATCAACTCAAAAAAAAGCTTTGGCAATAGTCCTCTTTTCTTTTGTGCTTTTGTAGTCTTTTTGTCTAATTCCAAATCTGTCACTCCATTGAAATCTCCAGCAAGAATTATCTGGTATGTTCTGAATTTCTTGATAGAGGAGTTCATTTTCTAAAAGACTGCAATGAAAAACAGAGATGCATAAGCTTGTTTGTAAGATCTGCAGTACACTAGAGAGCAAGAGAAAACAAATTCCTGAGAGCTGAAGAAGCTCAATAATAGCTCAATGTATTTCCGTCTCTGGAAACTCTCCTGTAATTGTGAGTCAATGAAAAAGTTGCAGATAAAGCATGGAGTGTTTGTCCTACGTATATTCTTAAGTGTATTTGGTTTGATTGCAGAAAGTTCAAGGACACTTTTTTTGGTTGCTAAAGGCAATGAAGTTATCATACTACTGTTTTTCTGACACAGTAACTTGCAAGGAGCAGATTTACACTACAGAGGTCCAGAGGTCCTCCCTTTGCTATGATGTTCACTGTCCTCATGTCTAACCCATTTACAGGGCTGCTCTGAAGATACAATGGGATAATCTCAGGCATGCCACTTTCTTCCAAATGGTGAGCTAGAACTGTGATAAAGAAAACATATCTTTCCATGTAAAACAAAAGCAACTTCATGCTTATCATATTTATGTCCTAGTGATTGAAACAGGGACTTTCTGTGTGAGAGAGTGGCCATTTTCACATGTCTTTAAAATAACGTGATACTCGTAGAAGGCTGACGGCTTCCTCGCACAATTTTTGACGCCATCCATTTAGAAATTGGATGCAGGCAGCCACAAAAGTATCATCATCACAGGTGGCATCAAAAATTGTGCAAGGAAGCTGGCACTCTTCTGTGAGTATCGCACTATTTAAAGATGTGTGAAAACAGCCTGTGAATATGGTATAGTGGTAGTAGGATCTGGAAGTCCCAGGTTCAAATCCCAATTCTGTCATGGAAGCTCACTGGGTGATCGTGGACCAGACTCTCTCGGCCTAACCTACATCAGAGGGTTTATGTTTTGAGGATAAAATGGAGGAGGTGAGAATGATGTTGTTAGCCTTTGGGTCCCCCTTGAGGAGAAAAGTGAGGTATAAATATATAAACAAATATACTCAGTCACTGATCCAGAGTCCTGCTGGGTGCTACAAAAACTGCAGTCTTGGCAACATGGAATTGTTCTTTAGTCAATATCATAAGAAGACTCTGTGAGGAGTTGTTGCCACCCCCATGACAGACAGACAGGGTTGAACAATATGATGCTTCCAGGCACACCTGCTGCTGGAAACCCCTCAGCTCACACTGAGTTCTAGCTCAAACAATGTTTTGTGACTGTTGTGTACTGGGCCGAGCAAGGCCTCTAAAGTAGTTACTGTATTGATTGTAATGCACTATACTGTGTTGAGCTTGAGGTTCAGTCAAGGCTCCCAAAGCCTGCATTATCATTGGTCCATAATCCCTGCAATATCACTGGTTACTTTCTCATGACAGCAGCCAATCGGTCCTCTATAATAAAGACCAATCAGTGGCCTGTCTACTTCAAACATTGTATATAGTTTATGCAGATGATGGTATTCTAAAATATGTATTCTCATTGGCTATCAGTTATTCTGGGGGTGGAGCTGCTGTATATATATTGAGGACTTCTGTTCAGTCTGTCAGTGTGTGTTGTGTTCCTGCTAAATAAAGAGCTATTGAATCACCTCGTGTCTGAACCCACTATTTAACACTGGCGACGAGGATGGGATCTCTGATTGGGTATGCAGCCCCAATACCAGAGCGATATCACTAACAAGGTGCTTGGGTAGGCAGCCCCAAGACCTAAGCTGAAATCTTAAGCGTGAGGAATTGTCACCTCCGCCATCCGACATACGCTCGCGTCGTCCAGAAGGCAGACATGGCCGCTAAGGGCCACTTCGAACCGTTTGACTCAACAGCCGAGGACTGGGAATCCTACATTACCCGCTTCGACTTCTACCTTGAGGCGAACAAGATTGAAGACACAGATCTCGCGAGAGCAACGTTCTTCAGCGTGTGTGGGCGTTCCACGTTTGATATAGCGCGGGCACTAGTGGCGCCAGCCCAGCTTCAAACTACAGCGTTCAACACAATAAAAAACAGACTCAAGGAGCACTTCTCACCACAGCCATCTGAGATAGCCTGCAGACATGCGTTCTACAGCCGAGACCAGGCGCAAGGTGAATCGATAGCGGCATTTGTCACAGCCCTCCGACAGGCAGCCAGACAATGTAACTTCCCTGACCTTGAGATGGCACTACGTGATCGCCTGGTGTGTGGCCTTCATGATGAGAAGCTACAGCGCCGGCTTTTCACGCAGAAGAACCTCGACTTCCAAACAGCATTCAAAGAAGCACTAGCAGCTGAAGCAGCAGACCAGTCCACCCGGGAGGTGCGACGTTGGCGGAGTCCAGATCTGCCCCTGAACGAGGAGCCAGTCCACTATGGGGATTTTGACAGTGGCTCTGAGGAAGAAGACGGTGTGCACAGATTCCATGCAGTGCAAGCCCAGCACTCTGAGAGGCAGCCATACTACGGTTCCCCTTGTTCTAGTTGTGGGGGAGACCACGAAAGAAGGAAATGCCGGTTCCGGGATGCCAACTGCCGGGCATGCGGAAAGAAGGGCCACATTGCTCGGGCCTGCATAACTGTCAGGAAAGGAGGCTCTCCGCAGCAGTCTCCTCGCCTCACTCCGCGCTGCCAAAGGCCAGGAGGAAGAGAGTGCCAGCTGAATGAATGCCACACCACAACTGTCATCATGCACACACAAGCAGGCAACAAAGATAAGATCTACACCACGGTTTGTATTGAGGGAACACTGTGTGTCATGGAGGTTGACTCCGGGTCAGCGCTCTCAATTGTCTCCAGGGACACCTACAACCGCCTGTGCTCCAAGGGCAAGAACCAGCCGCTCAAGCCCAGCAGTCTACGCCTGATGGATCTCCAGGGTCGTCGGGTTCCAGTGGTTGGAGCTGGCCGAGTTGTGGTCGGCTACAAGGACTTTCACGGCCTCCTTCCTCTTGTTGTGGTTAAGGGGCACTGCACGAGTTTGGTGGGACTTGATTGGTTCAAGGCGTTGGGCATCCGCGTTACCGGAGTCCAACAAGGCAGCCCATCCATAAGCAAAGCGGCACACAGCAAGTTCCCTGCCAGGCACGTTTCATCAGGGCGCCGCAAAGGGCCGCCCGTCTCCACGCCAGCAGTGAAGACAAGCCATCGGAAGGAGCATCAGGTCCACTCTGCACTCAATTACATCAGCTTAAACTGCCTTGGCCGCTATGGGAGCAGAAACAGAACCGGGACTTTTCTCCGCAATCCACGGCCTCAAGTGGCTCGCAAACTCCCACAAGAGACTGCACCTCCAGAGCAAAGCCAGCAAGGAACACGGGGCTGTCGGCCCCAAAGAACTCTGGAGCGACTGCACCGTGCAGGCTCTGGCAGGCTCACCTTTCCCCATTCCCACTCCAGGACTCTGTTGGCATCAAGTAGTTCCACACTAGGGGGGAAGGGGTGTGATGTATTGGTCTCAGGGCCTCTAATGTATTCTGGCTCATCTTCCCCAGCCTATCTGCGAACAACAGGGTATTCCAAACTAAGGGGGGAGGGGTGTTGTGTACTGGGCCGAGCAAGGCCTCTAAAGTAGTTACTGTATTGATTGTAATGCACTATACTGTGTTGAGCTTGAGGTTCAGTCAAGGCTCCCAAAGCCTGCATTATCATTGGTCCATAATCCCTGCAATATCACTGGTTACTTTCTCATGACAGCAGCCAATCGGTCCTCTATAATAAAGACCAATCAGTGGCCTGTCTACTTCAAACATTGTATATAGTTTATGCAGATGATGGTATTCTAAAATATGTATTCTCATTGGCTATCAGTTATTCTGGGGGTGGAGCTGCTGTATATATATTGAGGACTTCTGTTCAGTCTGTCAGTGTGTGTTGTGTTCCTGCTAAATAAAGAGCTATTGAATCACCTCGTGTCTGAACCCACTATTTAACAGTGACCAAACCACTATCGGCACATATGGATGTTTGTGAGTATCAGGTTCCATAAGTGAACCAACTGATTATATCATGCTGAAAGCCAATCTATGCTGATTGCAGCTTATACCAATGACAGTCAAATGATCCTTTCTGTGTGCACTAAATTGAGCTTATATCCTGGCATTCCATCACATCTCCCATATTATATGTAAGTAAACTATTACTTTGTGTGGTACTTTTAGTCAGCAATAAATTATATCCTGAAGACAACTTGCCTTTTCATAAAGGCAAGTTGTCTTCAGGATATAATTTATTGTCGAAAGAATAGTGTTGTTATATTGATAAATACATATTTCAGTTTCTTCTTCTTCAGTTTTTCTTTGGATCGATATGTATCTAGAAAGATTGATCTAAAATGCTAAATGAATTTCTTCAATATTGATTATCTGTTCTGTAATGATGCATTTCCTGTATAGCTTGTTACCTTGTTGACACATGTTGATTATTCAATGTAATTGAGTTAGCAATCTGTGCAGTATGAAGCAGCATTCAAGACCCGAATTACATATAAAGTAATTTCATGAGTAAATTAAACACTCTAAATATGCATATTTACATATACACACAAAGATGATTCTGAGGGTTAATTCATGTGGCTCTTTTGTTTATTCTGAGACTCACATGAGTTAATTTTACAGTAATTTGCAGAGAAGCCCATAATAGGTGACAGGAAAGTATGACCTGGACTCTCACAAGCTGCAAAAGCAGCCAGTAGATGCATTGCTGACCCATCTTTTCAACAACAAATAAGGCAATTAAGACTAGGTCTGGAAGAAGGGAGCAAACAGAGTAGCAGCTAGCCAAGCAATCTTTATGATAACAAACTAAGTTCGGAATGTTGGCCCTTGTTCCTTTGAGCGCAGAGGGGGGAAAGTTACTCCTTGAGTAGGTAAGGCCACCTAGGTTGATTAGGCACAGATCTAGCCCTGACTAATAGGCAGCAAACCTTACAGTGTCTAACTAGGATTACTCTTTTCACTGAATATATCTCCACTGAACATATTCCTATGAATTCATCGGGTTACCTAGAATTAGACTATGAAGTGAATATTTCTGTCAAAAACTAAAGTGAGTTTGGGAATATAAGAGAAATGTGGTTACATTAACTTAAAAGGAGCATGGTCAAAATGGTTGTTTCCCTGCCAATGAGATCCATGATCCCCTCTCCTTTTCCGTTCTATTTTCCTGCGGCCATGCAAGGTTGTTTTGTTTTTACTCCAGAGCTTTTCTTTTCCATTCCTGATGTCCACAGTAAGCAAGCACTCTCAGCAATGGATCTCAGAAAACAAACAGAAAAATCACTTGAACTTGAACTCCGAACAGCCACAGATAAGGGCCCATGAAAAAAATCTGTGAACGTATTTGGGAAGTATTTTGGTGATCCTGTCCTCCTGCAGACCCCTGACCTCCTCCCCCCACCATGCTGTTCCTGTGGGTCCCTTGTCCCCCAAAGCAGCATTTTGGGGATCATTTTAGGCTGCAGTAGGAGGGGTAGATAAGGGAGTTCCACAGATGAACATCCCTTCTGCCCGTTAATATTTCCTGCAGGATTCAAGCCAACAAAATAACTCAAACATCAGTCTCATCTCATGTCTTACAAGATAAGAAGCTATCAAAGCCAATGGTCAGCAGGCATCCATCACCATGTGACATAGTTAGATCCTATGAGCATTTACAAACCATCACAATAGCACAGATATATATTAGAAAGAACAGAGTTTTGGCAGAAGATGGAATAAAACTAGGCATGTATGAATTGTTGTGGCCCTTTTTCATTTTAATGTAGTATACTGTTGCCTTTTTTGTTTCTAGAGTTCAAATTCATTTGTTTTGTTTTGTTTTACACAACATGCACTACTTATATTTTATAGGCCACCTTTATATCATTTACACTCAACTGATGCGAAAACAGTTGGCAATATTAGCAGTTAGCATAGTCAGAAAAAAAGGTGGCTGCAGCACAGAACTAGGATTTCTTAATCAAAATAGTACAGCTATGAAATTTGGTAGTATTTCTAGATAAAACTCCCAGGTACATTGCAGGACAACTCTAATCAAATCTAGCTTTATATTGGTCATTCAATTGTTTGAAATCACGGAGACGGTGTTTGAAATTGTATCTCCTTCAGGCTTACGGTATAAAATATCTCTTAGCTAAGATGATGTTAACCTCATGTTCTCTTTATGAGAAAAATAAAGGCAGGCTTGAAAGAAATAATAACTCTTTCCACATCTAAAATGCCAGGCAAAGGAATATTTGGAGTCCTATGTATAACCTTCACAAATTAATGACTGTACATGAATAGACTGTGTGAATAAACTGCATGCACAGTCAAGAACCCTATAATTCTACATTTATACAGATTGTGGGCATTTTTACACATACTGAATAAGGCATCGGTTGAGTGCATAGGTTGAGTGGACCCTAGCCAGCCACCACATATAGAATTCTCACACACATCTGGAATTTGCAGCATGAATTTTTTTCTTTCATCCAGAATTTGCTGCATGAAATTTTTAATTGGATTACAAATGATTCGGCCCCTGTGAAAGATTCAAAGGTTTTACAGAAAAAATACAGTAAACAATGAGAAATATATTTGGGAATAGTTAAAAGCAAAAGTAAACATTCCTATATCAATATACCCATTGGCTTATGTGTGATAGGAACAATTGGTGGAGGAAAGAGCCCTCAAGTCAGAGTTGACTTATGACAACCTTTGGTGGGGTTTTCATGGCAAGAGACTAACAGAGGTGGTTTGCCATTGCCTACCTCTGCAACACTGGTCTTCAGTGGAAGTCTCCCATCCAATTACTAACCAAGGCCGACCCTGCTTAGCTTCTGAGATCTGATGAGATGATAATAATAACATTCGATTTATATTCTGCCCTTCAGGATAACTTAATGTCCACTGAGAGCAGTTTACAAAGTATGTTATTATTATCCCCACAACAATCACCCTGTGAGGTAGGTGGAACAGAGAGAGTTCTGGAAGAGCTGTGACTGATCCAAAGCCACCCAGCTGGCTTCAAGTGGAGGAGTGTGGAATCAAACCTGGTTTTCCAGATTAGAGTTCCACCGCTCTTAACCACTACACCAAACTGGCTATCCAGGTCAGGGTGATATGAACAACTAATGGAGATTAATTTAGAAAGCATAATAGATAGGCAGGAAATGTAAAAATTAAATATATTCACAAATGGCCATATATTCAATGATATTCCATGTTGTCAATACATTGCACATTCAAACTGATACTGTATGATACTGTGACAGGTAGAGCACAGAACTGTACCCCAGCAACATAGAAATTAATGAGAGCAGGACTCTCAGCCAGCCAATAGGAGTTGTGTTAAGATCTGACAAAAGTAGATTTAGTCAGGAGTTAGGTTGTAAGTAGACATGGGCACAAACCAAAAAAATTTAATGAACTAGCCGTTCACGGTTCGGTGCCAACGACGATCCTGAGATCGCGAACCACAACAAACATTTTCTGTTGCCGAACCGGTTCGTTGGGTGTGGAACAGCCCCCATGGCACTTAGAGAACCTATATTCCTGGGGAGTCTTTTGCAAGCTCTCCTACAGCCATCACCCAAGTTTGGACAAGATTGCAAAAGGGATCTTGGAGTTATACCCTCTCCAATCCAAGGCCCCCAGGAAACTCCCACAAAAATCCAAGCTCAATTATACTCTCAGTCTCTCTCCCCAAAGGCAAGCAAGAGCTCTGTCCCACTCCACTGCTCGCTGAAAGTGAAACCCAGACTGGGATCCCATGGCTATTTATAAGCACAGGTCCCATTGAGGTCTGTGTTTGGCTGTCAGAGCTGCCTATCAGGGTTTGCAGGGATGAGATTGGAGTGCCCGTGGCTACAGGACACCCCTTCCCCCTCCCTCCCCTGGGTGTCTTCTCCCAACTTGTAACCGCTTTGCAGCTCCATGGTTGGAAGGAAGACCTGCCGATCAAGGTAAGTTGGGCTTCCATTCGGATTTCCAGGGCAACAGAAGGAGCACAGACAGAGTTCAGGCATTCCCCCAGCTCCGTTGCCAGGGGAATTGATTGCTGGCGCCTGAGTGTCTGGCTTCCCGAACCGTGGCTGAACACACCGAACCAGGCTTCTTCCGAACGCTGGTTTGTTGGCCGTGGACGATCACGAACCACCAGATCATGATTGCACAATCTCCATTTTCGTGGGTTTTTGAAGTTCGTAATGCGATTCGTGCCCATCTCTAGTTGTAAATTGTAAGTGAGAGAGAAGGGTTAGTTGACAGGAATATGAATTAAAGATTTGTGGAAATATCAGGTCTGATTAAATTCCTTTTGAGGGAAACTGAGGTATTTCTGTATTGTAGCAAGGTTTCCTGGGTCTGGCATAGTTGCAGTAGCGGGATACATTTCATAAGTTATACACCTTCCCAAGAGAGGGATTTTCCTTAGTCATGTACTATTTAAAACCTAACATCCATCAATTGCTGGTTAGTTGTTAACATTTAACTCAGACTTTTTTTTTCTGAATCATCATTTTTGTTCACTTTCAAAAAGGAAGCCATCCTTTTCTTGCAAGTTTACCTCATTATCTATCATTTATCCACCCAGCCCTGGGAGAGTTTTTACTCAGACCCAGATTCTATCACCTCAAACAATTTAAATTCCCTCGAGGAGTCCCAATGCAGAGAGGCAGTTGGAAATTGTGATGATGAAGAAATCCTGTGGGGTGGAAAATCTGTCATAGACACACAGGTTGACCACATGCAAAGCTTATACCTGCTCTCAAAAACTTATACCCTGAAAACTCTCATTGGTCTTTAAGATGTCATTGGACTCCTGCCTTGCTCATCTACAATTCACAGAAATATCCTGTTCTTGATCTAGACATGTACACCTTATAATGTAGTAACCAGAAAGTCTGAACATGCAGGGGCATCAGCATCGGCATCAAAATGATGCATCCAGCCAGTATAATACAGTATGCCAAGCACGCTAATGCAAATGTGCAACCAGATGTGCAAACAAAATGTACCATCTGCACCCATCTGTAGATCTCTCCTGTTCGGTGGAATATATTTGACTAATTTAAAATACATCTAACCTGCTTTTCTACCCCAAACAAGAGCCAAAGCAGCTGAATTTTACCATTCAGACATTTCAGAAGGTAACATGACCAATTCAGCATGGCTTAAACAGAAAGTGCTGTGTTCATAATATCCTTTCTTTCCACTACTATGTTTTGCTGAAACCTTTTCTAACAGAAGAGGGAGTTTGATCTCATTAAAGCATCTTGTTTAAGAATTCTATCCCCAACAGCTGTATGTGTATATTATAATAAAAGGTTGTTTTATCGTATTCCCTTTGTGATACATCCAGTAATATAAGAAATCTTATGCTGCTGCTGTGCAAATTGTGTGGTGCTGAAGGACGAGCGATTAGATATGCAACCTCGGGCCTTAACAGACTTCCTAATGACATCAAAATATTCTCTATGCAGCATGTTCTCATTATGGATCTTAAAATGGATATTAGCTTTCCTTTTTTCCTCTCTCAAGCTAACTTGCCAAATATTTTCAAATGCTCATGGTCACTTCTGTACAGATTTGCCTTTCATAACATAATTAAGGTTCCCAAATGTCCTTGCTATTATTTATTCAACAGCCAAAAATAATTCAACTAGAATATTTAACAGGCTCTGTATGAAAGACTTTACTTGATATCAAAAGTATGGGTAAAGGTGTAATCCATTCCACAATAGGTGCTTTTTCAGAATAACCTGGTAACCATATATCCAAAAATACAGTTACTATCAAAATCCAAATGCTTGATTTCTTGCTTCTTTTTCTTCAGATTATACTTAACCAAAATTCTAAAATCCAAAACATCATCTGGCCAGAAAGAAGAGTGGAGGGGAAAGAGGGGAAATTGATTTTAGTGGAGTCTCTCTTGTTGAATTAAAAGATTGGAAGGTCTGCTCTAGTATTCCAATATAGAAACAGGGGTAGCTTCATAATGTTAACCGCATTAAGCTGTCCAAATGAAGATGCTGTTTTCCATCATAAGATGCTTCTAAAGATTACTAATGTTAAATATTGCATTCAGAAATTTCCTGCCCGCCCAAAAGGGAAGACTGTGTTTACCTTGAGAAAAGAATGTTCTCCTCTTTCTTGTCCACATGGCCTTGCTTCGGTTGTTTGCTTGATTGCTTGGCTGCTAACACCCCCACCCTGCCCCAAAACGTCTGACCTGGGACTTGATCTAACAAGTAGAACCAAGTTAGTGCCATTGCTATATTGATGATGCACCATTCTCTAGCCACATGAGAAGTCAGCCCCTGAAAGCAGTCTGGGTGGTTCCTGTTTGTGTTCAGCTAATCCATTCTAATACTTGCACTTTATAATTTCTAGCTTCTCATTACTAACTTTTGGCCAATTTTTTCTTTCTCCTTTCATGTTTCTCAGAGCAGCATTGCAAGTCCCCAATTGCGTACCAAATGTGTTACTACGCCTGAAGACTGGCACTATCAGAGTGGAAGCTAAGGTGTGCCTTGCTTCTTTAAATTACTGTCTTAAGATCAGCTATTTTCAGCAAAGCTTGACCCCATTGCTCCTCCTGGATGAATAGCAACCCGAGTGGCTTGGGACAGTCCTTTGTAAACTGGTGAGCCTTGGCTGTTCACCTTCCATGATTTTAACCATGAGTTTTGACCAGGCAAAACAGATCATAAAACAAAGGATACTGGACACTAAATGCCAGCTTGATTTAGGGAGGGTCCCTCCCTACTTTTTTGTCCCCTCTGAACACCAGAGATATAGTCAAGCTGGCTGCCTATCTGTCCCTCTTGGAGGTGCATAGTCACAGGAGGGCCTTTACACTTGCAAGGTATGCTGCTCTCTGCTGTTTTAGATGGGCGGTTTAACAGAATTCCCTATGAGAAAAGGCTTTGCCCCTGCAATGAAGGAGAAATTGAGACTGTAGATCACGTTCTTCTACATTGTCCATTCTATCAAGATGCTCGAATCAAGCTCATCACCCCTTTGATCAATAGAATACCTGGAAGAATTAGCTTGGAATACGTTAGGCTACTTCTAGAAGATGGAAATCTGACAACTACAGCCTCAGATGCAAAATTTTGTGCAACAGCTTATAAAATCCATCAGATGCTTTCATTATCGGCGTTTATGTAAATACCACCCTTTTATATTACTGTTTTAACTTTGTGCTATTTTTACTAATAATTTTAACTTCATAATTTTGTAGTATTCTCTGTATGCTGGTCTTTGACCATATAAGAAATTTAAATTTGAATTCTCCTTTCATGCCTTCCCTTTTCCTCAGACTTTTTCTGCTTGTTACCACCATTACCACATCCATCCAAGCTTTTTCTCTGGTGCTCATGTTCAATGGTCATCCCCACCCCACCATTGTCTGCATCCATTTTCTACCTTCACTGGAAGTACCATTTCAGGCCAAGCATGTAGAGCAGAACTTTGCAAATCCATAGCTTGTTACACTATCATTATCCTTTGTAAACTGTGTAAACACTATCATTATTAAATAGAAATATGTGGGCATCAGAAAGGGGGGGCCCTATTATGGAATGGAGACATCATCACAGGGTTGCCAGCCCCTTAGTGGGGTAGGGAATCTCCCACTCTCAGTTCCTGATTCTAGCAACTGCTCAGAACAGCACCAGAATATTTTTCTAAATTGGCCATTGGCCTGATGACATGATATCACTTTTAGGAAATCCTGAAAATGGCATCACACCTCTCTAGGTAATGACAGAAACTCTTCAGTAAAAACAGTGTTTCCAGAAAATCTTAGAAAGTAGCGACATCACTCCTGGCTTTTCCACAGAAGTGACATCATGCTGTCCCAACATGGGCTCCCTGATGTCTCTGCCCACCCCCCTAGGTTTTACCAGAGTTTCTGGCAATTCCTAGAGAAGTGTGATGTCACTTCCAGTAGCAGCATGGTGTTACTGATGGATTTCCCCAATGTCCCCTCCACAAGTTTCCTATTGG
Organism: Eublepharis macularius; assembly: GCF_028583425.1. Lineage (NCBI taxonomy): Eukaryota > Metazoa > Chordata > Lepidosauria > Squamata > Eublepharidae > Eublepharis > Eublepharis macularius. Next base: position 185,701,130 of record NC_072791.1, read on the forward strand.
TTGTCATGCACATAATCAATACTCAGTTTGAATTCAAACCCATGACTTGACAGTTAGGAGGAAAGCTTGTATTTAATTAATAGACATATCTTTTCTGGGGTAGTTTTGGAATAAAACAATGGGAATGTTTATAAGTAATATGAGTGAGGCAAAAAACATCACTATGTGACTGCATCCATCCAACATCTCATTTAACCTGGGTTGCTACCTGTACAAAGCAAGCACATTAGCTTAATTAGTGCTCCAGAGAACCATAGCCCAAGGCCATTTCTGCATAGGTAATCTCGCAGGGTTGGAAAGTGGGTTTTTTCCCCCTGCTTCTTCACAGCACCATGATGCATTCATGTACCTTTCAGTGTTTCCCCAGTTTTTCTCCAATCTTTCTCAAACTTGTTTTACTACAGGGTTTTGAGAAAGATCACAGTAAAGTTTGGATGGCTGCTATGAGGGGGTTAACATTTGGATTTTATTTTCCTGCCTAAATGGCAGCCATTTCCCCTGACTCTGCCCCCTCCTCCTTGTCACTGTTTTTTAATATTAAAAATCAGCTCTAGAATACTGTTATATTGGTATTGCAATCACAAGAGATATAATACATTCTGTATATTCTCAGCTTTCATTTTTAAAAAAGTTTCTAGCCCCTTCCCTTGCAGCAATATAAAAGTCATATGTTCACAGCAGAAGGGGCCGGAAAAATACTTTTTTAAAAAAAAATGAAAGCTAGGAATTCACAGAACCTGTTACACATATTGTTACAATGGTATATTGATATAAAGTTGATATAATGATATTCTAGATCCAATTTTTAACAGTGCAATCCTTTGCAGAGTTACTCCAGTATAAGCCCATTGAAGCGAATGGGCTTCGACTGGAGTAACTCTGCTTAGGATTGCACTGTAAGTTACAAAAGCCTTGGTGGCATGGGGGTGATTGCTGTTGGGGGACTGGGGCAGGGAACCTGCTGTGTGGAAGCCTCATTGCTGCTGTGCTTTACCTGAAGACACACCAGTATTGGGGAAGCCACAAAAACCCTCCCCTTATGGAAACCACTCTAATGGGTGTTCCAGTGGCAAGCTAAGTAAGCATAGCTGCTTTCCATGGGTAGCAGTTGGGATTGCCCAGGTTCTAAGATTCCTAGAGCTATATGATGTCAGTTCTCAGCATGGTGGCAGGAAATAAGAGTTGCCTGCTGGAACTCCAGGAGGAGTTGCATGGAGAATACATAAAGTTGCATTGGAGAGTACATTTGCCTGCTCAGTGTTATGTTGAGACTTAAATCTTTTCCGATGATGTCCTGTTAAGTACCTCAGCTCATTTGATTTGCAGCCAACATCTACAATGTGATGCAAATCTGAGAAGGGAAGACAAAAACTAGTTTTAACTAGTCTGTCTAGAAAAATAATTTAATTATCACTTGTCTTTTATTCTACTGCTTCAGTATAAAAAAGAGCAATATAAGTTGTATGAGATTATGAATTCCAGACTTCCATTCTACTCCTTATTTTTATACTTTTTACTTCATACCTGCTTTTTTACCTACAAAAAGCATTCAGTGCAGCCTTCCAAATGATTCAATCTTTGAAGCTGCATTATTTCCCTATAAGGTAATACACTGGCATTCATTTTCATCTGTTTGTTCTGACAAACTACACTGATGTAATACTTTTCAACTTATTTAATTAGGCCTATAGAAATTTACATTCAGTCATGAACTACCTAGACAGAACAGCATGAATTTCCTATGTGTTGATAGGAGTTGGTAGGTACCATAAAAAACTGGAAATGCATTCTTCTCAGGGTTAAGATAACTGGCAGGACAAGCACAACATCACTACTGTATTAGAGTGGTATTCTAAGTATTGTTACTCAGAAGTAAGTTTAACTGATTCATGGGGACTTATAGAGCTGTCCTAAGCACAGTTACACCCTTTTAAGTCCATTATTGTCAACGAGTTTTAAAAGGTATAACATTGCTTAGGAGGGTACTGTTAGCTGCTTTATGAACATGATCTGTGCCTGTTTAACTGTTAAATGCTTTGTTGCCTCCAGGCTTGATTGGATCTCCTTCCAACAATCTCAAAAAGATCTATCTTTCATTATCTTGCCTAAAGAGAAAATGTGATTGACGCAAAGGGTAGATTCACATATTGGGTTTTGATTATCACTGTGATTTTTATCTCATTTTCACATGGGAATACATTCTCCTTATAGTAGTAATTTCTGAATATCTCATATGGAAGTTATTTCTTACAAAAGCCCAAATGAAAAAAATGAATAATCAGTTATCTTTATCACCTTTTTAAAAACCTTGTGTGAAATGCTTTAATATAACTAAATAAATGTTTGTTGCCTGAGTCTTGTCTGTCAAGTCAGAATACCTGTGTGAAGGACGTTATTTTTACCTCACCTTTAATTTTTTTAAGGTCACAATAAGAACCCTTTAGGGAACTCCCTACCAACCAGTTAGATAAAGCTTGGAACTCATCCTTTGCTGATTGTGTGTGGTTGAGATGGTTTAAACAAATAAAAGGAGAAGCCAGAGTGTGGGATCTGGACAGCCATTAATCCAGAGGGCTGTTTACTCTAGAAGTAATCTTCCTCTTCTCTCCTCCCTCCATCTTATCCTGGTTGGTGCCACAGTTTCCAAATCCATCTTGGGAAATTTCTGGAGATTTGAACTTGTGGAGCTTATGGAGGACAGAGTTTTTGGACAGAAGGGAGCTCAGCAGGTATATGATGCTATAATGCTCCCATGCTGCTGTCTTTTCCAAGGGAACTCCAGACCTCACCTGGAGGTTAGCAAGCCTAGTTTCTCATTGCCTATTGCTTGAATAGGGAAAGGAGAATCGGTATTAGGAAAGGTTAGGATGGCGGAAGGATTATTTGGCAGCGCAATTATCTGATCTTAGAACACTCTTGAAAAACCTGTTTTCAAGAATTGTCTGAAAAAGAATAGAAAGGTCAGGCCATTCTGAATCACAAGGCAGCTTTTGCCTATATTGAATTTACATCTGAAGATGCTGCATGAAAATAACATAATCCACAGATGGCTTGAATTGGATCCTGCTCTACACATGCAATAGAATAAATTAGTTAAATGCTGAGGAAGAAGAAAAAATGTCAGCTTACAGCAGGGGGAGGGAATACCATTTTTAAATGTTTCTCTGTCCTGCAGTCTTTGAAAAGAGAAAACCAGCACAACAGGAAAGGGCTCAACTAGACCCTTATTGACAGTGCTTTTTTTGTTTTTAAAAAGTTGTTGGTAGTGATCTATATGGTTGCACTGATTTCTACCAGTTCCCCCCCCCCCATCAGGACTTGGGAGATGCCCCCCACCGCCCAAAGCCTTGCTTTTATCTGTCCATCCATTTTTATCCCACTCTTCCTTCAAGAACCTTATTGAAGCTATGATGCAGCTTCATAAATCTGCCTCACTACCCCTCCGTGAGGCAGATTTTCCCTCCAGAATGGGCAAAATTGCTTGCTGGTATCATGTCCCTAGGTATAATTTTAAAGGTCTTTTGTTCCACAGTTTAAAACGTATATATATATATATATATTGGCTCAAAGTCCAGCCCAAATATTTGGTAGAGGAAAAACAGGAGTCCACATCTTCTTTAAATGAAATGGCACTACAGGCTGAGAAAAGTACAAAAAGGAAACAGCAGGTTTATTAAACAGGCAGGGTTAGTATATAGGTAGGCAGGGAAAGTAAAGATGAGGTAAATTTTGATTGTAGAACAGAATATTTTACAAGCATTAGGCACAATAATTTTCTTAAAGTTTAGTTTTAGTAGTTACAGATCTTAAAAGTGAAAGGTTGGTAGTTCCAGACTTAGGTTACTTTAACAAGGTTCTTTCATAGATTCCACTTTACAGCGTAGGTGTTCTGACTTCAACATACCTTTACACCAGACCCAGGGTCCTCCTCAGAGACAAAACTCCCTTTTTAGAAACTGGGCAGGAATTATTCTTCTCCAAAAAACATAACCATGTTCACTTGGCTGAAGGAGAGTCTCCTTTCACTACCTACTTCCTCTGCCAACAACATACCCCCAGTTCTATCTTTCATTTAAAAGCTCATTTGGTCACAGAAGCATACATGGTCCATCTTGTCCTCACAGGAACCTTTGTAGTAGTTTAGTCTAAACAGGGCTTTTTTGTGGTGCTACTCACCAGTATTGAGTACTGGCATCTTCAGGGGGATTCTCCCAAGTTGGAGGGTGGGGATTAGTGGAAATCAGCGCAACCTTACATATGAGTACCAGTGCCTTAAAAAAGAAGAGCACACAGTATAAGATAGGGTGACTGGTACAAGGTCAGGCAGAGTGCTTCATGGCAGAGTGGGGATTTGGATATAGAACTCCTAGGTCTTAATCCAAAATGCTAACCACCACACCATCTTTCCCCTTTTATACTAATTCTCTGTTTGAAGAGGGTTTTTTAAAACATGGGAAACATGGAAAATCATTCAAAAATAGCACTCCTCCCACCTGTAGCCAGAAGTAGCACAGTCCCTTCAACATCTCAGCATTCTACCAATTCCTACCTTATTCTGCTTAATGTGTCAGCCAAGCCTCAAAAAAACTTAGTTCCATTCAGTGTATTATCATCTTGAACAATTTGTAGATTGCAACCATACACCACAATCCAACATAAAGTAAACCACTTTAAATCAGTGATCTTTCTTGAGTACACTTCACTCTGTATTGAATTTTACCTAATGCATAAAGAATTGATATACAAGAGAAAAGCATTGGTGTGAATAATACAGATGCAGATACAGGTTTCTACAGATTTTCCCTTTGCTTCCAAGATGCCTAGAACAGAGTAGGAGAATTCATTACATTAGTGGATAATAGATAAATAAATCTGAGTATTGCAGATTTCATCTTCCTGCAAGGTCATATTTCTATTGATTAGACTATATTTGTGAAAACAGGCCAGTTTTTAAAGAGACAGTGCCACTTTTGCCAACAGCATTAAGTCTGTGAATACTTCCAGGTGGCATATTATGAGTCTTATTTTTTTTTTTTGGTCAGGTAGCTAGCAGCACTGGCTCTAGTTAACTAGGATCTAAATGGTACTCTGACAGATCTGGCAACTGACTGCCATTCCACAAGTCAAACTTGGCTGCCCCAGCTGAAAGAAATGTGATTAGTTTTGAGTTGACAGCTGTCTTCATAAAGGTGCCAGCCACTGACAGGAAAAATAAAAACCTAGGCAAACAATAAAAAGTCCCTTCTTGCATATGCTTTCCAGGCAGCCAAAGAGTAGATGCCTGTCTTCTCAAAGCAATACTTTAAAATGGGTAGAAAACCTGGAAAAGAATATGCCACTTGGCAATTCTGGCCATCACAAGTAAAATATTTGCATTAGGTTGTACATCTCATGATTATAGTACCCAGAAGCCATCACACTGCCAGAGAGATTGTATTTAAGTGACATGCATTACACATACACAAAACTACCAGCAAAGCAAAGCTACAGAACTATCCAGGTCACAGAGACCTGCCTCAACATTTGGAACGTGACCTGAATTTCACCAAGCTTTTATGAATTATAAATATTATGGGGAAAATGACAATGAGCTGAAAACATAGACAAGCTCCATTTAGATTAACCACAAGCTTTAGCATTTTTATTCTTAGTGAACATTTTGCCAGTTCTGGAATAACCTCATACTTCAATACCAGGCTGTAAATCCTACTGAACTCAGTATCAAAACTAAATTATGGCTCTCACAGAGTCCCAGTTCATATTGGGGCTTCATGGGAAGGGGAGAGGGGAATGAACCCTTCTAATTGAACCCTTCTACATGACTTAGAGGAGAAACCCTCTTTCCATGCAGCATAATGATTCCTTTAAAAGATAAAAGTCTGAGCACCTCACAGCTGTAATTTAGCACTTCAAGAAAAATCTGTCACCTCCATCTTTCCTAGTTTGACCCTTATTGGAGAATATTTGTGTGTAAACATACTGAGGCAATTAGAATCTGTTGTGATAGGATCAGTGTAGGTGCAGGCACAACAATTTGACACATGGCAATAGCATAGAGACAGGAGATTGAGGCTCCCCGAAGGAACTGGCTTTCAGATTAGCTATTCTTCCTCTACCTGTTTGTGTCTTCCTTAAAGATAGCCTAGAATTATCTTCCCTGCATTCCAGTAGATTTTCTAAGTATCACTGTCCTTTTTTATCAGTTTAACATCTCTAAACATGTCACATGACATCATGACCCACTTAATTTCTCTGCCTCCACTTCCATGTCAGTAGCTGCTGCTATGGGTAATGCATTTATGCTCTGTTTCTTGGTCTTCAAGGGCAACTGGTTGGCCACTGTTAAAGAGAACGCTGGTCTAGATGGCCCACTGATTTGATCAAGCAAGGCTCCTCTTATGTTCTTATCATATATTGTTTAGGAACCTTACTATTAGGGGTATGCATGGGGAAAAATTCGGTTGTCTTGCTTCGGGTTTACCTGAAGTGGGGAAATGATTTGTAATACCCCGAAAGCCAAAGCAGCAAGCCACTTCGGCTTCGTGTATTTAAATCGCTTTGGTACACTCCGTAAAATATTGCCCGTTGCCGCCAGGAAGGCACAGATAAGTGGGGTGGTGGGAGGGAGCCCTTTAAACTTCAACTGGCCCGCTAGGGGGGATTCCCTTGTGGGCCAGTTGAAGCCTGGGAAAGGCCTCAAAGCTTCTCGAAGCAAGCCAAATCACTTCGGGAACCTTTGATTCAGGGTTTCCAAATTGGGGCCAGCATTCGGAACCCCCAAATCTTTACAGATTGGTCCAATTTGGGCATTTTCCCCAAATTGGATACCCGAAGCGCACACCCCTACTTACTATGACTGATGTGGTGTTTATAGATAGATTTTATGCCTGAAGACATGTAGACATGTGCCATGAGGTGAAAGGTATTATACCTTGACGTTGAAAGTCAAGACAGGTTCCTGGGGAGTAACATTTTATCTGTATAGAACATTTTTATCCCATCTTTCCTCCAAGGAGTTCAGGTCAGCATACATGATTCCATCCTCCACAGTTTATCCTCACAACAACCCTGTGAGGTAGGTTAGTTTGAAAGTGACTAGTCCAAGATCACCCGGAGAGATTAATGGTAGAGAGACACATCTTTACATGCTCCTCAGATCCCTCACAACAATTCTTCCAAACCATTTCAAAAAAGGGAGAAGAAAAGAAAGACATTCAGCATGGGAGCTAAATTAGCCTAGCAGCTACTAATTTCAGACTCCTAGTTGACTATTAACAATAAAGACGGCATCCATTGCATAGGAAAGCTGAAGTATAAAAATATTAGGATTCAAATTTTAGCCTAACTGGGTTAGTTGATCAGGTTCAAAGGAATATAGTTAAGACAGCTTGCCCTGCATATTATTCTATTATTTAACTAGAGGCTAGAGCTTCAGGAATTTTAGCATCAGCCAGGCTAAGACATTTTAGTGGCATATGTACTTACTTGTGGTCCTCAGTCATCCTATCAGCTCTTGTAATATATGTATCCTTTTATTATTATTATTATTTTTAAAAGGATGCAGGAAAGAAAAACTCCTAGGAGAGGAAATTCTTTTTGATCCTGAGTGAAGGCTTTGCTCACCAGTTGAAATGCTGCATCAATATTTAGTATGACTTGGTTGGAAGGATTTTTTTTTAATCTTATTGAATCTCCCTTTCTTAGAATGGACTACATAAACACATAAATAAAATATCTAGAAGATAAGAAAACATTCCCTACTTACAGTAGTCACTGAGTCTAGGACTATGAAAAGTGGGGGACATAGCGACTGCATTCAGACATCCTAGAGTTCTGTCAGCTCAGTTCTGAAGTTAATTTATTTTCCTAGAATTGTAAAGCAGCAAATAGATAATTAGCCAAAGCATGGCCAAAGTGAAAATATTGCCAGAAACCATGGACCTTAGTGGGCTGGCTGAACAGCCAGAGGAATGGCAGGCAGATATTTCATGTGCCATGGGAGAAGAACAGCAGTTCTGGTGGATCCACAGCCACCACAATCCCATAGATTAAATTAGAAGTGGCATGTAGAGGAATGCTGAAGCTGGAGAACAAGTATAGAGGCCAAGAAGCAGCACCAGACCTAGAGGCTTCAGCCAGTGCAATGCTGCTGTCCTGGGTAAGAACAGTCAGTGTGCTGGAGCATATAAAGGGATACTAAATAATGGTGCACAATCAATGGACTTGTCTGCAAAGCAATTTGTTTCTTCTTCCTGCCATTCCTTCTATTCATACCATGTTGAGAACTTGGCATGGGTGCACAGAGGGGAAGCAAAGGGGAAAGCTGCCCCAAGGTCCCACAAGAGTATAGTCCTCCAATGTACTGGATCATACTCCCTGTGGTTAGTGGACAAACATGAGTGTTCCATTCTAACCTTTCAAGTGCAACTGGAGTGGTTTATAGACTCAAATAGGAACCCTATTCCTAAGGTGTGCATGTGTGTTACGTGCTATCAAGTCGCTTCTGACTTATGGTGACCCTGTGAATGACAGACCTCCAAAAAATTCTATCATTAACTTGCTCACAAACTGCAGGATGTAGCCTCCTTTACTGAGTCAAGCCATCTCATTTTTTCTGCTTCCTTTAACTTTTCCTAGCATTATTGTCTTTTCCAGTTAGTTTTGTCTTCTTAGGATGTGACCAAAGTAGAATAGACTCAGTTAGTTTTGTCATTTTAGATTCTAGGGAGAATTCAGGTTTGATTTGATCTAGAACCTACTTATTTGATCATCCATGATATCCACAAAACTCTCCTCCATTTCATTTCAAATAAAACAATTTTCTTCCTGTCAGCTTTCTTCACTGTCCAACTAAATTATCATTCATGTTTATCTACTGAATGTATCATCCTTAAATTCTCTGTGCTACACTATAATACATTTATTATCCGAATATTTCATGTACTTAAATGCTATTTAATGCTATTTGTTTTAAATCATGGGAGGCAGAGTTGTACAGGAGAAGAACTCTGGCTTGGATCCTTCCAAATATTAGTGCTGTTGGAAGGATTTCCAGGTGCAGTTCAAAATGCCTCTTGAATGCTGCTCCTGGGGATATGATACAGTCTGGTAAAATGATTTCATTTTTTAAATGCCTGTGTGAATAACTGACATTAAGTAACTCCTTACTAAAAAGAAGGATAAAATAGTGTTATAAACAGAGATGAGCATGAACCGGGGGGAAAACAAAACATGCAGTTCGTGGTTCGTCGCATTTCACAAGCCACGAACCACAAACTTTCACAAACCTCTCCTGGTCCACGAACCGATTTGTTTGGTTCTTGAAAATGTCATATCCAATTCAGCAAATTGTCACTTCTGGGTCAGCAGAAGGTTAGTTCTGGGCCAGCAGAAGGCCTCTTCTGGGTCAACAGAAGGTCTGCAGGAAGTCCATCCCCTGTTGCCTAGGAAACTGATTGATCAGCGCCAGGTTGTCTTCAATGACGAACCAAAAACGAACCAAATGAACCAGCCTAAAGTTCATTGCAGTTCATCAGAAATGGGCTCTGATGAACCGCTGTTTCGCAAACCACGAACCAGCCTGATTCGTCACGAACTTTGGTTCATATTTGTTTCATGCCCATCTCTAGTTATAAACTATGACAAGAATTCTATGTTTTTGTTTCAAGCATAACAATTCTAGGAAGAAATAATAGCAAGATGATATATAAAATTTGGAAAGTATTTATCAAAACTGTAGTTCACACAAACCAGTGAACATTTAGTGTGAGATATATTAATTAAATGTGTCTAAAAGATATCCATATATATGTGTCTAAAAAATAAACCCCATAGGTATTCAGTGATCATTCACCAAATACAGCAAAACAGAGAATGGATGACATGGAGTATTAGTAGCTTCCTTAGATTTTTACGGAGTGACATGCCCTCCACAACTATGTATATGATACTTAGGCTGTTGCAAGCTTCCCAAACACACACACTAGTTACCCAAGAGGAAAAAAAACACAAAGTGATTTTACCTCAGAAACACAATTACTTGCCTGTAATATTAAATTGTAAATGAGATAACATAGGCTAATTTTGTGACATATCATAGGTAGTCTTAAGTATCCCCCTCAAAAATAAACCCCAGCATCCATAGTCATGACTTTCTAACAGAAAATACAAATATCTTCTTAGAAAAATCTTGTGTTAATACAGGTATCAGAATAGGCTTTAAGGCATACATATCTTATTTGCCAATGCCTAACCAAAAGTAGATGTGAGTAACTCATGGCAGATGATGCATCAGTTCCTCATAGCACTGAAAACATCAGTCAGCCAGTATTCTTTGTTCAAGAGAAGAGGAAGATTCTGTTAAACGAAGAGTTGTTACTGTCAGGAAGACATGTGAGAGAAGGAAGTAACCTCAGGCACAGTGCTGAGTAGAGTGTGCAGAAGTTCACATTTAGTTCCTAACATTAGCACATCACCCCAAAGGAAGGGAGAGGAAATTACATGATCTAATGAAGACTGACAGCCTTGAAGTCTGAGGCAAGCAAAATCTTGAAGAATATCTTCACAGCACGAATCATGGCAACATTTCCACTGTAGCAAATCTTAAAAGGAGTTAGTAGAGCATGCCATTGAGGCAGAAGAAACTGTGTTATTTTGACTATCAGACAGAACCGCATGCATCATAGGACTATTTCTCTTTTTGTCTCTAAGGGGAACACACAGAAAATCATCAAATGTTAGAGTAGGACACCAAATAATATCAGAACTGAAGATTTTCTGAAATCCCATTGCTGCTGTTTTTAAGTTTATTTGTAACTACTACCCAATGAACTACCTAAAAACACACAAATTTTTCACTTACAATTGGCATGCTGTGAATTAAATATCGGTAATTTGTTTCTCAAAGGCTGGCCGGGTTTCCGTTATAGGTTAGGTAGAAGGCTTAACTTGAGGCATAAACAGTTCCTGACAATCTGCATTGATTACTTGTACATGAGGTATGGGGTCAATCTCTACAGTACTTCACTGTAGAGAGTTTGGCCTTGGAATGTGCAAGGTTTATGTAAGAAAGAATTATGCTGAGGACAGGAAGCAGAGATGAAAATGCATTCAGTATGTATGCTGCACTCAAGATGAGAGTCACAAAAAAATTTGGTACAAAGAATTTGCACTTTTTTCTGTTGTTTTCTCTCTCCCCCTTTCTCTGCTGACTACATTTTATGAGAAGAATACACAAGAGGTATAATGTAAAAAGTGAAATGGAAGAGACAGAGATAGGAAAAGGAAAAAACTATAGATTTGAAATATAACAGAGCAATAAGATGGTTCAGATTCCTACTATACAAACCTTTGCAGAGGAACACCCTACTAAGCTCACTGACTTCAATAGATTTAGAAGGGTGTAACTCTGTTTAGGATTGCACTTCTATTCTACTGCTGAAATAAGCATACAGTGGGACCCAGGGACAAGTTTCTAAAGCAATGCAAGTCCCATTTTCCATGGTGTGAAGGCAGTGCAGCACTCCACACCAAGTAGCTAACTGGTTAGGAAATGTGTCCAGTCATAGAGGATGTCTATCTTTCACTCGGAGTTAAGACACAAATATATAAAAGTAATAACACAATGGGTCCTTATTCCTGGATTCCAGTAAATTTCCCAGATTTTTTTTTCTTTTGGTCTGTCCACCAAAATCAGAATAACTTTTACAGCACTTTTCAGTCCACAGACTACTTCGAAGGGATGAACGCCAAGGTTCTGTTCTGTTAACAGGGTTCTTTAGTACAAGGAGCCTACCAACAGTGGAACATGCCTTTTCCACTTATGTGTGCTGAGAACCACCACAAGATCCTTGATAAAAATTCCTTCCAGCTCTCATACTTCAGTTAGCGGCCACAGGCTTAGGTGGTTTAGACCCAGCCTCATTACATCTCCTGAAACCTTAATTCACACTGGGATTTTCTTGTGAAGTGAGAAAGGCAAGAAAGTGATGGAAAATTCTTTGGGGTGGTATCACATGTTGCAGGAAATCATTACGCTTTTCATCACAGAAAAATTCATAACCTAAAAAGAAGAGTCTTCTATTTTCATATCATATAACATTGTTAATATTTATTGTCTAACTATTCCCTATGTTTTATCTGTATACCAAGTATGTAATAAAAGTCTGTGCTTTTTTCCCAAAAGAGAACTGATTGTACAGACTATGCTTTCCTTTAGATATTTGCAATGAGTGCAAACAATGCTTGCATAGCAAACTTAGCCCCAAAGAATGAAATAATTCACACAGACAAGAGTTGTGCTTAAATAAAATTGCAAAGTCTTTGCAGAAATAGTGAGCGCATCCAATAGTTAGTATGACTGGAAATGCTGTACATAGCAATGTCAATTAAAATGGTCCTGTTGGGCAGAAAGATCAGTTAACTGTTGTGGTTGGACAATGTATTTCTGAGATGTACATCTGTCTTATTACTAGAGGTGGGCTCAGACCAGGAAAAACCCACGGCCCACAAACTTTTCACGGTCCAGGGCTGGTTTGCGAACTGACTGGTTCTTCGGTCTGGGCCAGTGCTGGTAGCATTTTAACCCCCCCCTTGCTCCAGCTGACTAGCAGGCCCGCCAGTCAGCTGGAGCAAGGGGGAGATTGTTAAAGCACTCCCAGCACCACTTGCAAGCGGTGTCAGGAGCGCTCTAACCCCCCTTGCTCCAGCTGACTGGTAGGCCACTAGTCAGCTGGAGCAAGAGGGAGATTTAAATGTTAAAGCGCTCCCAGTGTCACTTGCTGCAGGGTAGGAAAGTTTTAACGAACCATGGACCAACAAACTGGCGAAAAGTTCATGGGGTCCATGGAAAACAGGCATCCCATGACCCGCCGGTTCATGAACACCGAACCGGCCTGACCTGTGTCAAATTTTGATCCGTTTTCTAGTCCGTGCCCACCTCTATTTATTACCCTCTCCCCTCACTGCCCATTCCATTACTTTAAAAAACATGAAAATGATATCCCCCTCTAATGTCCAACAACTTTATTTTAACTTTGACCATTTACATTATTTACACATAGAGTAATGGTTTGTGTGGGATCATGGTCAGTAAGTTTCTGACCAGACATTTCTATATGCTTCTTTCATGGATAGCCTTGACCACACTCTTTTTTTTTTTTGCCAGAGTCTTTCTTCCCACTGTCAATATATTTTTCTTCCAGTACCATACATTCTGACTGAACATCACTATTGGATTTAATTGTTGACCAGACAATATAACTTTAAAAGAAATTGTAAATGTGAATTAAGAAAAGAAAAAGTCCTATGAAAAAGAACAGATACATTTGGATTTAATAGCAACAATTAAAGAACATTTGGATGTTCTTTAAAAGCAACAATTTCTTCAGCTGAGCATGCTTTCTCAGGTTCAACCCTGAAAGGAATTTTCTCAGTCTGCCTACTTAAATTTTCTGCTGACATTTAGCCAATTTTAAAAGAAAGTTGCCAGGAACTAAATGATCAGACTCATCTGGTTCACTATAGATTAATCAGTCAATTAAATCTTGCAGGACAGAATGTCAAGTAAGGAAAACGGCCGTTTGGATCATTTCAAAGTAATTCACAAACCATAAGTGTTCCAATATTAACAGGTGACAAATTATGGTTCAAAATTAATATGAAGCACAAATGGACCCACAGTTTATAATCAATTTTAAGGGGACTAACTCCCCCCATGCTGCAGCCAAGGGAAGTTTATACCATTGCCACAAGCATTATTCAATGACTTAATTGTACATAATACACTTGTAATTGAACCAAGTAGAGACAAAGGAAGCCTTAAATTCCCCCAAGCATTTCAGTTTTCTATATATCAAATGCCATTTTTACAGAGCTCCAAACACAGAAGCTACCTTGAATATAAGAAATAAATGTTATGTGTTAACAACCAATATCAATGGTTTAGATCCTCCAAAGTTTTCCATGGGCAGAAGGATTTCCCCTAGCAAAATGCAACTGTCCCAACTCTCTTGGCAGCCTGACACCCACTCACCCCTTGCAAATCTTGTTCTTGATGGACTAGGGACCTCCAAGAACAGGACTGACAGGGACGTATTTTAAGCTGCCAAAGGAGGAGGAAGTGAAAAGGAAAAGTGGAAATACTTCCCCTGGAGAAAAATCTGGGGAATGTAAGCCAAACAGGGTCCTGCAGGAAACTCACATGGAGATTCCGCAACTAGTCCCTGCTTTCTCCTCCTCCAACTTCTTTGTTGGGATTTTTGCAAGTGTCCTAAGTTCAGTCATGAAAGAGTTAAATTGTTGTTCTGTTTGTTTAGTCAGCTAGCTAGTTAGCATAAGATCACTTAGTCCTCAAGTAAAGTTCCCACCATAGAAAGAGGAGTCTTTAGTCTAAATGAAGGAATCTAGGATTGTCCATTGGATGAGCCAGTTTATTGGGGGCAATTAGCTAGCCACATATACTAAGGTTTTATTGCCCTTTGTCCAGTTCTCTTTCTCAGGGGCAAGCTACAAGTGACGAATGACACAGGTTGGACACTTGGATTCGGTTTCGTTTTCTCAGCCATGCCGGACGCTCCTCTCGGCTGGTCCGGGAGGAAACGACCGGGCACCCTGACCGGGCGGCTGACCCGCAAGGATTAGCCCCCAGGACTCCCAGGGAGGGAGCCAGGGTCCGGGACGCGGCGGGAAGAACTCCCCGAAATCAATGCGGGGGGGGAATTGCCCGTTTGTCCCTATGGAGGCCGGCAGATGTGCGCGGCGCCTCGAGTGCCGCCGGGCAACGAGAAACGGCAAGTAAAAGAAACAGGCGGAAGCCTGTAAACAAGCGAATCCCTTCTGTTCTACAAGCGTTTGTGAAGGAGAGGTTGATCTGAAGAAGACTCGCTCTTCCCCTTCGTTGAGTTCCAGAATTTTGTTGGCGCCCCCCCCCCCAAATGGCAGCAAAGAAGCAAAGTCCCGCTCTCGGTAAGTCAATCTCGGCTACCTTGCAGAAGGGGGAGTCGCTCGAAGAGTTGGTACGCAGGGCGGTGGTGGAAGCTATAAAACCCTTTGTTGACAAGCTGAACGAAACTGATCAAAGGGTGGGCTTAATTGAAAGCGAGGTGAAAACCATTAAGGCAGCAGCGGGGGGGGCAGAAAAGTCTGCTCTGGAAAGTGCGTCACTTGTGAAGGCTACAAAAAAGGAGCTGAAGTTGGTGGAGAACCAGCTGATCGGGCTACAGGTGGAACGAACGCAGACAATTTTGCGTCTCCAAAACGTGAAAGAGGAGGAAAATGAGGATCTGTGGGATTTGGTCTCGGAACTACTGGCGACACCCGCGAGGACGACTAAAGAAGAGGTCAAAAGCGCCATTTTGGAGGTCCGTCGGGCTTCTTCAAAATATGCAACAAAGCGACAGTTGCCTCGTGAGATCATTATTGACTTTTCATCTAAAAAGATTCGGGACACCATCCTATATAACTCATACAATGCGGATTTGGACTTTATGGGTTTGAAAGTCAAGATTTTGAAGGACGTTCCATTTCTAGTCCGGAAACGGCGTTTTAAATATAAAAAGTTTGCAGCACTTCTGAGGGACCATGGAATAAAGTACAAATGGTTATTCCCGGAAGGAATATGGTTCAGATATAAAGATCAGGCCTATAAGATATTATCAGAAGATCAACTAAAGGATTTTGAGAATAAAAACCCAGAACTCTGCTGCACCAAGAACGAAGAAAAGGAGGAGCCGGAGGGGGGGGGGAGGAGGAGAGCATCGCAACAGCAGTTGCACAGAGAGAATTGCGTCCGGGACCTAGAAGGGGGAGGAAAGTTTAATCAGAATTTGAAATGTTTATTCTCTGTATGATTAACCACTCCATCATTATTTTATGGAGCTATTTTTGTATTATGACAGTATGAAGGGAAACATTGAAGTGTAGTGTTTAGTGTTTGTAGTTCACTCCCCCCCTTTTCTTTTTCCATCCCCCTTTGTCCCTTCCCTCTCCCCTTTCCTTGTGATAGTTTTGTGTAGTGTTTTGTAGCTATGAAAAATAAAAAATTTATTAAAAAAAAAAAGACACAGGTTGGACACTTGTCTGCTTCCCTCAAGTTTTGATGGGAGATGTAGGCATCCTGGTCTTGCAGCTTGGCTCTCTGACTGCTGTCCAATGGACTTGTCAACTGTCACTTGTCCAACATTCCGCCAAACTGCCTACATTTCCCATCAAAACTTGAGGGAAGCTGACAACTGTCCAACCTGTGTCATTCGTCACTTGTAGCTTGGCCCTCAGTCTTTCTCTCTAACCATCAAGTTGTAGCTAGTTAGTTAGATATTCTTTATTTTCTTACCAAATGTACCCTTTTTCCTGTTATGTAGTAAAAGTATTTTTCTAGAGCTAAAACCACAGAAGTCTGTCTACTTGTTTCCAATGCACTAATATTAAACTCTGCCATTTTTCCTTTCCTTTTTAATTCTCACCACCAACGTTCTTCCTGTCTGCCACTTTTCTCCTGCTTGCCTGCTGCCATCCCCTATTTCTTTCCCTACCTCTCCACCCCCCTTGCCCTGCATTTTTCATTCTCATCTAAGGCCAGCCATCACCCAGCAGGTCCACCACCCTCCCTCCCAGCCCAAACTGCACATTCTCAGTGCCTACCTCTTTTAGCTACAACCAGCTATTTCTCTCTCTTCTTCCTGGTGGCAGCAGCAACAGCCTCTACTGCTCCCACCACCTCCCAGATGTTGCTGCAAACCAGCTTCTTACCCATCCATCTTCTCCCACTCCTGGTGAGCCCCCTACCCAGACCCTGGGTAGGCAGCGTCCCAAATGTGGCAGCTGAGGTCTCGTAATGTAATGTTGCAAAATGGCATATTAACTTTAGGGGGATTTTAAATCACCCTTTTGAAAAAGTTTTCAGATTTTTCTACAGACCTCTGGGTTCCTCAAGGTTAGTAGAAGAATTTCTAGCTGTACACAGACACCCTGCCATGTGCGGGTTTTTTTATCCCCACCCTGAAAGCCAGGTTCTGCATAGATAGATGATTACTTATGCGCTAATTCAGACATCAGACCCAATAATATTGTATGAGTAGTCTTCCTGGCTTTATCTCATCTACTCACAGGCTTCCTCCTTTCCTTCTTTGCAGAAAACCATAGTGGTTTGGAGTGCAAGAGTGCTTTGAAATGGCACTCTTCTAAGAACACTTTCCTGGAAGTAAACCTCATTTAATGGACTTGTATAGAATTCTGAGTAGACTTGCTTAGGATTTCACAGAGCAAATCAGATCCTATAAAAGGAGGAGGGAGGGGAAAAGGAGCTTCACAAGCCTGAAGTTCACTTATATAACATAAAACTATGATTAGGTGTTAAATCTGGATGCAATCTATATCATTTGTAGTCAAGCATGATTTATAATTCTCCTGCCTTTGTGGGAAGGTATATTTTAAACACACATGTGAAATTAGTTACCGCTGAATCTAATTGCTGGCTTTCTAATTACTTTGGTTTGCATACCATGCTAATTAGGATGCTCACTAATGACTTTGGCCTGATCATCTATCCACAATGTTGTATTAATCCACAATATTGTTGCTGTATCAGTTAAACACATTGCTATTTATTGATACTGGCACTAGATATAGTAATAGTCCTTTAGGACTGGATATAAGAACCACCACCTGTATATCCTGGCACGATGCAGTCCAGCACCTTGCCAAAGCTGCTGCATTCATTACTGATTCAGCTATTACAGCAACTGTTGTGACTTCTGAATCACAAAATCAAAGAAACTGGGCTTACTTATTTATTTTAAAAATCCCAGCCCTGCTTTTTTATTAGTTTGGGGGTCTCTCCTCCCAGCAGCATAGAATTAAATTTGAAACAATCATAATAAAGTCAAAAATTATCTAGTCAGCTTAGGGCCAAGCTACAAGTGACGAATGACACTTGAACGGCAAGTGGATTGAGTGGAGGGCAAGTGAATAGGGAGAAATCCACTTGCCGTTCAAGTGTCATTCGTCACTTGTAGCTTTGCCCTTAGTGTTTTTTTTAATAGCCCTTCACATAGGCAGTGATTTACTACACTTAACCTAGCCAATAGACATACATGAATGTCAAAAAGTCAGCATTTTATTTTTCCAACTTAGATTAACAGTCCTTTGCTATATTGTTTCCTAGTAAGCCAAAAGGATCATTATTACAAAATAATATGTGAGTGTCTCCGTTTCAGAATATCAACTTGCTTAGAGAGCAATCCTGAGTATTTAGAATCCTACACAAGACTATTCAGTAGAGCTCATTCTCAAGAAAGTATTCTTAGAAGGGCACTATAACACAATATAGCATCTCTTCCTCATTGTTGTGAATGTGAGTGCTTTCTAGAAAACAAACTGACACAAAAACAAATCTGACACAAAATTTCCATTTGTACCAGAGTTCTTGAACAAGTGGGCTTGCAGGGAAAAGACCACGGTAGCCACTTGTGCAAAGTCAGACTTATCCTATCCCCACCTCTGTTCCTGCTTGTTCAAGATCTTGGGTAACCAGTTTCTCGGTGATATAGTATATTGGGAGGAAGCACTAGGTGTTCCACAAGATCTTGCACAAGCAGAACTGTGCTACATCTATATATGTTTCTGCTTGCACATTGCTGGATCCAAGCCCCAGTGCTTGGAAGAAGTCACCTAAAGTATTTGTGCCCCATGAGGAGTGGCAAACAGAAACAAGCAAACTGAGTATTAATGTTTCAGGTGGGTAGCCGTGTTGGTCCGTAATAGAAGAGCAAGATTCGGATCCAGTAGCACCTTACAGACCAACTAGATTTCCAGGGTATGAGCTTTCAATAGTCAGAAGAACTCCCTAATGGTTGACCACTCAGTCTGAGTAATGCCCAGTAACACACAAGTGTCGCCAATACTCTTGCAAGCAAGAGTACATAATTGACAGACAGATATCCTACAACTAACACCAAATATGGTGGTAGGCCTGCAGACCTATTGCTGGTGGTATCACCACATTTGAAATGTGTTAATAATAACATTCAATTTATATACCTCCCTTCAGAACAACTTAATACCCACTCAGAGCAGTTTACAAAGTATGCCATTATTATCCCCACAACAAAACACCCTGTGAGGTGGGTGGGGCTGAGAGAACTCTGAGAGAGCTGTGACTAGCCCAAGGTCACCCAGCTGGCTTCAAGGGGAGGAGTGGGGAATCAAACTTGGCTCTCCAGATTAGAGTCCTGCACTCTTGACCCCTACACCAAACTGGCTCCAAACTGTTGCTGGAGAAGAGTTTTATGAATACCATGTACAGCCAAAAAGACAAATAAGTGGGTACTAGATCAAATCAAGCCTGAATTCTCCCTAGAACCTAAAACCGAGGCTATCATACATTGGTCACGTTATGAGAATACAAGATTCTCTGGAAAAGTCAATAATGCTTGGAAAAGTAGAAGGCAGTAGGAAAAGAGGAAGACCTAAAATGAGATGGCTTGACTCAATAAAAAAGCAACATCCTCCAGTCTGCAAGATCTGAGCGAGTCTGTTAATGATAGGACATTTTGGAGATCTTTCATTCATAGGGTCACCATAGGTCGGAGGCGACTTGACGGCACATCACACACACACACACACACACACACACAGCTCCTTCAAATTCCAGTAGCCTCAAAATAGGTTTATAACCTGCATCTCTATCTCCTGACTAAAATAGCTTTCTGTTGATGGAAGAAGGAAAGCAATTTTTGCTAATTCCCTCATTCCCACTGCAAGACTCCCTACTACTTTGCAGTTGGAGGAAATTCCCATTCCCTGACCTTTATGTGTCTTATGGCTCATTGGACTCAAGCCATAGTTTTATATAATTACAACATTTAATTATAATTATAACATTTATTTATTTATTTATTTATTTTATTCCTTGCAAAAATGCAGGATTAAGGCAGCTTTCAAAAAAATTGAAAATTATCTATAAAACATTACTTAAAAGTTCGACGATGATGTTATAGCTATTCTTAACAAAAGATGAGACCCCAAATTATTTATTTAGCACATCTTATGCCACCTATCCAGACTCCTGCTCAAGGCAACTTATAGGTAAAAACAATACCAAAAAATCATCATAAATTATCAATATAAAAACAAAATAAGCCATTAAAAACAACCAGGGACATGAAAACAGCAGGACAATATCCATAAAACAGAATTCAGACCAGAGAAAGATAATAAACAATTAAAAAGATAAAACCTGTAAGTTAAAAGCATGTAGTAATAAGAAAGGTTTTGTCTTGGTGCCTAAAAGACAGTATGGTAGGTGCCAGGCAAGCCTGGAGGGCATTAAAATGCCCTGTCCCTAGCCCACCGCACCTCTAAAAGGAGGGGCAGAGAGAATAGGGCTCAGGAAGTTAATCTTAACAGGTTGACTGGACAGCAGGCCCCTGGCTCCAAGCCATTAAGGGCTTTAAAGGGTTCTTTTAAAAAAACAGCACTTTGAACTATGCCTGGAAACAGATTTGTAGTCATATTTCTGCTCAGGGATTATATGATTCCTATAACCAATGCCTGACAATAGCCTGGCACTGCACTTTGGATCAATTGACATTTCTGGACAGTTTTCAAAGGCAGATCCACATACAGTGTTGCAGTAATCTAACCTGGATGTGATCAGAATATGGATCACCATGGCCACACCATGCTTTTCAAGGAATGTCTGCAGCTGACATATCAGCCGGCATTGATAAACAGCACTATGTGTCACAAAGGAGACCTGAGCCTCCAGCAATGGGCCAGGATCCAGCAACACCCTCAGGTAATGAACCTGCTCCTTCAGGGGGAGTGACTCCTCTAAGACAGGCTGACTCTACAGTCAACCTGAATTACCTCTTTCCAGAATGGCAAATTGAACCACCAGCATAAAAATTTAACTGAGATCTCTTTTGAATTCAACTGCCTTACATGACTTGTGGAAATCAAGTAAGGAGGGAGTAAGATGTTCCTCTACAGGCAATATATTCCGGGTCAGCATCTCCACTGCAAAAGTCCTGGGACAAGCTGCTACCAATTTGACTTCCTTATGTGAGGGGACCACTAGAAACAATTGTACCAACATCAGTGTGTGATCTCTTTCATAACATCTTAATTTCTCCATACTGTGTGTCATACCAAAATTAAGGCTCAGAGCTGGGCATTCTTGCTGAGTGAAGTTTGGCCTGTGAAATAGAAATATGCATGAAATGAGTAACACTCCCGATTTCCAAAGGATTTCACTTGCTACTGAATTAGTGCCAGACATCTCAGATATAGAGTGGGCATGGGTCCCCTCACAAGTCAGGATGCTGCCTAAAGGTGCACAGGGTTCCCCAGTCCAATGGCAAATCATGTGTGACTAATTCCAAATGGCAGTTCTACTCAGAGAAAAGACTGAAAGGCTGGATTACTTTAAGGTCAATGTTTCTGGCAATGATTTCAACCCATTAAGAAATCAGACATTGTCAGTCAAAGGGCAGCCTCTAGCCAAAGACAAAATTATACCTGTCCATCTGAGAGCTAGTATTTGAACGTGTGTAATCGTTGCTGCTTCTGTCTAATGAAAAGTGCCTTCTCCAGCCATTCTGAGACCTATTTTGACTAATCCTCTGGGAAGAGAACAGGAGAACACGAAGCATTAAAAAGAACTCAGGTTGAATGCTAGCCAAGGAATTCCTGAGGATGCTCAGAGAAGCATAAGAAAAAGGTGCTGGGAGATTGATCCTATTGAACTCTGAAAGAATTTTGCCACTGACTAAATTGGAAAACGAATTTTCCTTATGACTGTGGTGTGAAGCTTGGTTGAATCAGGAATCTAATCGATAAAGATCGGCCCCAGAGTCTTGGCTAGTCCCGTTTATGTAATTTAAATCGTTCACTCACATAAAATACAGATTGTCCAATGGATGCAGGAAAGTAATAGGCTACATAGTACTATTCATAAAACAATCCATTTTAGAGAAAGGGAAAATATGATCACTTGACCAAGGTGGACTTATACCCAGGTCAATGTTTTAGTACAAGCCAAAGCAAAGAGGCAGCTCCAGGTGACAAACAACTAGGCAAGAAAGGGACCCCACCCCCTTGGAATAATTTGTGTAGTCATACAGTACTTAATTGTATATAAATACAAATTTAAAGTGAAAAGTGCAATAAATATGTGCAGTACAAAAGGTGAGATTAATATACTATAAATATACACAATAAATATACACAATCAATAATCATAGATGCGATATCCAAGATACTATACAAAACACACGCAGTCCCCAAGAAGCTGGGGTTCAATAATAATGGCCAGTATCTGTAGTCATTATCTTCCTGTTATTTATTCCACAAGTCAGCAATATGTGCTCCTACCAAGACACTCCTGGTAATCAGGTAAGTAAATAAGTCCTCAGTAGCTTATGTGCAAAATGAAAAATGATTTTCCTTCCTTTCCAAATTGCAGATGACACGTCCAGGAGAGTCAAGAGAATTCAGTCCTACTAGCTGCTAGCTAAAGGCTAGTTTCACCAGTCTTTCTCAGGAATATATTAAATAACAGTCGTCATGGATTTCAAAGACTCAAAGCACAGATGTCTTGATCAAAGCCGTCGACAGTCTGTCTGTAGAATGTTACTGGCTCAGAGTTACCTAATAAGCTTCCATGGTAGAGAGGAGATTCGAATCCGGGTTTCCCAGGAGGTTGTGATGGGGGCACCGGAGCTGCAGCTTCAGCACTGTGCAAGCGCAAAGCTACTGAGAGCTGAACTACACAAGGCAAATTATACATGTAGAGCACGTCATTGTGCTTACGCATGTGTCCCCCTTTACTTTTATGTTCACTCGCACACTTCAGCCACACAACTGTCGATCCCATGTATGGACTGGCATGGGTTTCCTCCCTGTTCCTCTGAGATGAGGGATGGTATCCCATGATGTACCTTCTCTTTACGCATGCTTAAATCTTCCTCGGCAGTACGGAGCAAATTCGGTAAAATTCGGACATTGTTTCCAATGGGAAACACAATTTAGGGCTTTCTGGGGGCTTGGGGGTGCATTTTACCAAATTTGCTGGAGACCTACTCCTAACTATCCTCCTATGACCCCCCCAAGCTTCATGAATATTGGATTTGGGGGGCCACTTTATGGCCCCCCAAGAAGGTGCCCCCAGCCACCTCCAATCTCCATTATTTCCAATGGGGGAAACTAGGGGAGCTATCTAGGGGAGCTATCTAGGGGGCTGGGGGTGGCAGTTTGCTAGCAAAATCCCCCAAATTTTCAGGGGATCTCCTTCTAACTGTCCTCGAAAGACCCCCCCCCCCCCAAGTTTCAGGGAGATTGGAACCTGGGGGTCATTTTATGGCCCTGCAAAGAAGGTACCCCCAGCCACCCCATTTGTTTCTATGGAGAGGAAAAACTGACTCCCGCTACAGAAACACATAGATCATGGCTGCCATGGCCACAGGCACACTCTTAATTATAATCTACACACCAGACAGCCCCACAGAACCAAACTGAATCCCCACCCCACAAGAAAACCCAAGCATCCCTTGAGCAGGCTGCTTATGACTATGGAAACTTGCAAATGCTATGAAGTTATAGGACATGTGCAGGGACTGAAGTTACAGAACATATGCTCAGCTTGGGGGGAAATGAACATGGGAACTTTGGAGCACACATATTTCAAAACTCGTGTTTGGGAATAATGGACAGAAAGTTGGAAAAAAAGCTTTGGAACTTTGTTTTTATACTTTATTATGGCAGCAAGAGTACTTTGCCACCCCAGGCGGAATAAAGAGACAAAAGCAATTGTTGGGTATTAAAGGTCATTTATTTGACAACAGCATGAACAGTAGTAACGGCAAGGGCTAACTAAGCGGTACAGGTCAGGCCCTGGGGTCACTCATGGACCACCGCCCTGACCTGTCTGGGCGAGCCCCTCTGCCCCGAGGGCGAGCCATCCAAGGTATGGCTGGCACCCGGCTGGCCAGGCGTATGGAACCTCCACCAAGCCTAATGACCCCCCTGCCGTCAAACATGAGGGGCCGTACTTGTACAGGAGGCCCCACGCGGCAGTCTGCCCTCTCTACTGGCAGCCGTCAAACAATACCAGAGATCCTGACAGACCCCGCTTCCCCTTGAAATGGGTACATGCCAAGGGTGCTCACCGTCCCGCTGATTTTTCCAGACCCTATCCTGCCAGGGCCAGCCTACATTACAGCTCCACCATACCAATAACCACAACCCATACTAGCAGTACAAGGTAGGCGAAAAACTCCCCTTCCTCAGCCAATTCGAAGAGGAGAAAAAATTCCTACCTGGCCCTGGGAACCAGCGACCGGCTATCCTGTACTACTGCAGGGCGGGCGGGTGGGCTGAGCAAACGGCGACTGCAAGAGGGAGAGAGGCAGAGCAGCCTTAATTGGCCTTAGCTCCGCCTCTCCCCACATACCCGGATGCCCGGGAAAGCCGGCGTTGCTTTTCTCCTCCGCCGGCGCGGCAAAACACGGCCCCCAGCTTCAAGCAGCAAGCTGCAAGCTGGGAATGCCGACTTGCCACCCCAGGCGGAATAAAGAGACAAAAGCAATTGTTGGGTATTAAAGGTCATTTATTTGACAACAGCATGAACAGTAGTAACGGCAAGGGCTAACTAAGCGGTACAGGTCAGGCCCTGGGGTCACTCATGGACCACCGCCCTGACCTGTCTGGGCGAGCCCCTCTGCCCCGAGGGCGAGCCATCCAAGGTATGGCTGGCACCCGGCTGGCCAGGCGTATGGAACCTCCACCAAGCCTAATGACCCCCCTGCCGTCAAACATGAGGGGCCGTACTTGTACAGGAGGCCCCACGCGGCAGTCTGCCCTCTCTACTGGCAGCCGTCAAACAATACCAGAGATCCTGACAGACCCCGCTTCCCCTTGAAATGGGTACATGCCAAGGGTGCTCACCGTCCCGCTGATTTTTCCAGACCCTATCCTGCCACCGCCAGGGTGAAGCCTCTGCTTACGCCCTCGCGCCCCACAAATGGTCTACCACCAACCTAAGCCGTTGCCGCAGGTCATTAAGAAAAATGCTGTTGCCCTTCACCGAAAGGTGAACCCCATCCCCTCTATAAAGGTCAACCAATTCCGCTCGAATTTGTGGATGGGGCAAATAAACCCCTAAACCACCCTCCATGGCTCTGAATAGAGCCCTATTGGCCTTTCTTCTTGCCCTTTCCAATGCCCGTGGCTCCCAAGCTTCCCGCCAAACCCTGCGTGGAAGCATGGCAGACCACACGATCAAAACCCCAGGCCAACGCTGGACAACCAAACGTAAATCAGCTTCAGCTTGAACAGAGAGGGCACGTCCCTCAACTAAACCAAGGTCATTCCCACCTAGATGAATAACTAAAACATGGGGAGGAGGGCAAGACCTCCCCTCAAACAAGAGTGGCAACAAGCCTGGCCACCGAAGGCCACGGCGACCCTGCCATTCAACTGTAGCCCGATCGCTCAAACCCAACTGGGTCCCCACCGACGTCCTTTTGGCTTGGTGGGCGGCCCAAAACACCATGCTGTGCCCAACGATGAGGATCCTCAGCCTCTCGCGGCACGGCACAGCTCCTGAAAGGAAAAAACAATATAACCGTTTAAAGCCTAGTAAGGGGGCGAACATACGATCGATAAGCGGAAGAACGCCACCTGCCCACCTTCTTGATGGCCTCCACGGGGTAACCCATAGCTGCAGCTGTAGAAGCTGCCCCAATTCTAAAAGAATGGGTTCCAAATTTAACCCCCGACAGGCCCAACTTAGCCAGGGCACGCCCAGTCACCACCCAAAACTGATACTTCGTGAGGGGTTTTTCATCCTGGTGACGGAACAGTACCCCAGGCCCCTCACCCCGGACAGACATGTACCTTTGCAAAGCAGCTACAGGGCAAAGGTCCTTAGTGCCACAGCTTCCAAGAACAATAGCCGCACCTTTCCGTGACTGATCGGTCTTGGAACTACGCACAGTAATTGTGACACTCCCTCCAGAGAACTTAATGTCTCGAACCGACAATGCCCTACCAGACTCATCCTTAAGGGATGCAGCCACGAGCTCACTCACTCGCAAGGCACCGAAAAAAGCCGTTAAAGAAGCTGCATGAAACAGCTTTTCCTCAAAGCCAGAACTGCAAATACAACCCCATATCGAACCCAAACCCAGTAAAACTTCCGGAGAAATGGGCTGCCTCTCATCCTTATGGTGCCCTGCTTCCCGGGACCAACCCTCCAGCATTTTTCTTATTCTAAAGTCACCCGTAACCTCACAAAACCCACGAGTCTTACTCGCAAAGGCCAAAGCTGACAACTGTGCTTTAATCGACTTAACTGCAAGGCCCTTACCTCTTTGATTGACACAAAATTGCATCAAGTGTTCCACAGGAACCGGCCATACCTGATGCAGCCCCGCTTCACTCCTAAACCCTGAAAACTGGCGTACCGACCGGTCGTAAGCCCTCATCGTGCTAGGCGCCATAGCTAACTGCATTGCCCTGCATGCCTCCATCGTCCAAGATCCCATAGCTCCTGCGGCATCTGAGCCGGCAGTAAGTCGGCCTCGGGGGCAAGCAGCCGAAAACGCTCCATCTGCAAGCGAGACAGTGCATCTGCCACACCGTTGTCCAAACCAGGGACATGCCTGGCCCTGAACAAGATGTTCAATTGCAAGCAGCGGAGCGTGAACGGCCGAACCAACCTCATCACCGCTTGGGACTTGGATGTGAGAGAATTCAAAACCTGTACCACGGCCTGGTTATCGCACCAGAAATGAACCGTGCGGTTTGCTAGGTTATCTCCCCATAGGAAAACGGCTACCACAATCGGGAATAATTCCAGAAATGTTAAGTCCCGATTTAGCCCTCTCTCCACCCAGTCGGCTGGCCAGTGCTCAGCACACCAATGGCCCCTAAAATAAGCCCCAAAACCTAAGGACCCCGAAGCATCCGTGGACACCTGTAGTTCCGCTTCCAACAATAATTCCCCTCTCCAAAACGTGACCCCATTATAGGACTCCAGAAAACGCTCCCAAACCAGTAAATCTTCACGCATACCCCTGTTAATCCTCAACTTATGATGTGGCAACCGAAGGGTGCCAAGAGCATCACAAAGTCGACGCAAAAAGGCCCTGCCAGGCGCAACCACACGGCACGCGAAATTCAAATGGCCTAAGAGCTTTTGAAGCTCCAAAAGAGAAATTTTTTCCTGGCCCTTTACAACACCCAGGCGTGCTCGAAGGTCCCGTAGCTTATCCAAAGGCAGACGAGACGTCTGCTGAATGGTATCAAGCTCTATTCCTAAAAATGTCAACCTAGTGGTAGGACCCTCTGTCTTTTCCTGAGCCAGAGGTACACCCAATTCTTCAGTTAGGCTAACAAACCCCGCCAGGAGCCTGGCACACTGTCCAGACCCAGCCTTCCCAGAAAAAATAAAGTCATCGAGGTAATGCCCCACATCCTGGCAGCCCAGCCGGTGACATAATGCCCATTCAAGGAAGGAACTAAAACGCTCGAAGGCAGCACACGAGATGGAACAGCCCATAGGTAGAGCCCTGTCCATATAAAACTGCCCCTCAAAGGCGAACCCTAACAGCTCAAAATCCTGAGGATGGACTGGAAGAAGGCGAAAGGCAGACTTGATATCGCATTTTGCCAACTCCGCAGCAACTCCACATCGACGGACCAACACAACAGCCTGGTCAAACGACGTGTAACGGACCGAACACAAATAATCAGGGATGGCATCGTTGACAGAACCACCCCTAGGGTATGACAGGTGATGTATTATCCTAAACTCACCAGGGGTCTTCTTAGGAACCACCCCCAATGGTGAAACACGCAAACATCGAACCGGAGGGGAAGAAAACGGACCCAACACTCGGCCCTCAGAACACTCTTTGGCGATCTTTTCCCTAACCACCCCTTCCATGCCAGCCACTGAACGCAAATTGGCTGCCATGAAAGGGGAACGAGGGCCTTGGAAAGGAATACGAAAACCAAACGTGAATCCTTCTAATAAATAGCGAGCATCATCTCGCCTAGGATAGTGGACTAAAAGCTGTCTAAGCACTTTCAGATTTATGGGGCTGGGCCCCTTTTCCAGGCGGAAACTGCTGTTGTCCGCCACCACCCCTGCCTCCACGTTTCCCACCAGGCTTCTGCCGCTTGCAAGCGGTAAAGGCGTGAGGCCCACCACAGATTGGGCATTCATGCCCAAATTTGCAAAATTTCCTATTGCACACACCCTGGGAGGTAAACTCCCAACAGAGCAGGCGGGGTTGAACCGCCTGCCCCGCAGTAATGCGGGTAGTAACATTAGTCGATGTTCGGTGTACTAGGTGACCGCTGTCAGAGCGATCCCCAATGTTTGGTTTAGATGGTGACATAACCTGGAGCCACAATTGCTGGTGTATTCTATCCCAGGGCATTCCTGGATTAATGGCAGCACGCATTCTAAACTCCTCGTCATATTGGAGCCATGCCCCACCAGCAAAGTCATTATACCCTTTATAGATTATGTCTAAGTATTGAAATAAGGAGGCAGCTCTCCACGACTGCGCCCTAGCAATTACACCGGCATATATAAGGAAACCAGGCAGCCAGTTGGCCCAGGTTCTATCTACCCTGCGGCGCTTAAGCCTTTCCTTATCCTTATCATCCAGCTCGTCCTTATCCCTCTTCTCCAGTTCCCTGAAGAGGAGGGTAAAGACATCCACATAGTCCCCCTTAAGGATTTTGTCCCTAGTGGCCTGGGTAAGGTGATCTCCTAAAGGAAGTGCCACATCTCCAAAAGGTAAGGCGTTAAAAGGGACAGAGCTGTACAAACTCGGCCCAAACATTGAAGGCATCCAAGAAGAACCCGGCAGAGGCTGCCAAGGAATGCTAGAACCACCAGGTCCTGCTCCCACAGGTTGACCCATTACAGCTTGTTGAGGCCAAGATGGCCACATGCCAAATTGAACACCCCCTTGGGATGTGCCAGGCTGATTACCTACGGCATAAGAAGCACCACCCACATTAGATGCAGAAACCTGACCCCAAGCACCCCATGGCCACGGATATGTGTGTTGTGCTGCAGTGCCAGTCTTACCTTCACCTTCCCCGGTGTCCACAGCAACCGCTACCGGGCCAGCTTCCACAAACCCGCTCTGATCCAACACGCCAACTCCGGTGTCCTCACTTTCCGGTACTGGTGCTGCACTGCTGCTGGCACTACTTGTGCTGGCTGCACCTTCTAAGGCAGAGAGACGGGTTAAAATTTCACGCCTAAACGTTGCCGCTGTTGTGGCCCTCACAGCCTTTTGCCTTTTCGCCCTGCTGGCAACCTGCCCCTGTGACCCTCTAGCCTGTTCAAGAGCTGCTATGCGCTCCAAAATTTCTTGCATGCCAGCCCCATCATCCTCTTCAGAGGAAGAGGGGTCAGGCAGCTGTTGTGCAGGCCGTTTAGCGGGCTGCTTGCCTTTTGACCTACCACCCCCTTTTTTTGGAGGCATACCGTTAATTGCAGTGCTTCAAAACAAAATGAAGGCAACTTGGACTCAGCAGCAACAAAATGGCCGCCAGCAACAGGCTAGCAGCCAAACTAAAATGGCCACCGCAACACACCAGCCCAATGGGCTAGATGTTCAGCACCACTGCCCCAACACACCCCTATGGAAAGGTGACTGGTAATTGGGCCCTACAGACCGGTTTCACCAAACAAAATGCCACCCCCTGAGCAGTCAGGTGTGGGTGCAAAGGTGCTGCAAAGCTTTGGCCGCCAGACCAGCCCGTATGCAGGCCAGCCAACAGAATAACCTGCACCCCAAGCAGTCCCCGGGTGGCCCAAACAGTAAATCCCTCAACAGGGCTGCACTAAAAGGGCTGGAAAGGGTGCAGCCCTCTAACCGGCAACCCGAAACAGAGCCTATCCCTGGCCCTTTCCCCCCAGCACTGCCAAAGCAGCGCACAAACCACCGTTGGGCCGAGAAGGCCGACGCCGTGCCGCCCAGCGCAGCCGCCGCGGCGCAGCGGCCAAACACCGCCGTCCACTGAGGCCGCTCCGATGCCTCGGTCCAAACTGCCCCGTCCGCGCCGAGCACTACAGCCGCCGCTCGCCCGCCGTCGCCACACCCTCTTTGCCGCGCAGAGGAACGCTCCTGCGTCTCTGCTGAGCAAACGGCGACTGCAAGAGGGAGAGAGGCAGAGCAGCCTTAATTGGCCTTAGCTCCGCCTCTCCCCACATACCCGGATGCCCGGGAAAGCCGGCGTTGCTTTTCTCCTCCGCCGGCGCGGCAAAACACGGCCCCCAGCTTCAAGCAGCAAGCTGCAAGCTGGGAATGCCGACTTATGCACAAAAGTGGAAAACTCCAACATTGCCTACAGTGGAGGAATGGTGGACAAAAGTTTTGGAGTTAGTGTCAATGGCAAAACTTACTTCATTGATTAGAGAAAGGACATTAGTTAACTTCTTGACTGAATGGAAACCATTTATAGACTGTTTACATGAAATAGATAAGGATTTGATGACATCTGGATTTATGGATTAAGAAGCATGAACAATAGAAAAAAGAGGGCTCTTATGTCTTATGTTAGTCTTATGATTAACTTAGACTAAGTGAGACTCTAGAAATGATATATATTTGTTGCGGAGATAATCAGAACTAAACTTGTAGTGTAATTTTAGGGTGGTTTTTTTTACTTGCTTATGTATTGTTAGTGTGTCTTCTGTTTAGAATGCTGTGTTTTTCTCATTCTTTATGTTTATTGTTTATAGGTTTTGTTACTGTTTATAGTTTATAGTTTAAATAAAGAAAATTCTACAGTGAGAAAAAAACTCGTGTTTACACTCGCGTGAGTTGTCTTGTGCAGTTTGGCCCTGAGTGAGTAATAGAACCCAGCACTGGCAAGTGGAGTCATGACTTGTACCCACACAAGTTAGTACTGTCCATTCCAAAGCCATGTGTTTCTGTATTGCCACCTCCTGATGCTCTCTGGTAAAGGCACCAAATCTCCTTCTCTAATCAGTAGTGTTCAGTGGCAGGTAAGAGTCCTCTCAGAAAATTACCAACTGAATTGTGCCTCTGTGGGTGTGCCTGTGGTTGGGTGGGTGCATATGCATATACAAAGCCATCCTTGCACCAAGGCTATCTCTACTTTTCTGTTTTGTGGCAATAAAGATATGTCACTTGCTATGTTTATCTTAAGAAAGCTTGTGTATTGCTCTGTATTTTACCTCCACTACAAAATGGACGAGGAAGCCTTATGTTCCATTCATCAACCTCATTGCCCTATCTGAACAAATGGGGTTATAATTCTGGCCTAACTCTCATGGTTTTTGTAAGAATTACTGAGGACACTTGAAATACTCTGAACATTCTGAAACATGTGATATCTTTCCAGGAAAGGATCTCCTTTCCAGAAAGCCCTTAAATGTGTTAGGGAGAAGAGTGCATTCACATTACACTCTCTTTTTGGCTAGCACCTTACAAGCCCTAACACTGTTTTCTTATGATAAAAAATCAACACTGTCTAATTGTATGTGAATTTCACACCTTATTCCTATTTTTTTTCCTTGTGTTGATATTAAACTACGTATGCTTCCCTTGGTGGTTGCTCACAGTAAAATGTGTAATAAAATTGACAAGTAAGACAGCTTAGTTTAATGTGTCTCACTTGTGTCCTGCTGAGCTGGCTCGGTTTCTGACCCAGAAATTCCAGTCAGATTCCTCAGTGACATTTCATGATTGCCTACAACGGCACCCCACCATTACTCTGATCTGCTGCCAGAAATGCAAGCAAGTTCCTTCTTATCTAGCTCAGCAACAAAGTGGAAAGGTACAAGAGCACTAACAGGAAATGTCTGATAATATTTTTTGGCTGATGGATGGATGTAGATGTGATTTCACATTTGCCATGACAATCCTGGGAGATATACATCTAAAATATGTCACGGACATGATGGCACAACAGATTTTCCTTCTCAAAAGAAGGACATACACACTTTTTTAAAAATTATCTTTGTCACTAAATGTGATGTAATTTAATGGGCCACAGATAACAGGGGAAATAGAACTTTCTGTTGGTTTGTGAATTCAAGGAAAAGTTTATTCTGGCAAAACCTAAAGCAGATAATGATATGGTCTGTAGTACTGGTCCTACACATTGTGGCAATGCAGGAGAGGTTTTTTTGCTTCTGGTTGGGGCAAAAAAAGAGTTGGCTTTCATTTGCTTGTAAACATTTGACTTTAAAGACTTTTTTTACATAGGGGCCTTACTTTAATAATCTGTACCTCCTCAGAAGAGCCATTTGTGGCAGGGTATGCTTAAAGAAAAACAGTAATGATACAGAGAGAAACAGCAAAATAGGTTCAAAGTAGTTTCATGCCTGAATTTACAAAAATCTTAGAGTCTGCCCCATTGACCAATGCTATCATTCAAATAATTTTTAAGCTGCCTTCCTAAGCCAATTTATTTTGAAGCAAGATTCAGTGAAGTTGAAAAGACTTACTACCAAGTAAACGTATTTACTATTGAAATGTTAAAAGACAAAGTGGGCAACCTCAGTTGCAACTAAACTTTAATTCCATCCATTTCCTCAGCTACAAGAGGTGCAGGTGTGGAGGGCCTTCTTGATTTCAATCTTTCTTTGCATACCAATGTCCAGCATTTACATTACAATCAAAGTCTAGTTGGAAAATGGAAGCGGGAATCCTCACATCAATTACAGCCAAGCGAGCAACCAAGAGCCGGGCTCATGCTGATGAAGATGGCGCTATATCATCAAAGAAAATTGAGTTCTGGGAGGACAAATTAAACAGCCTACAGCTGAGGACAGTTTGAGTGTGCTCAAAAAACTATCCCAAACAATGTGGTCATGGATGATGA
The DNA here is from genome assembly GCF_028583425.1 of Eublepharis macularius. Lineage (NCBI taxonomy): Eukaryota > Metazoa > Chordata > Lepidosauria > Squamata > Eublepharidae > Eublepharis > Eublepharis macularius. The sequence continues at coordinate 185,734,013 of NC_072791.1, forward strand.
GAGATTAGAAACATAGAACTGGAAGAGATCCTAACAGTCATTTAGTCCAACCTCCTGCACAATGCCAGAAATTTATAGCTATCTCTCTATTCATCCTCCCACACACCCTGCAGTGACCCCTGCTCTATGCCTAGAGGAAGTTCCTTCCTTCCAAAGTGGCAATTGGCATTACAGTGGGCATATAAGAAAGGGCCAAGAAAGCCTAGCACCAGCTCATCCCTGTGCCGTCCCTCTCCCGATCTGCTTACATTCATAAGGAATCATAGAATCATCATTGCTGTCAGGTGCCCGTCTTTCCTCTTTTTAAATACCTCTAAGGAAGGCGATCCTACCACCACCCAAGGAAGCCTGTTCCACTGAGGAACCATTCTAACTGTCAGGAAGGTCTTCCTAATGTTTAGTTACAGAGAGCTGTCACAGAAAGGATGGAGCAGAGTTGATATCTGTTGCCCCAGAGTATTGGACCAGAAACAATGGGTTAAAATGAAAGCAAAAGAATTTTTATGACAGCTCATCAAATACTTGAAGAGGGCTATCATATCACCTTACTCACCTCCTCTCCAGGCTAAACATTCTCAGCTCTTCCAATCTTCCTCATAGGACTTGATCTGCAGATTCCTTATCATCTTTGTTGCCCTCTTTTGGACATGTTCCAGATTGTCAAAATCCTTCTTAAACTGTGGTGCCCAAACTGAACGCAGTACTCCATGTGAGGTCTAACCAGACCAGAATAAAGTGATACCATCTTCATGTGATCTAAACACTATACTGCTGTTGATACAGCTTAAAATCACATTTGACTTTTTACTACTGCATCATACTGCTGACGCATACAATCTATTAACACCCCTAGATCCTTTCCACGTATACTACTGCCAAGACAAGTTTCCCCCATCCTATAATTATGCCTTTGATTTTTCCTACTTAAATGCAGAACTTTACATTTACCTCTGTTGAAATTCATTTTGGTAGTTTTAGACCAGCTTTCCAGCCTGTCAAGAACATCTTGAATCTTGATTCTGTCTTCTACTATATTTGCTACCAATTTAGTATCATCTGCACATTTAACAAGCAACTCCTCTATTCCTTCACTCAAGTAATTTATGAAGAAGTTGAACAACACAGAGTCCAGAACAGATCCCTGAGGCACTCCACTTGTCACTTCTCTCTAGGAGCATGAGGAACCATTTACAAGCACTTTTTGGGTGCAATCTGTCAACCAGTTACATATCCACCTAACAGTGGTAGGATCCAAACCACATTTTACCAACTTGTCAACAAGAATATCATGTGGAACCTTATCAAAAGCCTTACTGAAATCAAGATATGTCCTCAGCATTCCCTTGATCCTACAAAGTAGTAATCTTCTCAATAAAGGAGATAAGGTTAGTCTGACATGAAAGAACCCATGCTGCCTCTTAGTAATCACTAATCACAGCTGTCTTTTCTAAATGCTCAAGGACTGACTGCTTAATTATTTGTTTCAAAACATTTCCAAGCATGGATATCAAGCTGACAGGTCAGCAGTTACTTGGATTCTCTGTTTCTCTTCTTGAAGATGGGGACAACATTTGCCTGTCTCCAATCTTCTGGCATCTCATTTGTTCTCCAAGAATTCTTAGATTGTCTTAGGGCCAAACTACAAGTGATGAATGACACTTGAACGGCAAGTGTATTCCTCCCTGTTCACTTGCCCTCCACTTGCTCTCCACTCGATCCACTTGCCATTCAAGTGTCATTTGTCACTTGTAACTTAGCCCTAAGATTCAGTCTCCAAATGCATCCTTTTATTTTCTTCCATATAAGTGAAGGCCTACTGTTTACACCTGTAGGAATAAGATAGGAATTCAGAGGCCGTTGCTATGATGGCACAAACTATTACATCCTCTCCTAACACTGAGAAGCCCAACAGATGACCAGTGGTGTAAAGCCATTCATTCCAAACCATTTGATGTGTAGTCTGACCCTTCTTTACAACCAGCAAAATATTTTATGCTTTGGGTTCCCCACTCAAGATGATTTCCTAGCAATCTGGAGACCACCAACCCCCACCAGCCTTGGCACATATGCAATATACATTCAAAAGGGAAAAACTATCACACTCAGAGCCAAGAAGGGCCTGACATTTCGGTCTGTAATTACTACCCACTATCAAAGCCTGGTACACTAGATCTACAGAGAATACTGCTTATGGATCAATGACCTGCACATTCAAAAACGGATTTAAAGGAATGTGTCCTGCATTCATTCTATAGTTCTTAGATTCCTCCAAATGCACATAGCTATTTTTCCAAAGTGCGCTGAAAAAGGTCAGTGTGCCTTGTGGGCAACCAAATAATGCTACCATCTGGATAAACAAGAAGTGCCTTGATGAGGGAAGCATATTTTCACTGATCACAATGATTTCGCAAGGTTAGTATAACAGCTGACACCTTACAATTATACTGAAAAGCCAATGAAAGGGATCTGAGTCCAAACCAAATATTTGAAACAACTTTACTACAATCCTTTTCAGCCACTGTAATTATAATGAAATATCTGGATGAAATACACAAAGATCATTTTATCACTGTAGATCACAAACCAAGGTATTATACATCAACTTGTAATACACCCCCCCACACACTGACCACACAATTCCATATACACAATCTCATGATGAGCCATGAAAAAAGGTGGTTTTAATTCTGAAATTACTGTTATGTATTCTACGTTTCTGGAAAATGCCAACCTATGCTTTAATTATAATACCCAGCTTGAGAATCTTAAAAGTATGCTGTTTTGTAACTTTTTGGTCATTAGCCTAGCGATGTTTCAATTTTCTTTTTATTCTGATGTACCAATGTTGCTGCAAATATCAGGCCAATTAATTTTAAAGCTTTATTTATTTGACCTTTTCCATTCCAAAATTACTAATTATCCCCTCAAAGTTAATTTAACTTGCAAATTCACACTCAATACACAAGATGGCTAAGTGGCTTACCCTTTCCTTCTCCTATTGTAAAACACTTGCAGTTTTTGATGAGTGCAAGCTTGCTGAAACTTTGTTCAGCTTCTGCCACAGTCATCAACAGTGTGCAAAAAATCTATAGGACAATGCATGCGCCACTGGAAATTAGTCATAGTTGTTTCTAATTCATAATATTTTCAAAAAGTAGACGAAGTTTTTTTTTCAAGAGTAAGATTTTTTTTTCAAGTGCAAGGAAATTCTCAGAAAGACATGGGATATTTGTGGACATTTAGAAGCTTCTTCCAGTTCCCTACGCTTTAATGTCACATATTTTAGGATGGAACAGAATGTAAAACAAACGTTACTCATTGCTTTGAATCTATGTTGTAGTGTGCACATGGCACTGTCAAAAGTGGCATCAAAAACATTTCTTCTGAATAAAGATGCTAGTTCACCAGATGTTGTAGAACATGATTGCTCAGGCTCGGCTTTATCATCATGAAATCATTTCCATTTCATCCCTCTCTTCTTTGGCAATTGTGCCAAAATTCCAGTGTCTTCTGCTACAAGATGTTCTTCCAGAAGAATTTTGCAGCACTGATCTCTGTGTTGTTTTATTTCTTTAATAATATCAGCAATGAGAGCTGCCTCTGATTCAAGAGAGATACCTCTGGCTTGTAAAATTGTGTCTCTGTCCTCAATAATAATAATAATAAGTTTATTGCTTTTCTGGCCGAAGCCATAAGCCATACAAACACCAACAAAATATGAACATACCCAATTCACATAGACATAACTCGTCATTATCAATTTAAACTATCTAAACTCATGAAAATCTTGTTTCTTTATCACCATGGCTAAAAACTGTCCTCAATACTTGAAAGAACTTTGTACCAGAAGCTAGCCATCAAAAGACATAAAATTGAACTGAAGTACCTTTTCAATGATTCAACTCGTGATTGCGCTTCATATGTCAAGTTTAACTCTAAAGCACATTCCACTGCTCCTAGGATACTTGGAAGATGCTTTGTCAATAGATGGTCAACAGTACACTGCATTCCAGTGTCTGTCTGACTGAGAGTGAAGTGAGCAATGAATCGTATCTGTTATATCTTCCATTTCACACTGAAACACACTGAAATTGCTGAAACCAACCAAAAAATGTTAATGTCTCAGTACAGGCTGCAACAGCATTAACCCCTATGAGATTAAATGAGTGGGAATCACAAAGAAAGTGCACAGCAAGTTCATTTTAGGACATAATGCAGGCCTGAACACCTTTTATTTTCCCTAACATGTTAGAGCCATTATCAAATCCTTGACCTCTACAGTTATCCAGAGGAATATTATGATGCTTCAAGCTGCCAATTAACATTTCAGCTATCTATTCTCTTTTTTTTATGTTCAACATTGATAAAATCAAGATACTTGATTCGTTTTCGTTTTCGTGGCCATGTCGGACGCTCCTCTTCGCAGGTCCGAGAGGAAACGTCCGAGCAGCCTGACCGGGCGGCTGATCTGCAAAGATTAGCCCCCAGGACTCCCAGGGAGGGAGTCAGGGTCCGGGACACTGAGGGAAGAGCCCTCTGGCAAATCGAGGCAGGGGGTAAATTGCCCGTTTGTCCCCATAGAGGCCGGCAGATGTGCACGGCACCTTGCGTGCTGCCGGGCCACGGAAAATGGCAAAGAATAGGACTAGGCGGAAGCCTGTAAGTAAGCGAATCCCTTCTGTTATTACAAGCGTATGCGAAGGAGTGGTGGGATCTGAAGTTAAGAAGACTCGGATTTCTTCCCCCTTGCTGAGTTTCAGAAGGTTGGCGGTCCCCCCCCCCAAATGGCAGCGAGAAAGCAGAGTCCCGCTTTGGGCAAGTGAATTTCTGCTGCCCTGCAGGGAAAAGCGGAGTCGCTCGAGGAATTGGTGAAAAGATCGGTCATCGAAGCATAAAACCCTTTGTTGACAAGCTGAATGAAACAGATCAAAGGGTGGACTTAATTGAGAGCGATGTGAAAGCCATTAAGGAAGCAGTGGGGGGGGCAGAGAAGTCTGCTCGGGAAAATGCGTCACTCTTGAGAGCAACGAACAAGGAGCTAAAGCTGGTCGAAAACCAGCTGATCGGGCTGCAAATGGAACGCACACAGACTGTTTTGTGTCTCCAGAATGTTAAAGAGGAGGAAAACGAGGATCTAAGGGAGCTTGCCTCGGAATTATTGGCGTCACCCGCGAGGGCAACTAAGGAAGAGGTGAAAAGCGCCATTTTGGAAGTCCGCCGGGCTTCTTCAAAATATGCAATGAAGCGGCAGCTGCCTCGTGAGATTTTTATTGAGTTTTCATCCAGGAAGGTCCGAGACACTATCCTATTTAACTCATATAATGCGGACTTGGACTTTCTGGGAAATAAAGTCAAGATACTGAAGGATGTTCCATTTCTAGTTCGGAAGAGAAGATTTAAGTACAAAAAGCTCGCAGCTCTCCTGAGGGAACGAGGGATAAAGTATAAATGGCTATTTCCAGAAGGAATTTGGTTTAATTATAAAGATCAAGCCTACAAGATAAACTCAGAGGATCAGCTAAGGGATTTTGTGGACAAAAATCAAGAATTCGGGCAAGATACCATGCAAAATGAAGAAGACTCGAAGCCTGAAGGGAGGGGGGAAGCAGTGAGCGCAGTGGCTGTAGCTGCTCAGAGAGAACTGCATCCGAGGCCCGGGGGGGGGGGAGAAAATCTAATATGGGTTGTATTTTGTATTTTGCAAGGTCAACCACTCCATCATTACTTTATGAAGGCTTAAATTTTTAACCATGGCAGTATGAAGGGAAAACATTGTAGTGTAGTGTTTATTGTTTGTATGTAACCCCCCCTTTTTTCCAGCCCTCCTTCCCTTTTTCTTTCTTCTTTCCCTTTTCCCCTTTCCTAGTACTTTTGTAGTTTTTTTATAGATTTCTGTTTTAGATATTAAAAATAAAAAAAAATTTAAAAAGATAAAATCAAGATACTTTTTGTGGCATTTTGCGGGAGAGAAGCTGGCATGATATAGCCCAATCTCGTCAGATCTCGAAAGTTAAGAAGGGTCAGGATTTGGATGAACAACTACCAGGGGAGACTCTACAGAGGAAGGCAATGGTAAACCACCTCCGCTTCTCACTTGCCTTGATAGCCCCTTGCTGGAGTCACCACACACAAGAGGAAGGAGCAACTTTGTCTCTTTTCCCCCCTCTCAGTCTGCAAGGCTATGACTCCATGCAAGACCTATGGCTCTCACAGCTTTCTGCTGATGGATCGCAGGGTCCAACCCATTGGGTTTACAATAATGCATCTCAGAACTTCTCACTCTGATTTAGTTTCCTTCTAGAATAAGTTAAGGGTTTGTCTTTTTGTACGTTTAGGTAACTGGAAATCCGGTTTAGTGCCAGTCTCCCAATGATGCACAAAGCACAGTCAGGAAAAAGTTATGCGACTCTCTCAAAAGACATGGCCTTTCCATGTCATACTACAAAGGAAGATAATTTTTCATTTTTCAGAACAAATTGTTTTCAATGTATTTCCATTTCTTTTATATTAGCCACCTTCCCAAATACTTGATTTAGTGCATAGACGTCATGCATCTTTACAAAATTCAAGATGAAATCTTGGTCATTTCACAGCACTTCCCTTTTTGTTGTTAACAGAGAACAAGTCAGCAGCCATCAACGTGTAGCTGGGCAAGGACACACCAGTCTTCAAGTTATAAATATACCTCTGACACAATTACTCATAAACTGTTCATTTTGGAAGACGCATAAACACACAGTCTGCACTGAATGGAGAATTAAATAGTTTACGTAACTGGGTCCATTTCTATCTCATTGACTTCACTTCTATTTACATTGTCCGTTTTCCGTTTGTCATTTCTGTTTCCTGATTGCCATTCATTCTGGTAGCAAGCAGCATATTCGTCATCTGCTTGAGTACTATCATTCAATCAAATTAGAAATAGTCGTACTTACTTCTATTTATTTCCTTCATTTATATCCTGCCTTTCTCCCCAGTGGGGATATAAAGCAGCTGACATTGTTTTTCTCTCTCTCTCTATTTTATCCTCACAAAAACCTTGTGATGTAAGTTAGGCTGAGAGTGTCTGAACGGCCCAAGGTCACCCAGCAAGCTTCCACAGAAGAGCAAGGATTCAAACCCAGGCCTCCCAGAAACTAGACCCACTCTAAACACTACACCATGCTGGCTGCCTCATCATGCTGGTTCTCTGGATTCTCCCCTGTCCCACACTCCTGGTAAGTTAGGGCTTTTTATTATTTTTCCATTAACTTGTTGGACATTTAAATGTGCCCTGACCTGGATAGCCCAAGTGAGCCTGATCTCATCAGATCTTAGCTAAGCAGGGTTGGCCTTGGTTAATAATTGGATGGGAGACCTCCAACAAAGACCAGAGCTGCAAAGGCAGGCAATGGCAAACCACCTCTGTTAGTCTCTTGTCATAAAAAACCCATCAGGGGTTGCCATAAGTCAGCTACGACTTGAGGGCACTCCACCACACATTTAAATGCAATGTTAGAGACAAAAGCAAAGTAAATGCAGCCACTGAACAGAAGAGGTTTGCAATTTTTCTTTAACTATGCCTAATTCTGCAAAATTAATTTACTGAAAGTTCCAAAAGATTGGATATGTTTATATATAGATTTAGGAGGCATTTACAAAATAAACACACAGTACAATAGTGTCCTAAATATTCCATAAATAAAAAATATTTTATTTTATTTCATTTATAACCCATCTTCCTCTCCAATGGGGACCCACGGTGGCTTACATAAATCTCCTCTCCTGTCCTCCATTTTATATTTACAAAAATCCTGTGAGGTAGGTTAGGCTGACAGCATGTGACTGGCCTCAGGTCACCAAGCAAGCTTCAATGGAAGAGCGGGGATTCGAACCTGGTTCACCCAGATCCTTAGCTGGCACTCAAACCACTATATCATGCTGTCCTAAGTAGGTTGTCATGTACCAACATAGTCAAATATATTGCTGATCTATGCTACCTCCTATTCCTGTGTAAAAGAAAAGAGGAAAGGCCATCTATTTTTCAACAAAAACTGAGCACACTGCCCAGGAAGCTAAATGGTGCTAAATTTTGGCACTTTCAAGCAGTTTTCCCTCCAACTAGGCTGACTGCTGGTGTCAGAGAGAAATTGAAAGAAAAAAATTTAAAAGCACCAATATGCAATAGATAAAATGTGAGGGAGAGGTATGTAGAGTTTAGCTTCATTCTTCCATGAGCGCAATTTATTTCTTTAATTAAAAAATAGACCACTTCACACCCAGGATTATGATCAGCCTGGCAAAGGATGAAAAACTCACTCACATGCCAATGTTCTCACATCTCCCTGTGCCCACTCCACAAGGGAGAATTTTAATTGGGAACCCTTTCCCCCATCTGCCTGCACTTCAGCAGTGAGGATCTCTTGGGTAGAATGCCTGAGAATTTCATCCCAGTTGAAGTGGCGAGTTTATCCAGAAATGAGTTTTCTGCTGAAATACAAACATGCCTCAAATATTTAAATAGACCACCAAAAAAAGACTACATTCCAACTTTATTTTTACACACTTCTTCACAGACACTTGTTTGCTAGTGCCTATGATATCACTAATGATGAACAAATCAACAGTGCTGATTGATCGATCAATTGATCAAACAATCAATCAATCAATTGATTTCAAGGGCATGACTCTGCTTAGGATAGCACTTGCACTTTTCTTTAATATTCCACTTAAAAAAACATGAATAGATGAAAGGCAACAGCCAGTTTTCCTTCCCTTCCTCTTCCAGAATTTCTATTATTCATGCACAGATCTTTTCCCCCCTATTTTCTATTTAGACCTTCTAGAGATATGCGGTGAATATTTTCCCTCTTGCATACATTTCTGTTCTGTAACTAGAGTTACAATCAGTTACATATCAGGGCTCTGGATAACACAACTGAAATTGACAAAATTCCCTTCATTGTCTTGGTGGTGCAACAATCCAGGCCTAAAGCCAAGACTATCTCCTAAGGAATTCTCCCTCCACCCCAGCCTGGAGGGACTGTGGATCTTATACTGTGAAGTAACTGTGGTAGGCTCGCACAGTGGCAAACTGTGATAGTAGAATGATTTGCAGGTTGTGTGTGCCGCTAAACTTCCAGTGTTCAAAAGTCATTTTCCCTTTAGAAACCATTTTAAAAGGGAAAAGCTAACAAGAGAAAGTACTTCACAAATGGGATCTCCGTTTTCTACAGTGCAATCAAGTCAAATTCAGTTTAAGTAACTGTTTTCTCTGTCTGCTCCTTAAATCATAATATGCTGGTTTCACCATAAAAAAAGAAACAAGTAAATTAGGCAATTAATCATTTCAGTCTATGAAATGGTCTGTAAATCAAGGAACTTTTATAGCGATATATTTTTGAACTTGGGCCCAAAAGCCTAAAGATTGACTTCATGTGCTATTAATCAGAAAAATAGGCGGTTCACATATTTCTCTAAAGATTTCAACAGCAGACCCAGACAGGGAGAGCCAGGTGTACTGCATTACAGAGCTAAGACATTTGTGCAATTTGAAAAAACAAAGGAGGTACTGATATGCCAAAGCCAACAGTGTAATTTTTTAACTAAGTCGACTATTAGTGTGTGTGTTACTTATAGACCATTATGGCCTAAGTTCATATTTCTGTTGAAAAATAAAACAAAGGCAGTGAATTTCTAAATGTATTAAAAAATAATACATTCCTAGGATCTAAATGAGAAAGTGTATCATAAATGTACCAGATATAAATGAACTCATTTAAAGCTTCATAAAAATTAGTGCTTTTCTGCATCTAAACCTTACATTAGAATCAACATATACTCAGGAACAAGTCATGCCATTAGGACTCTCTAAGGTTTCTCCAGCTTTCCAACATTACCACCCCTGTTAATTAGGGCATACCTTTCCATACCCAATCTTTGCCTTGTTACTTGACCCCTAATAAGTGAACTGTTCACATACTGTCAGAGGGGTCAGGTACTTGCCCTCTAGGGCTTGTTCCCCCAGTATTATCATCATTGAAAATTATTTTGTTTAAGTAAATGTCAGACAATACAAAAATTCCATATGGTGGCTGGCTAATGATCTATTAATTCATAATGGCGAAGGGAAGAAAGAGTTAAATCCCCCCCATGCTGTGACCCCAATCTAAGTCTCTCCCGCCCCAATCCTGATATTATTATGTAGAGTTTTCAAATGAGTGGAAGACCCATTTATGATTCTCCTGTTGACATGTCTAGTTTGGTTTATATGGAATGCTTTCACAGTCTTCTCCCTCCATTAAACGCCATCAACAAAACCTATCTAAATGACAGTATGATCATATCCTTTGCTTTTCTGCTTTATTATGGAACATATTTTAAGATCATCATCGTATCTGCCACAACATCATACTTCAAAGGGTTTTCAAACTGGTCGTTTGCATCAGATTGAAACTCATAATATTGCTGAGCTGGTACATTGAGAGGTCTCTAAATAATGTATACAACAGGTAATAAAATCTTTTATTGGATAACTCCAGTTTTATTGACACAGCATGGTGGGATTCAGCAGTTAATATTGGTTTCCTGCTGTTACCAAAGTAGTGACTTTACACATGACACAAATGGCAAATGGTTTATGTATTTGATGCAGCTTTTATTTTGACAAAATAAAATGTGTGGATTCAAGGGATACTAAAATTAGGCGTAGTGAACAGACGCGGAGCAGTGAGGTAACAATTCTATGCCTGGTCAGTGCCTGGATGAGAGACCTCCTAGAAACTCTCTCTTTTTCATGGAAGGAAGTGGGGGGCAAATATAAAAGTAATTAACAAATAGTATATACATGCTTGGATTCAGTGGAGAGTTTCTATGCATGGAAGGATTTCTGCTCACAGAGCGTGGCTTTTGCAGCTCCTCCTCCCATGGCTGCTCAAAATACCACCCAAATGCTGTCATTGAGATCCCCTGTCCCCTGGGAGCAGCATTTTGGGCTGCAGCGGGAGGTAAGAAAGTTGTGCTTCTTAGGAAGAAATGCTTCCACCCATGGAAATGCTCCATAGTGAAAGAGAGTAGGAGGAATAATGAATCTTCAGGAAAGAAATTAAGCATGTTGAATGTGTGATCACAAGAAGCAACCACAACAGTCACAAGCTCCTTACATAGATCCCTAAAATTAAACTATATTTTATTGCTCTGAATGAGATTATTCAAGTCTAATTCATACACTCACCTAAAGCATCCCCATAGAGGTAGGAAACTCTTGACACTCACATGCAAGGTACACATTCCTTCCTAGGCATCTGAGGAGCTTCCTAGCTCATTTAACTTAACATCCCCCACCCTCTGCCATCAAACCTAACATCCCATATCTTCAAATCTGATGGCCTACTTTTTCATTGGGAAGGAAATCTTGATCCAAAAAATGCAAAGCAGTTTTCATGTATTCAAAATAATTTTCAATGTGTTGCTATCTAACATTTTTAAAAAATTAAAATATATATTGAAAGGGGAAATTCATTTGGTTATTAAGCAACCAAATGAGGGTACATGAAAAATCATCATTTATTTTATTATTTAAATTTGACTGACATTTTGAAAAACATTTAAAGAAAATAGATATATAAGAAGTTTTGAAAAACTAAGATGGGCAGGAATGCTGCATGTGCATCTTTAGAAATCTTTTGATGAAGGGAGTCAATTTAAGCTGTGTGACCAGCGGGCATGAGGAGGGTGCTCTCTTGGGGTTCAATTGAACCCTTGCTGCAGTACAGCAGGGGAGGGTGTTGGTGGGGTACAGCAGCTCTTGGAATAATTCTGTGCAAAATTCACCAAGAGTGCCAAAATTCACCAAGAGTGTTCTTGCTACTCTTATTTGCCAAATTAAAAGAACCCTTCCAGAAAAGAAAAGAAAAGAAAAGAAAAGAAAAGAAAAGAAAAGAAAAGAAAAGAAAAGAAAAGAAAAGAAAAGAAAAGAAAAGACAATAACAGGTTTTTCAGACAAGTAATCCAAAATTACCGCAACTCAGTGAAAAGACAGTTGTGGTCTCTGGACAATTATTAAGATGTATAGAGAATAAGTAAAAGCTTTACCTTTTATAATAGGGACAAGTATTTGAATAGAGATAATAATAAGAAATAAAAGGGTTATAGTGCTGTTGGGAGTCAAAAAGGGAAAAGGGGGAGGGGGAAGGGATGGGGGCATATATATTGATTTAAAGGGTAAATGTAGTTGTATTATGTATCATGGGAATGTATGTTAACCCATTCAATAAAAATTTATTTTAAAAAAAATTACCGCAACTCCCACCTTCCGATAACCCACTCAAATGAATTAAACTTAGTTATTTCTTCAAAAAAAATTAAACATAATTTTGGATGAAAATACAATCTAGCTCATTATAGCCTCATTTCTCATTTTATCGAAGTCATGCTAAATATATGTGCTCAATCAATGTTTAATATGGTCAAAGACCAGACAGGTAACAACATACAATCTAATTAAAACATACAGTCAAGGTAAATCATACTATTAAAAATCTATCCATCTAATAAACATGAAATTCCCAGAGTCCAAATTCTTAAATATTTAAAACTTTAAAATTAATAAAATATTTCCCCCTACAAAATACTTCCGGAACCGTATAGCCTGCACAGCAAATTTTGCCACATTTAAGGTGGTTTCTTGGTCCCTATCGGCTAAAAGCTTATCTAAATAAAATCTAGCATTTCTTCCCAGAAACTGATTGCAAATTGGAGTTATATAGGTAGCTCTAATATTTTTATAAAGTTTACACTCAAAAAGAACATGTCCCCTCATTTCTATCTTCCCAGCTCCACATATGCATACTCTTTCCTCATATGGTTGCTTTGTGTGTTTACCCTCTATGACCGCTGATGGTAGCATTTCCATTCTAAGGGTAACTGCTCTCCTGTAGTCAGCTTTATCTAAATTTTGTAAATATGACATCATTGTCACTTTAAGTTTTCTATTCCCAGAAGATAACCTTTAACTTAACTTAGGTCATGCTGTCTTTCAATGTCCAGAATTCTTTGTTTAAGAAAAGGTTTGACAGAGCTATTTTTCATATTCAGCAAGAACTGTTTAGAGAGACCATAATAACCCAATTTAAGTTCTCTTTCCTTAATCCAATATGGTACACTAGAATCTCTCACTATTAAACTGGCTAAACCAGAGGGTTTAGTCATTAATTTGAACCAATAAAGAATAACAGTGATCCATAAGCATGCTTTTAAGGTAACCATACTGGTTTCCAAACAAGTAAGTGAACTGAAGACACAAAAGGGAACTTGCAAAATATGCCTTAAAAACTTTGATTGCACTTTTTCCAGAGACTGCCAATAGGACTGATATGGTGTTATGCTCAAAGGCATCCCACAAAGTAATTGGGCTAGAGATTTGACCTTAAAAATCCTAACCGCTGCGGCTACATTCCGACCCCCGGAAAACCAATATTTCTCAACTACACTCGTGCTTTTGGATGCACTTGTTATAATATGGTCCATGTGCACTTTTCTAGGGCCTGAAGCCTGGAAGACAGTTCCTAAATATTTAAAACAGCGAACTTGCTCAATATCCACCAAGTTAATTTTACAATGGTATGTTCGAGGTCCATTTGCAAAAGCTAAAACCTTCAATTTTTGATAATTAATTTCAACATGGTCGACCTGGCAATACTGAGCTAAAATTTCCATTTCTCGTTTAAGACCAATGGGAGTTCTAGACATTAATACCGCATCACCTGTGTATAATAAAAGGGGGGCATGCTTATCAGAGATCTTAGGGGCATGCACCTCAGAGCAGTTTAAGTGCTCCCCTAGATTGTTTATAAAAAGGTTAAATAAAGATGGTGCTAAGATGCAGCCCTGCTTGACACTTCCCCCTACTTTTATGACTTCTGTAAAATGGCCTTGTGGATCCATCCTTACCCAGATCTTGGTGTTCCTGTATAAGGCCTTTCTTAGGGCCAATAATCTCTTTTCAATTCCCATCTCCCTTAACTTTTCCCCTAATAGGTCCTGATGTATCATATCAAAAGCAGATTTAAAATATATGAAAGCTGCATACAAGGAAGAGATGTTATTAGAAAAATATTTAGTAATAAGGTGATCTAGAACTACACAATGATCCAAGGTAGAGCATCCCATCCTAAATCCAGCCTATTCTTCCCTCAAAATCTTATTTCTAAATATATGTGATCAGCTCCTTCCCTAATCACTGCCCTGCCCATGCGTGCCATAGTCTCAGTCCGACTCCAAATCAGCCTGAAAGCCCCTGGGAATTAAGTTCTGAGCACAGACATGCCAGTGCATGCCTAACAGACAGGGCCCAGGGCAGACCCATCAGTGCATGAGAGCATTGTAATGTGTGAATTAGCACCCTGGAAATACTGGAGAAAAAAAGCTGAGTTCCCAATTGCTCTGTGAGTTCACATGTAGACATGTAAGTTCAGACCTTTTGCTAAATGTACTGAGGTGGGGATGAGGCCAGTGAACATGGTCTATGGATGTTCTCTAATCTGGAGATCAAGCTCCTGAGCTGGTCTAAAGATTACTTTATTTCTCTAATGGCTTTTTGTTAGTGTACAATAAAAAAAATCCTAATAATGGAATCTATCATGAAAAAGTACAAGAAAGAAAACTTTTTATTTTATTTTACAGCCTTCATAGTTTGCCCTTGAATAGAATAGAATAGAATAGAATAGAATAGAATAGAATAGAATAGAATAGAATAGAATAATAGAATTCTTCCAGTTCTTGCTACTCTAATCACTTTGGGAAGAAATAAAGTCCATTAAATATATAATTCAGCACTGATAGTTGTGGGAGGAAGTTAGAAAGTTCATGAGATGAAAACACAGATAACCAGATATCCAGACACCATAGATATCTAATCTCCCAGACAAATCCTCATTTTTTCTTATCATGCTTCTTATTTGATTGATGTTTTTAATAACAAATTTGAGTTCAATGTGTTTAGAAAATCCCTCACCATTTCACTAATGGAGATTTTATCCCCTTTCTATTAAAAAGAAGAGTAATTTTTCGTCTCTTGCCTATTTCATTAATGATTTCTTCCCTTTTTGTCAATGTGGTTTTAAAAACACAATTAAAAAGAGCTTATGGCAGGACCTTTCAGGGAAAGGGTGAAAAAGCACCAGAAAATTCAACTGGCATTGAAAGTATTGTTTTATATTGAAATCACGATGTGAGGTCTACATGTCATGGCCTAGAGATCATATTCTGCTCAATAATAGATGCTTGTTATGAACCAGATTTAGGATGTTCCTCAGCAGTTAAATAAAAGAGGTAAGTTTGAGAACAGACTATGCTCCAGTGGGGTTGATATTTTTACTTTTTAAAATAAGAATGGCAGGTATGATATGGGGATAAACGTGTAGCACTGAGGAGATAAAGCAAAGCATTTCATGGGGAGAAAAAATGTAATGAAAGCAACCCTTTCCAGCAGCAATATTTCTTTACAACCTGTTTTCTTTTTTCTGCACTTACTTAATCATAGGACGTGAAAGGCCGAAACATATGAAGGAACCAAAAACATGAGAGAGAAGTTTGTGGTAAAGCCGCAAACATTTTACTGGATTAAACATAGTAGGAGCTACTGGGAATCCACAAAGCTATGTGCTACTGTCTCGTGAAGTGTACTGCCAGGGCAACAGAGTGGAGATTTCCTTGGACATCATATGGTTCCTAAGTTTCAGATTGATTCTGTCCACCCCAGACCAGCCATTTGCTCCCAGACACCCCAGAAGAGTATCAATGGAACTGTGGGCTATAGCAATATTCATTTCCACTGGTGAAAGAGGGAGAAAGCCTCCACAAAGCCTACCACCACAAAGCCTATGTTGTGGATCATCGGACCCACATGGACTTTGATTTTATGTTTTAATTCATTTCTATCCCGTTGTGAGGTAGTTTAGTCTAAGAATATGTGACTGACCCAGGGTCGCACAGCAAGCTTCCATGGTAGAATGGGGAATCGAACTTGGGTCGTCCAGCTCTATCCTAGTCCCTCAATCTAACCACTATACCACACTAGCTCTCAAGAGGCATGTGGAGAAGAAGCTGTAATAAGGAGGGGAACTGGGTGATATGATTTTAAAAAGCTGACTTGATCCATCCATTGTGTCTTTTAGTCCTTCTTGTCCCTGGATTATCCCAGAGAGCATGTTTGAAATCATAGTTGGATAACTTTGACTAGGATCCAGAACAAGGTCTGCTGAAAGACTGGTGATCTTCCAGGCTGCCCTGTTCCCCTACCCCAACGATCCTCTCTGAGCCAAGAATCATGGGAACTGCATGGTCATGTGGATCAAGAGATTGCAGGGGGAGGGGCAAAATTGCTCTCTACTCGCTGTTCTGTCAGTAGAGTTCCACTTATATAAAAGGCAGGAGGGAGTGATTTTGCTCTCTTCTACCTCCCCATTCTCAACTCATGGGCCTGTTACACAGAATGGATCCTGTAATCCCCAAAATAAACTTTCCTTTGTTGAGAAAGGACTGACGGGGGGGGGGGAGAGGACAGCCGGGAAAATCAATGACGGTTAGTACCTTTGACTGATACATCATGGGATCCCTCTCCTTGTCTCTCTGTGATTTGTTCTAAGTGATCCAAGGAAGGTTTTGAAGAATGTAACATCAGATGTAAGACTTATGCAAATACAACAGCAACAAACCTATCATGGATTTCCACTAACTGAGCAGGTTTCCACAGTCAAGGAAATCATCGGGAAGGCACACAATCCTTCACATGCAGTTGTGATATCCTTGGAAGATGTTGTCAAGAAACTGACTTGCTCAAGTCTGTTTCTTGATTCTGTTCAGGCTTAGGGTCTGATAGATGCTTGTAAAGTCATCATGACTCTGCAGTTTCAGAGCTGGGATTGAAGTACACAGGTGCAATGAGGTCATAGCTTCAAGGTCTTGCACCTACACTGCATTAATCCAGCAAAGGACCTTGGGTGAGAGTGCATGCTCTGTCCTGGACTGGCTAATTGGGATCTGGCCATTTGCTACAGTTTTGGATAAAACAAGGGCCCTCATTCTAGCCTGTGCCCTTGAGCCCTTTGGACCCCCTACTGCTTTTGGATTCTGTGTGGTTGCTGAAGAAATTGCTCTGGACCTGCTTGCCTGGATTGGTGCCAGCCCAGGATTTGTGTCTCTGGACTGAGACTTTGGAACTCTGTTTGAACTCTAGGTAATCTTGGACTGGGAAACCGAAAGTCTGTTTAAGTGCACTAGGGTAAGCTAGCAAGTTGTGTTATCTTTCTCTTTGTTATCTTTCTCTATGTTGTTTATTTGTATTTTCTGCATTTATGTTAATAAACTCTTTGGAGTATAACTTTGTGTGTTCTGCAAGTTTCAATTTGAATCCAGTATTTTGGCCCATTTAGGCCACAGCTACCCAAGTAATTATTTAATGGAACTCAAATCTGCAAAGGGGTCTACCTTGCAGGATTGACTTCTAGTTTAAATCCTGGTAGGGCTGGGAACTTGCTCTCAGTTCCGCAGCTAAAGGTTTAATTAAGAGAGGCTGGTGATAACTCATTACCCTGGCAGTGAAGACTCACTCGCATTTTTGAGTGTTTTGCTCTTGAGTTCCCACTCAGGGAAGCTTGTGGATATAGCTGTCTGTGCCAGATGTTTCAACCTCTGAAATAATAAACTGAAACGTGTTCCTTTTACATCTAACTTCCTATCAACAGGTAATCTGTGGCATGGACAAGGAACCAAGAAGAGGGGTGACAGAAAGCTGGATTTCTGTGTAAGTTGGGCAAAACATGACAAAAGAAACTAGAGTCAGAGTCCATGGCACATCCAAGAAAATTAAGCAGAAACTGTTGTCCAGTCTGCCAGTAACATTTTCCTCCTTTCTGTAAATGCCCTTGGATTCCTCAAACCAAAGAAAGTGGAGATTCTTCAGTCCTGTATCCCCAGGCAAAATGGAAGTGAAAAGCTGCTTCTGACTTATGCAGGTAACGTATTTCATATTTCCCTAAGACTGAAAATATTTAAATTTCTCTCTGTGTGTCTGTATATGATTATACAGTTACATACAACTGAAATCAAAGCTGGAGTGCATGGAGTTTCTTCAGAATCAAACATTTCTAGTATCTCAGGAAGGAAACTTGGGGTTCACATATGAATGTGTCTGCAGTTATCCACACACACACACACACACCCATCTTGCTGACAGGCCTTGCGCACAACTGAGTAAAATGTGAATTACAATAAGACAAGCCAAAGCCTCAGGAGATGTCAGATGAATTCCTACTTGAAAATTGCATTTGGCAGTAGAGCTAAAATTGGACCAGCTGCAGACGCTGAGAGGAACACCTAGCTTTGGGGCAACTGAAGTAAGTCTCAGGGGAAGCAAAAAATACAGAACTCTGAGAAATTAAAAGTTATGGACATTATTTCCTTAGCTAGCTCAGCAGTTGTTCTTCGTGGGGGTCAAAAAATTAATCAAAGGCGAACACAGAAAACATGGGTCAACAAATTCATAAATCAAAGACTCTGGGAAGACACCTTTCACAAAAGATAGTCTTTTGAAAATCAGTAAAGGCCAACAAAAGATGAGGTAACATTATGTGAGATACTAATAAAACTGACAGAACATTGCTTAACTTGTGGGATTACAGGAGAATGGGGATAACACCAAATGATGAGACTTTTTTAAAGACATGTTTATTTGCAAATAATAGACTAATTTGCATACTCCATTTTAAAAACTGGCAGTAGAGCTGCATGCAGCAACAAGTCTGGGGTGGGTATGTAGAATTCCTATCAGACTGTGTGAAACCAACATGCAAAAAATGCTGTTAATTGCACTTTATTGTAAGAGAGATTGTACTGTACAAGTACTGTTGAAATATGCCACATTTGCCAAACAGGCTCAAACTGTTCACAAATGGCCAACTGTTTAACAAAAAATTAGATCTGACATGCGGGTGGGATAGCACAGTTCCTGCTGCTTTGACGCCCTAGTTCTCTCCCTGCAGTTACCAATGCCTTCCCAGTTCAAAAGTTTAGGTAGCACAGAAGTTATTTCAGTCATATATAAAGTGGTTTAAATGAAAGCATTTGGTGTAACTGTTCATCAAACATCACAAAATAAAATATCTAATATCTGTTTACAAATGATGCTAATGCAAACCAGATAATGGTTATATTGCTCACAGAGAACTTACTTCCAGCTGTGGCTTTGGAGCAACTTCTGAGTAAGTTATACACAGGTACTGGGAATACAGTAAATGACAAGAGTTGCTGGTTTTGCTTACTTCCTTTCCACATTGCTTAGACAAAGGCATCCTCTTTGTATTTCTGGCATGGGCTTTCGAAGCTTATTTTGCTGCTTGGATAACATCTGCATTATCTTTTCTAAGGAAACAATCAAGCATTTCATAGTTCAAGCAGGGTTGTTCTTTATCCCTTTATACTTGTATGTATAGGGGACAGCAGGACTGCATGTATAGAGTATCTGAAAATGCTTTTTTGGCATAGTTTTTGGTTTTTTTCCCAGCCAAACCAAACCTCAATAATTATGTGTTTGTTTGTTTGTTTCAATTGGATCAATTAACTGTCTATACTTAGTTATCTGGCTTGATGTGACTGTGATGTTCCTGAGGCAAAGAAGTTTTTTAAAACTGTATTTGTAGGAAATCAGCAGTTATTTAGAGATTGTGCATTGGAAATAATAAGAATAGACATGCGCTCCAGTGTAGCTCTGTAAGAATACTTTACTAAAAGGATAAAAATAGGGTTACTTTGGAAGAAAATAATAACTTGCTAAATAGGTTACGTCTTGATAGAAAAGACAGAGAGAGAACTGAACTGAACAACAACAACTAATGACTGAACAAAGGGCAATAAAACTTCAGTACATAGCATCACTTAATTGACCCCGCCCCCCCACCACCAATAAACAAGTTGTCCAATAGAAATTTCTAATTCTACTTCATTATGCTTAGAGACTCCCCTTCTATGGCGGGAATCCTTGCTCCAGGCCCTAGTGGTTACATGCAAAGTAAATTTACTAAGTAAGTAACACAAATAGTTTAGCTCTTTCATGACTGAAACGGAAACACTTGCTAAAACCCGACAGTATTTTTCTTCACTTATTGATGTCTCTTTCATATAGTTATAGACATAGAGTTAAACCATGCTAAGAGAGTGACTCAAGCAAAATGTATCTGACTGACACATCCGATTCAGCCATCATGCAACACCCACACAAAACAAGTGTGCATTCAAAAGCAAGGCCATAGCTGTTATGCTTTCCGAAGGAAGCAAAGTCTTTACAAAACTAGTCTCTGCAAAATAAAATAATTTATAAGTGAGCAAATCATTGTCTCAAAGATGTTCCACTGTAATACCTTATTTCCATTATCATTCAGAAGCCTTTTCTGAGTTTAAACCCATAGAAATCCTACATGAATTTGTAATGCAGCATAAAACTGGCATCAAATACCTTGGCACTACCTGTGTGGGTTCACCACCCATTGAAAGGTCATTGCACTCAACAGAATCCTGTTTCTTCTCTCCTCTTTAGTAAGCCCCATGGCAGTCTGGAGGACAGAAGGTCTATGTGTACCTTCCATATGTACAGCAAGCTCTCCCATTCTGCTCAAAGAAAGAATTGTATGCACTGATGTAATTCAATATTATTTATTTTATTCCTATACAAGGGCCATGAAGAAAACTTAGCGTAACGTACTTGGAACTCCAGTGCCAGATTTTTTTGCTTACCATTTTGTTTCCCTTATTGAACCAATTCTGGTTCATTTTCATTTGATCAGAAGGACTCTCAACATCAGGGTTGCCAGGTTCCCCCACCTTCAAATCAGGTCCTGGGTGAGCAAGGGGTGTTGATTCTTCTTCTTTGTGCATGTGCAAAACGATGCATGCATACTTTGTGGGACTTCTACGATGTTCCAGGGTTTGTGTTGAAATTCTAGTTGAAATTAAGCCTTGAATTTCAGACATACATGCCACCATGAATTCATGCAACAGGTTTAGATATAGGCTTGGATTATGTTCCTGTCCTGGGGGACATCGGAGCTCTAGGTACAGGATCTGAGAGCGCATTTTGGGTTGCTGCAAGAGGGTGGAGGCAGGCACTCGACAAGCAGAAATCCTTGTGCCCGCAGAAATGCTAGTCTGGATCCAAGCCATAGTCTATAGCGGTGTGCAAAAAGATTTGGAAAAGGCATTGAAAGTAGCTTCCTTTGCCTCTCTACAAACTTGATTTTTCATTTTTATTCCTTTCCTTCATTTATACCCTGACTTTCTCCCCAATTGGGACCCAAAGCAGCTTACATCATTCTCTTCTCCTCCACTTTTTCCTCACAACAAACTTGTGAGGTACGTTAGACTGAGGGTGTGACTGGCTCAAAGTCACCCAGTGGACTTCCATACTAGAGTGGGGATTTGAACATGGGTCTCCCAGATCTTAGTCTAACACTTTAACCGCTACACCGTTTAAAAAAAAAACTGGAAGCTTTTAAAATAATATCAGCATTAAAGCTATATTGTCGAAGGCTTTCACGGCTGGAGAACGATGGTTGTTGTGGATTTTCCTGGCTGTATAGCCGTGGTCTTGGCATTGTAGTTCCTGACGTTTCGCCAGCAGCTGTGACTGGCATCTTCAGAAGTGTGGCACCAAAAGAGATCTCTCAGTGTCACAGTGACACTGAGAGATCTCTGTCTTTTGGTGATACACCTCTGAAGATGCCAGCCACAGCTGCTGGCGAAACGTCAGGAACTGCAATGCCAAGACCACGGCAATACAGCCCAGAAAATCCACAACAACCAACATTAAAGCTGTTAATTTGGTTGCAGGAAATATGCTTGCAGGGAAGATATGGGCAATGAAGAGAGATCTCTCTTTTTTTAATGAAACTGTTCCCTAGGCAAGGAGAAATAACCCTCATACGTATCCAAGCACACCTTGCCTTAGCTCCCTGACCTTGGTTTGCCAGGCCATCTTTTTTTTTTCTTCTAACCTGGCTTCTTGTATCAGAGCCCTGTTGGGAGAACTATGTTCAGACAGTGAGCAATGTAAGCAACACGAGCTTTCTTTCATCACAAGCCCCATTTTTAACATACAATAAGCCCACTACCATGCTTTTACAAATAAACAGACTAGTAGCCATGAGAATCACCTAGTTTATCTTGGCCTTAAAAGGCTGCTAATATTTCTCCCAAAATCTGGCCCCATAATGGCTCTTTTTAAATAAAATCAAACATGTCAAAAGATCTCAGAACCTCAGTTAGTCTTTTTACCTCCCATAGGGAGATCTGATCTTTCTTCAGTACTAATCTCTCAAGATTTATATGGTTTGGCATGTGTCTGTGTTTACTGTTAAAGTGTGAAGCCTTAGCACCTTTCTCTAAACTCTCCAGTCTGCAAAGCAAGTGAACTGCCTGTCTATCACCTTCAGGGGCTGCCTATTTCTGGTGAGAAAAAAACAGAGCCTCTGTCTTTGTTTCTTCACACCCAGCTCCACAGTACTGCCTTGACTGCCTGCCTGGTAAGCCCCAGATAATTAAATGGGTCATGTAAATAGAACCTGGTTAATATACCATCAGAAAGCCTTCCCAAAACCACTGAGATAGTGCAGTGATCAACAAAAAGTAGAAATGCTACACACAGAAATACTAATAAAAAATCATCCTGTTTGGTGCGAACAGCAGTAAGCTTCTTTGGTTGGAGGGCATCCCTGTCTAATACACAGCGGCAGTGTCACTCATTCCTACCACAGCCTGCGTAATTGAAAGTTAATATCAAAATTCCAGGATAACGGTCATATTGAAATGTTTATTTCAGTCATAATAGTTATATTAACTATATTTTTAAAATGTCACAATTTTTGGGTCAGATTTTGATTCATTACTATAGACGGCAAGCCTTAATATTTCAACAGTTTTAAAATTGCCCCCCTAAAATGATTTAAGTGCTCTTACATCACTGGTCCAGCCAGCAGTAACAATTTAATCAGTTACCAGTACTTCAAAGCAGTATTAAATATCTTTTACAACCTCTTGCTGCCTCTGGGCATATGCTATGAAGTATCTCTAAATCCCTGTTCATTAAGGATTAAAAACAGGATAAATGACAGGAAGCAGAGAGTAGGAATAAATGAATAGTTCTCTCAATGGAGGGAAGAAGCAGTGGAGTCTCACAAGGATCAGTATTGGGGCTGGTTCTATTTCCTACTTCCTATGGGTGAGCAATGTAGTGGCGAAGTTTGTAAATGACACAAAATTATTAAGGATAGTAAAAACCAAGAGCTCCTGGGTTATCTCCACACATTGGGTGAGAAGGCAACAATGTGGCAAATGGAGTTCAGTTTAGATAAGTATTAAGGTGATGCACATAAACCCCAAGTATATGCTAATAGGGTTTGAACTTGCTGAGACTGAGGGCCAAACTACAAGTGACGAATGACACAGGTTGGACACTTGTCAGCTTCCCTCAAATTTTGATGGAAAATGTAGGCAGCTTGGTGGAATGTTGGACAAGTGACAGTTGAAAAGTCCATTGGACAGCAGTTGGAGAGCCAAGCTGCAAGACCAGGATGCCTACATTTCCCATCAAAACTTGAGCGAAGCTGACAAGTGTCCAACCTGTGTCATTCGTCACTTGTAGCTTGGCCCTGAGAGGGAAAGAGACCTTGGGGCTGTAGTGGATAGTTCAATGAAAGTGTTAATCCAATGTGCTACAGCATTGAAAAGGCCAAACTCTGTGCTGGGGATTACTAGGAAAGGGATTGAAAATAAAACAGATAGTATTATAATGGCCCTGTATAGATCTATAGTGCTACCCAATTTGAAATACTGTGTGCAGTCACCAAATCTCAAAAAAGACATTGTAGAGCTGGAAAAAGAACAGAAGAGGGCAACACCTTTCCTATGAGGAAAGGCTGAAGAGTCTGGGACTGTTCGGTTTAGAAAATAGATTATGCCTAATAGGAGACATGGTAGAAGTTTATAAAATTCTGCACAGAGTACATAGAGTGGCAAAAGAGAACTTTTTCTCCCTCTCCCAAAATAATAGAACTCAAGGACATCCAATTAAGTTGATGGGCAGTAGACTCAGGACGGACAAAAGGAAATACTTTATTGAATGCATAATTAAAATGTGGAATTAGCTCCAGAGGATTTAATGAGGGTCATGGTGTAGAGGGCTTTAAAAGTGGGTTAGACAGAGGGGGATAGGTCTATCAGTGGCTACTTGCCCTGGTGACTAAAGGGAACCTCCACATTCAGGGGCAGGAACCCTCTGAATACCAGTGCCATGAGATAACATTGGTGGGAAGCCTCTATGCCTTGTTGCTACTTGCTAGCCCTCCAGAGTAACTGCTTGGCCACCATGTGAGACAGGATGCTGAATTAGGTGGACCACTGATCTGATCCAGCAGGGCTCTTCTTATGTTCTTATCAAAAACATTTTCTTTTATAGGATGCAGTGAAATTAGCATGGTTAATAGGACCTTAAAAACTAGCCCAGCTTTTGCAAAACTGTAAGGCTAAAGATAGCATTTGCTAAGCACTTTCTCCAAAGGACTAGCCCATAAATTCATTGAAATCATATGACTGTGATTTTAAAGTGCATATGCTCTGGATGAGCTATTTTGTGGACAACATACTAGAGCATGTGGGTTCAGAGAGGGAATGCTTAATGTTAGAAATGTGCTGTGCCTCTATACATTATTGGAGTGTGGTCAAAAGGGAAATACCCAGTGTAGAGTTCCATGAGCAACTGTCAATCCTATGAATGTTTTCTGAGTTCTATGGAGCATATTCCTAAACAAGAGTAGCTAGGATAGCAGTTAGATTATTTATATATCTTATTATCACATACAAGTTCCTAGTGCGCATGGCAGAAGATGTACAATACCTGAAGCTTGAAGTTAGGATTAGAGCATCACACAGTGTCTGCAGTCATCAAATAAACAGAAGTATGTGAATCCATCCTAACTTATTCAACTGCCTCCTCAGTCCTAAGAGTGACATCTAGCTTCCTCGCACCAATGGATGTACACCTGTTGCAGGCCAGCGCTGAAAGGGGGAGGAGAGCTAGGAGGCAAGGCGACAAAATACACCAGACAACCATGATGGAGTTAAAAGAGGCCACAACTTCATTGATTTACAGCTCACAGAGCACTGGTGCTGCATAGGGCACTGATCCGAACTTTGGCTGACCCGCCCACCAGCCGATGACCACCACACCCCCTCAGACCCCAGCTGAGGGGGAGAACCATGGGATGACATTTAGTGGGGTACCATATGGGTGTGCACCCCTGTGTGGATCCCCTGCCACCTGGAATGAGGCGGACCTGACAGCCTCTGAGCTGGGCATGCACCTGCCATGCCCCATTCCCCAAACCCCTTAAGGGGATCCCCATAATAAGTAAACTGAGCTCACAAGCCCTGTTTCCCCCCAAACAGATTGGTGCCCAATGCCCATACCACCTGCTCTCTCCAAAGTTGTGACAAAAGGGAGGGCTAGGCGGGATGCCAGTCATAAGCCAAATGTCGAGGGGTGGAGGTCACCTCCCTCTTAATGAAGGGGTGGTGGACCTATGTGGAAAGTGTGCCTCCCGGGTCCTCAGCCCTCTTCCCATCCCTTTGTGCCTGGGCTAGCCCGCTTTGATTGGCTGGCCCTGGCTTTTGAATCTGGGCTGTGCAGGCTCTGCCTCCACCAAGGCTGCTGGAAGCCCATGCTTCCCTCTAATGTGGTAGCTGCCCAGTCTCCTGCCCTCCTCCGATGCAGTTCACAACTGATCCCCCCAGTTAAGTCTGGGAGTCTGCGTATCTTAGCCAAAAGGTATTATATGCAAAGGAATGACAATCCAACAATCAGAAAAATAGATGTGCATGTGATAATCTCCCGTGACTATCTACAATGGTTTGTATGTTCGTTTCCTGAATGGAGGCACTCCCTGGTAAGGATATGTGCCATGGTCATGGCAGTCATCCATCAATCTCTTCTCAAATTCCCCTTTAAATAACTTACTTTGGCCATATTACATCAACTTCGCTAGTGCCATGCTTTGATGCTCTCCTTTCTCTTAAGTTCAGATTTAGGTCTCTCTGAACTTGTCCACTCCTTTCAGGATGAGTTTATAGATCCTGACAGACTTGGCTCTTCACCCTGAAAAGGAAGGAAGTTACTTTAAGCCTAAAAAAGCAAAAACATCTGGTTTTGAACAGCTGTGGAAATATTATATGCCTAATTATTTATAGGAGTACCTGCTCTAAGTATCATTCGGGGCTGCAGCATTCTAAGCTCCCTCCCTTATTAGCGCAACTATATAAATTCCCCACATTAGGAAGTTATATTCTTCTTAAGGTGCAGGATATGAATACGCTTCCTTTAAGCATTTCAGTTGGAAGACTGTTTGTGTTTTTTTGTTGTGTCCTGGCATTCTTCAAAGCCTTTTGGTCATAAGGCCTGTTTCTTATGATGGCCATTTGCCAAGGCAGAATTAATGTTGTATTCAGTATTAGGAAAAACAACATTCTGACTAAATAAATCCATAAAAAGAAGGCAGAAGCAATAGGATGGACAAATCAAACACATATTTGCTTGCTTAGTTCTTCTTTCAGATCTGCAAAGATTTGCAAAGAAATAATAAGAGGATTTATTACCGCTGTTGCTGAGTTTCTGGATGTCAAAAGTCAAGGAACGAGGGAAGACCACTGAGATTACAAACAGGGAAAATGCAGGAGAAAAGGTAACAGAACTGTAGACATGGGGGCGGAGAGGGATACAGTCTCTTTTTAGAATGGCCTTTTAGAATGGTCAAATTTTAATGCCTCGGTGGGACACTAAAATCTACCACCATCTGTCAATTTTGTGAGTCTTTTCCAGATTTTGTTCACATTGTTTCCAAGTTGTTCTTTACAACCTAGAAATTTAGTTGGTTTCTTTTTCAAAGGAATGCAAGTACATTTCTGATTCCTAAAATGCCAATTCCTTCATCAGCCATCAGACAGCACTTCCGTATGGGGCACGTGGAACATACATAATCTGGATTACTGTCCCAGAAACTTCTGTAGCACTGCTGTATGCTGTGAATAGTAACACACATAACATAACCAGAATGCACAAACTACGTAAAGAAAGTTCTGTCAATGTCCTGATAAGAATCACTTTGGCTGTAAATGGTTTGTGACATAGTGGAGTTGTAGAAGTCCATACAAATAGGTATTCCCCTTAGATGAGCTTGACCTTCCCAATGGGATCCAGTCTAGTTCCACAGAATGGTTGATGATGAGATCACTGACTAGCTGAGATGAATAGTTGTTCCAGCCAGTCAATGATCACATAGATTTGTAGAAATATAGATTTGGCTATATGACAATATCATACAATGCAAAGTTTGCTACTCTGGCAAACACATTTCTACCTTTTCAGATCAGCCACCCGAATAATCATGGAAAGGGGAAGGGCATTTTTTCATTCACAAAATGCAATCCCCTTTTCAGTGCAACCCCACTTACTTTTGTCTTCCCTATTCTTCCCACCAACCCCCGCCCCTCCCCAGCTAAGTTGATAGAACAGGAAAAGTCTGTCGTCAAGTTTTCATAGATAGATTGCCTGTCCGTGCTGAATCAGGAAAACTCATTTCAGTGATTCTTAGAGTAAACACATTCATTTTTTAAAAAAAAACGAATATTGAATGAAGTCCAATCAGAGGCAGGTGATACATATAAGAATATGGCACAAGCCAGCCAGTTAAGCACTTCAAAATCCCTTTAAAAGCATCTGTTTAACTCTCTCATTGAATTTAAAGTTATTTTACAGTGCTTAACTCTTGGATCATGTCCATATTTCGAAAACTGTTTATTTGGCTCTATTAGTCACAGGCTAAAATAAACCCATAAGCAAGCATTTTAAAGTGTTCTCACATTATCAGTCATGTGATGATGGACATCTTAGAATACTCAGATAAACAAACTGTTGCCAAAGGAGCGGGGGGAGCCACAACCATCCACATCACAGGGCTATACATCAGGAATGAACTGTGTCTAACAATTTTAATATATTCTGCAGAAGAGGAAATTCAAGTCACATAGTATCAAATAGCCTGAATATAAATTCTTTTACAAATCCCTGGGTAATTTTTGTGGAAGAAGTCTCAACAATAAATGCTTCCTTCCTTTACATTAAAATGTAAATTAAAATGTTTCCCCAGGCGAGCGAAATCATATAAATATTTAACTTCAACATGAGATTCACATTCATGACCAAAATAAGATAACTATGGGAAAGCTTTTTATGTGCCTCATGAAAGGAAGCCGAACCCCCACTACCTGTCTGCTTTCCTGTTTTGCTGCCTTGAATGTACATTTTTACATGGGAAATATCAGAAGTGGAAGGCATGAAGACCACAGAGCAGGGAAATGAGGTGCTTATTTTTGTATTAATATTCTTTTAAAAGATTCATGGTAGCCAAAATTGTTGGAAGACTAAAGATCCTCACTTAGAAACTGAACCTCAGGGAGTTTGTAGATGTTTCCGTGTGCAGAAATAAGCAAAAGAAAGTGTTCTCTAGTGAAAGCCATTGACTTGAGAAGATTATGTTAGGAGTTTTAGTTTTATCTCGGTCACACAATTAATAGGTTCTGGCAGATCCAATTTTGAACTTAATAGATTACTAACAGACATAGTTAGGGTTGCCAGGTCCCCTTCCAGCAGAAGGAGGGGTGGCACTTATCTTGTCTTTGCTCCTCTTCCAGGAGGTGACATCATCGTGCAGGCACAAGAGCATGCATGTGCTTTGCAGCGGGCTGATTTGGGCCCCAAATGGGTCCAATTTGGCCCATTTGGGGCCAAATCAGCTCTCTGCACAGCATGGGAGCATTTCCACACAGTGTCAAGAGCATTTCCATAAACAATGTCATAGGGTAGATGAATACAAGTTTACAGAGACATAGCATTAGCAAGCATCCAATACAGGGTTGAAGGATTGCTGAAAAAGAACATAATCAGTTCTAGGATTGACATTAGACAACATGAAGCACAAGCAGTATATACAACTACATAGTCAAAGCAACAGATAATATGTAAAGCAACATAATGGTAGAGCCCATGGTTCCCACTTCCCAACTCACTGGCGAAACATCTGAGATCCCCTCCCTACAATACCTCCCTCCTATCTGAGTAAAAAAAGCCTTTTTGAATAATTCGGTTTTACCTTGTTTGCAGAATGCCAGGAGATTGGGGGTTCTCCTGACCTCCTCAGGCAGGCTGTTCTATAGGGTAGGGGGCACCACAGAGAAGGCCCGTGTATAGGCTGCAGTTGATTTTGCCCATGTGTAGGCTGGCACCTGTAAGAGACCCTGTTCGGATGAGCGAAGCTGCCGTGGAGGGACATAGGGAGGGAGGTGGTCCTGTAGGTATGTCAGGCCAAGGCCATGAAGAGCTTTGTATGTAATAACCAGGGCCTTGAATTGAGCACAGTAGCTGATAGGTAGCCAATGAAGTGACTGCAGGATGGGAGTGATGTTCATGCTCCTGCTTGCTCCTGCTAACTGTCGAGCTGCAGCATTTTGCACCAATTGGAGCCTCCTAGTTAACTTAAATGGAAGACCAATATATAGTGCAGTACATTAATAAAGTTTTGGTGTTACCATAGCTTGGATCCAGGTGGCCAGGTCGGCTGTGTCAAGGTAAGAAGCCATCTTCCAGGCTAGAGTGAGATTATAGAAAGCATTTTTTGCAGCTGCCTTAACTTGTTTTTCTAGTAGTAGCGCTGGATCCAGTATAACCCCCAGGCTCTTAACCAACACTACAAGGGTCAGGCAAACTCCAGGAGCACACCCAGGAGGCCCGTTCCCATGCCTTCCCCCTTCACCAGCCAGGTGAGTGGTGGTGGGGGGCGGAGGATCCTGGAATCCCTAGACATAGCCTTTTTATGACTACATCAAATTAGTGGTGATCTTTCAGGGGAATTTCTCAAGTCACGATAAATATCTTTGCCTGCTTTCTTGGGGGTTTAGCTTCAACAGCTAAACCCAGACATTTTGTATACTACCAAAGAGAAGCTTATAACCATTGTAGTAAACTGAATGGCTACTCCTTTAAGTTGAAGGACAAAAACCCTACAAGAATTGTATTTTTCTTACTGAGGTACTCTTCAAGGCTCTTAGGAGGGGAGAGAAAAGGAGCCTTGAGCCTAAGTCTCAAGTTCAAATAGGGTTGCTGACTCCAGGTAGGAAAATTCCTGGAGATTTGGGGGCAGAACCTGGAGAGGGCAGTATTTAGGGAGGGGAAAGAGCTCAGCATAGTAGTGCATAGTCTCTACCTCTGAAGCTACCATTTTCTCCAAGAGAATTGATCTCTGTGGTCTGGAAATCAATCATAATACCAGAAGAACTGGCTGGAGGTTGTCAACTAGGGTTGCCAGGTGTCTACTTTTCACCCAGAGAGTATGCTACTTCCTTGGTCTATCTGGGGAAATGTCCTGAAAATACTGGATACCTGACTGGAAGGGAGGAAGGAAAAGATGAGGAAGGGAAGGGAAAGGGGAGGGAGCAGCACAGCACAGAGGACACTGATCTACTCACTGCTGTGGAACAGGTTGGAAGGTGCTCTTCTGGTGAGACTCCCTGACCTGGCATTAAACACAAAAGGCTCGATCCATGCTGAAGCGACTTGTGCCAGGTCCCGGAGTGGGTTGCCATGGGGCACCTACCCTCCCGCACCTGTGCTCCTCCTGACTCTTCTCACCTGTATGGGTCCACCAGGCTCTGTGCAGCTCCTGGCACATGGTAGTGTGACTGGAGTCCCTTCCTTCCTTCCTTCCTTGGTCCCCAGCCAGGAAATGGCCAGCTCTGAGGATTGGCAGCAGCTGCAACCAATTATGTAGGGCAAGAATAGCTGGGCCAAGTGGCCAGCCTCTGTTGGGACACACCAACCAGTGGGCTGGCCAGGCCAGCTCCCCACAGCCTGCCCCAGCTGCAAAATTCAAGGGGCCTATGCAACCTGTCACAGTAACATGACATTCCAGAATTGACGTCATCGCGCTGGGTTCAGGAGCATATGCATCCTTTACACGAACACTAAAACCAACTTTAAGGTGAGTGCTGCCCCTCCAGGGTCTGACACTAGGCTGGAGCCCTTCTGGCAACACTATTGGCACCCCTAAGCTCTGGATCCCAAAATTTAGACACTTTTTTGGTATTTGATATATTTCACGACTTGTCTCATTCCTTTCTTATTTTGTTTTCATGTGTCATCATTTTTATTTTTATTATGGCTAGAGCCTTCAAAACCTGATAATGGCCTGGGCCTCTTTAGACCTCTGTGAGGGTCTGCCTCTGTTTTCTCATCTGAAAAGTATGGACACTGTTTGAACCATTTTCTTTAAGCAGCCTCCTAAGGAACTGAGGAAAATCATTAAAACTTCTATTAAATTAGGGGGGAAATCAGTAGGATACATTGAGAGACATGGATGTCTGGTAGCATCAAGAAAAGTTTATTGGTGAGTGGAGACTTGAACCTCAAATCTTCCCAGACTAGGGGCCAAGCTACACATAACGAATGACACTTGAACGGCAAGTGGATTGAGTGGAGGGCAAGTGAACAGGGAGAAATACACTTGCCGTTCAAGTATCATTCGTCATGTATAGCTTGGCCCCTAGGACTGTTGTTTTTCCTGGTTTTATTTCTGCCTTTACTATCAGCCTAGCAGTACAGAAATGGCAACAAAATGAAATAATTTATATGCTTAATTTCTACAGAGAGGGATGCAATTAAAGCATAGGGGCAGTAAGAAAAACCCTGGCAATCATATCTCTGGTCACAACCAAAACTCTGTCCTTCCCCAATTCTGGGTCTCACTTTGTGTGTAGCTTGCTGAATGCATATGCATAGATCTTTGTGAATGCAATTTACTTACTTCCATGTGTTAATTCATAAATGTATCTCTTTATTGCATGTACTCCATGCAGTCTCATTACTGAGGGCCAATCTTTTCTCCCAGTACTAGTCTGGGGGCCTTCACAGATAGTCAAGTTCTATAATACAGTTAGCATCACTAATGAAAAGGCCTTCACATGTAGGGAGCACATGGCTTTGGATTTTATGAAGTCATCAACTGGGGAGCCAAAGGAAATAGTGCATTTCCTTAAAAAAATCCCCTTGGGCCACATCTGGCCTACAGACTGCCAGCTGGCCATACCTAGTCTGCATTGATCTATACAGTCTCAGACCTCCAAGGAAACCAAGATATCGGTGGATGTAAAGTTGCATCATAGCCACACAGATGGTATGAAGCTATTTCACAAGTCATTGTATGGGAGAAAAGACCCTAATATACACCTCAGAACAAGCACACAGACACTACTCTCCAACAAACAGATTTTGTGACGCGGACATAGTGGATTAGATTCCATTGATCTGTTCCAGTAACAGTGGCAGCTTCCTCCACTGCAAAGCATCAGAGAAATGTGCCCCTGTGAACAGAACAGATATGAGAGATCCATCCTCCACACACATAGTTTTAAGTTCCATTCATGTGATCACGAAAATTCAAAAAGCAGCTTTCCTGAACCATTGTTTGACAATAATGTATAGTTCTGTAGTATGGGCAGAGTACAGCCATTGAAAGGAACCTGAGGGTGTGCAGTTTGTATAATCACAGGAACTGTGCCTACATGAGGTGAATTTATTTACTTACTTCATTTATACTCTGCCTTATTTGGCAGAGAAGAAAATCTAGATAATATTTTCCACCTTTATGTATATCACCTTAACAATTTTTTCATGAACTTTAATTTCTAAAGAGACATGTATACTCTGCCTTTCTCTCCACAGGGAGCCAAATTGGCTTACATTGCTCTCCCTTCTATCCAAACAGCCACCCTGTGAGGCAGGTGCGGCTGAGACACACTGGCCCACAGACCCCCCAGCAAGCTTCCATAGCAAAGACAAGATTTGAGCCTGGGTCTCCTAGATCCTCATCCAGCATGCTAGCCACTACACAGTACTGCCTTTCTGCATAGGCAGAAATCAGGGCTACTGTGGTTGTAGGTGCAGTTGTGGGGAGTGTGCTGCTTCCTTTCTATGCACTTTGGCCCTGGATAGATATGTTATAAGTACAAGGCTTAAGTGGGCAAGGGTAAGAGGGCACCCCAACAGTTTGCTGATTTCCCCGATAAAGACACCAATATGTTTGTATTTTCACTAGCTCAACAAACGCAAATGGGATTAGATCAATAGAAAATTCCTCCCAGTGTAAGGGAATCATTGGATCCAGCCCATGTCTGACAAGGTAATGTATGGTTCTATGGCACAAGCACAGTACAGTCATTGCAAGTGCTCCCACGGGTTTCACAGAACTGTGGATTAAAGACCATATTTGTAACTGTGAAAGACATCCTATTTCTGCAAAAATAGTAAAAGCATATTTTTGCTAATTCCACGCCTATGCCATTACATCTGTTTTGACATCATCTTACTAGGCATCTTTGCAACAGCCAATGTGCATGCCAGATGGAGCCCTTCACTCCGTGGTATATATCTGACACGAATCCAACAGTTTAAAGGAATTAAATTATCCCATCTGCTCTTCCAGCTTGCAGAACAAAAGTGCTTTATATATACTATTGATGATATAATATAAAATAAAGGAATGAAGGGTTGCATTGCTTAAATCCTAAGCCAAAATCACAATCACTGCTGACAAAAATCGCTCCATATATACAGACACATCCAGAGATCTGTAATGTTTAAAGCTTTCATGAGTACAAACGACTGGATAAATACAGCTCATACCATCCCATATTTAATACACTCCTGCACAATATATAAAGAGCATATGCTGAAACACCAAAAAGACAAAAGCACATACTTTAGATACAGAATGAAATAAGGATCAGTTAGTTCCTAAATCTTTCTGTTTGACTACAGTGGCAGACAACATTTTTTGGCAAGTGTCTCAAATCCTCTGAGATTGTGCCTCCCTAGTGGCATACATTGGTGGTGAAATGGCATGATATAGCCCGATCTCATCAGATCTCAGAACCTAAGCAGAACTGGTACTTGGATGGGTGACCACCAAGGAAGACTCTGCAGAGTCTTCCTCTGCAGAGGAAGGCAATGGCAAACCACCTTTGCTCCTCACTTGTCTTGAAAGACCCTTTCTGGAGTTGCCATAATTGAGTTGCAACTTTAAGGTGAAGTTGCCTTATACTGAAACAGACCAGAAATCTATCAAGGTCTGTATTGCCTGTTCTGAGAGGCAGCTCTAGGATCTCAGGTCAACATCTTGCACATCATCTAGCATGTGATGTGCAAGGGACTTTCTACATGCAAAACATGTGCTCTGCCATTAGACCTTGCGCTTTAGCATGGTTTAATCTCTAACCTACTGAGCCAGGATGCAAGTAACAGTGCAGAATGTAGAGGCTTGCTTGGGTTACCTCCTATGGCTTGGGAAATTCCTAGAGATTTAGGGGTGCAGCCTTGGGAGGGTAGCATTAGGAGAGGGAAGAGGCCTTGGTGAGTTATAACCCCACAGAGTCCACCATCCGAAGCAGCTATTTTCCCCAGGAAACTGATCTCTGTAGTATAGAGATCACCTAAAATTTGGGGAGATCTCCAGGCCCCACATGGAGGTTGGGGATGAACCGAAATATGAACCAAAGTTCGGCAACAAACCAGGCTGGTTCGTGGTTTGCAAACTGGCAGTTCATCAGAGCCCATGTCTGATGAACTGCCATGAACTTTAGGCTGGTTCATTTGGTTCATTTTTTGGTTTGTCACTGCAGACAGCCTGGCGCCAATCAATCAGTTTCCTAGACAACAGGGGATGGACTTTCTGCAGACCTTCTGCTGACCCAGAAGTGGCTTTCTGCTGGCCTGGAAGTGACGATTTTCACGAAACAAATAAACCAGTTTGCGAACCGGGGGAGGGTCATGAAAGTTCGTGGTTCGTGAAACACGACAAACCATGAACCGCATGGTTCCATTTTTTTCTGGTTCATGCCCATCTCTATCGACAGCCCTAAGGCAGGCAGGCTGTTTTCACACATGAAGTTAAATCAGCTCTTCCTTCAAATCACCTTGTTCTGAGTGGATTTAAACCTTCCATTGGCCAGAATGTTCATATTTATGCATATTTATGTTTGTTACACTTACGCCAATTGGCTGCAAATGATTTGTCATATTTAAATTGCACCCACAATTAGCTAAATGTTAGTTTAAACAACGAAGAGACAAGAGTTCTCTGTTTCTAAAATGTCCTGTATTGTGAGCAGGAAACATGCATGATTGTCTTGTAATCTCTTCTTAAATCACTGAGCTAGCATGGGCAGCAGATCTATTGATTGAAAGCCGCTGAGCCGGCCTTCACAGCCTGCAGTTGGAGTAGTAGCTAGAATGCTGGGCTAGGATCTGTGATTATATTGCTTTTTGTTCATTCCTTATTCAGGAATAAAATATACAATTTGATTTAAAAAAATATTTACTATTATATACCAAAGACAACCGTTGTTTAAAAGATAAAGATTTGCAGGGAAATCCTAAGCAGAGTTACTCCAGTCTAAGCCTATTGAAATCAGGGTAACTGAAGCCAGAATAGTTCTATGCAAGACAAATGTCTACTTAGGGAATTGATAGATAAGGTATGGGATAAGCCAGACTTAAGCTATGAGTCGACTCCTATGACTCCATTTCCTAACAGGAGCCATTTCCTCTGGTGCAGGGAGCCTTCTGCTGATACAAGAGCCTCTAGAGAAAATATTCATAGCCCAAATATCACATTGCATACAGTTTTTTTTCTGCAGGTGGAAGGATATTCATTCATGGAGTGTAACTTTCTCACCTCCCCTCTCCTGCACTGAGGGGCTTTACAGGCTCCCACAGGAGAGGGGAGCTGAGAAAGTTGTACTCTGTGAGCGGATATCCTTTCTCCTGCAGAAGAGCTCTGGAGAAGAAGAAAAAAACCATAATCTCTAAAGCCTCTTTTCTCTAATTTAGACTTATTTTGACCACATTTTTCTATTATGTAGGTAAATATATTGCCATATGAGGACAACGAAAGGGCAAAGGGCTTCAGTTGCTCCACCAAGTGTTCTCTGTAGCAAGTGAGCATGCTCAGCAATATTTTGAGAACAATCCTGATACGCAGCTTTTTCTGACACTACACCAACAGAAGGCTCCTTGTACTGGTCATAGAATGGAGCCAAAAGATCTGACTCTTTATGGGTATAAAGGAAAAAAGCAGAAGATGCAGCCAATTTTTTTAAAAATTATTTTTCTAACATTAATCAACTGTGAAAATATGTTACAATGTTTCAATATGCAATGAAAGGAACCCAGGGAGACACTTGCAAAAGCAGAGGTTACCACCTCTGCAAGGGGGGGGGGTGATTTCTACAGATTCTTCCTCAAGGTACAACACACACACCCTCCCCAATGCAGATTCTTATCATTCATGGCATTCTGGTATGTTGCTCAATCCTCAGAAGTAGCTTCTCAGGGAGCTCAGGAGACTTCAGCCAGAACACAGGAAAGTTCCATTCTACTACAGAGCTAAATGCTGCACACAAAAGTGGCCGGGGGGGGGGGGGCGGTTCTAAAAAACTAAGGAAAGTAACGGTATCATCAAATCTGACAAAGCTGCAAGATTTCTCAACTTACCTTATTGAAATTAGTTTAAATTTAGTTGACAAAAATGTTGCTTCAGTCTCAATAAGAAAGAAGCAAAAAGCTACATAGGAATTGTCCCTTGTCTCATTCTTATGTGCAAGGTTATTGATTTTAAGTGTCCAGCTCAGATATATTTCCTAGTTCCAGTGTGTTAAAATACAGTGTATGTGTCTGAAAATTCTACTGCAGTTTTTGTATAATTGTGCTGCTGGACAATTCTCCAGACCCTTCCCTACCTTGCTTCACATTTATCATCCCTTCCAATGACAGCCCAGGGTATGAAGGGCATCTCCATGGGGTTTGTTTACCAAATGGCAAAACCTGAATAAGGCTGCTAAACTAATAGGATACAACAAACAGAAAAAATATCATTCCGATTAAAAAAAAATTAAGGAGGAAAGGCATGGCTAGACTTGATACAGGACTAAAACTTACAACTGGTTCCAGTCATTAGTTTCAGATCTGTAACATCTGAACAACTTCAGAAGAGTTCTGATTGACCAGTGGTCCATCTAGGTCAGCATCCTGTTTCACACAGAGGCCAACCAGGTCCCCCGGTTAGGGTGGGGGATCCCCCACTCCCAGCACCTCCCCACCTCTTACCTGGCCAGCGGGGGGGGGGGGAGGTGTGAAGAACAGGAATGGGAGCTCTGGAGAGCACTCTTGTGTGCTCCATAGCCTTTGTTGTTGTACTGGAAATGACATCATTCCCAACATGACAAGGAAGGCTCCAGAGCCCACACGTGGGCTTTGCTCAAGCATATTAAATTTTCCCCGCTCATACTCCCCCACCCCGTCTCCCATCCCACAGTTTGAACTCCAGGGGACCTGGCAACCCTACAACCAGTCATCCCACAGAACCAACAAACAAGGCACAGAGGCCAAGGCCTTCCCTGATGCTTCCTACTGGTAGTAGCAGTCAAAGGTTTACTATCTGTGAATGGGCAGGTTCTCTTGAGAGCTGAATTTTTTTAGCATACTGGGTCTGGGTTTCCCAGAGCTGACTAACTTTCCCTGCAGTTACATATCAGCTGCAGGAAATGTTGTTTTTAAAGCCAGCAGGAGCCCAACTTGGCTTAGGTCGGTGGTGTGTGGGGAGGAGGGGCTCCTGCATCCTCATATCTTTTTTGCTGAGACAAAGAGCTCTGGTGGGGAGTTATTTACTTCATGGAGCATTCTGAGTATGTGCAGCTCCAGGGTTGACAGCTCCAGGTTGGGAAATTCTTGAAGATTTGGCAGGCAGGGGAGCCTGGAGACTGCATGGTTTCAGGAGGGGATGGATCTTGGTAGGGTATAATGCCATAGAATTTACCCTCTAAAGCAGCCATTTTCTCCAGGGGAACTGATTTCTATGGCCTATAGATCAGTTGTAGTTCCAGGAGATCTACAACACTATGCAGTTCCAAAGTTATGCAAATAACTCCCTGTGAGGGCTGTTTGGGCACAGGAAAAAGGCATGAGGGGGCGGGGGAAGCAGGAGCCTTTCCTCCTTCCACACTGCTGTACTAAGACAAATCAGGAACAGACCTGCTGTAAAGATGATATTCTCTCTGGCTACTGTGTGACTGTATGGAAAGTGAGTTGGGTCCAGAAAAATACTCACAAAAACATATTGTGTAGTTTGGCATTTAGGAAATCTGAAGCAATAATAAAAAGAGAGAAAACCACCAAGCATATAAAGAGTGCCTTTCCCTCAGGACTCACACAAGGAATTTTGACACCTGAAATGAAAAATCCAAATGGTATCTTTCTCCCATCTACTGTAAACACATAACGCTTCATTTTTTAAAAAAACTGTCATTTTGCTCCCTTTAAATGGTGTCCAAAAAGTCTGCCTTACTTTGCCTAACCTTGGGCAGGTCTGCTTTCCTTCATTGTTGAGTAGCCACAGACAGGCTTCATGCCTTAAGAGATCAGAGAGAATCGCTTCAAAACAGCCTCATTTCCCTCCACTGTAAGTGAGCCAAAAATTTAAGCAATGGTTTAAGTATGGCAGACAAAACTTGTCTGGAAAAAGCATGAGCAGGTGCTCGTTGATTTAAATCACAATGGAAAAAGAAAAGGCTACAAAAGAGGCACAATCTTTTTATCTACTGTGGCTCCAAACCCACTTCCTTCACCTTTTCAGAGAAGGAATATTTCTGGAATACCCAATGGAAAACAAATTGATAAATAGCACCTTCAAAAAGAATTTTAGTATGGCAGCAAGCATTTTTATATATCATTCTTATAACTCCAAAACTCTAAAAAAAAAAAAAGTCTCCCAGCTGTAAGCAGTAGGATTTTCTTAACTATGAAGTACAAAGTCATTTACAATCAACCATGTCTAAGGGGAGATGAGGCATAGTGCAATCCTCTTGATACATGTGGTTCCCATGTTTGTATGTGTTTGTATGAACAGGGCAATGCATGTATTTTCCTGCTCTGATATATATGACTAGTAACAAAGCCTGTTGTGGGAAAAAATACAACAGGCTCTAGAAAGGGGAGGGCAGGCAGGTGGACATTGCCTCCTCCTCCACTCCTGATCCTGGCTGAGTGAAGGCAGGGGGCAGACATTGCCACCTGCTCCATGCTTGATTCCAGCAGGGTGAAGGCAGGGGGGTGGGAATTGCCACCTTCTCCACGCCTGATCCTGGCCGCATGAATGACTGAAAAAGGTGTCTCTCTCTCACAAATGTTTTATAACACATACAGACATGACGTTTTGATTAGACATGGGCACGAACTGCATTACGAACCAAAAAAACCCACGAACCACTTGATCTTCTGTTCATGATCCAGCGGTTCATGAGGGTCCATGGCCAATGAACCAGTGTTCATTGGAAGCCCGGTTCATTGCGTTCACCCGCGGTTCGTGAAGCCAGACAGTCAAGCACCATCAATCAATTTACTTGGAAACAGAGCTGGGAGAATGCCTGAACTCTGTCTGCACTCCTTCTGTTGCCCTGGAAACCCGAATCGAAGCCCAGCTTACCTTCATCGGCAGGTCTTCCTTCCAACCATAGAGCTGCAAATTGGTTACAATTGGTTACATGGGAGAAGACACCTGGGGGAGGGAGGGGGAAGGGGGTGTTCTGTAGCCATGGGCACTCCAATCACATCCCTGCAATCCCTGATAGGCAGTTCTGATGGCCAACCCCTTGTGCACTGGGCCAGTGTCAACTGGTGGCTCTAATTGTATCGAGTGGGAGTTTCCTGGGGGCTTCAGATTGGAGAGGGTATAATTCCAAGATCCCTATTGCAATCTTGACCAAACTTGACCAAACCGGTTTGGGAAAAGTTTGTAGTGGTTCGCTGGTTCGGGTTCGTCATCAGCACTGAACCACAAACTGCCAGTTAGTTAATTTTTTTTGGTTCATGCCCATGTCTAGTCTTAATCACAGTCACCTGTTCTTCACCACTAATTCATGATCCTGGACATAGCAGTGCCAATGATGCCTGACTCTCTTTGGCATCATTGTGAAGCCAAAATAGAATGAGAGGCAGTGCCCAGGTTCAAATCTCTGCTCCATCGCAGAAGCTCACTTGGGCCAGTCTGTCTCAGTCTAACCTACCTCACAGGGTTGTCATGAAGATAAAATGGAGGAGTAGAGGGCAATGTTGTAAGCTGCTTTGGGCCCCCATTGGTGAGAAAAATAGGATTTAAATATAGGGTTTGTATCACACATTTAACTGTAAATGTGTTGAATGTAACATGAGAATTACTCAATGTGCATATGAAAAAGTCCAGTGTACACTGTATACAGGTTATACATTTATTCACTGTAATCCCTTTTTGTGGATGCATCAGTTATTCATGCATTCTGAAATACATGTTGTTCCCATTCTGCACTCACTCCATTGGTTACCCATCAGTTACTGGTCTCAGTTTAAGGTTTTGGCTATCACATATAAAGCCCTTCATGGCCTGACCCTCATATCTGTTGGACTGCCTCTCTCCCTGTGTTCCACTATGTAAGCATCACTCATCTAAACAGGTCCTTCTCTAGACACCACCTTGCAAATGGGAAAAATCAACAGCTGCCATATATGCACATTCTCTGTGGTGGCCCCCACCTTGGTATGGCCTGCCTTGGAAAGGCCTCCAGCTCTCTTGTCTTTCTGCAAACTATGCAAAACTGAATTATTCAGGATGGCTTTTTACTTAGGTAATAGGCCTGTGCTGTAAGAAATGCCTCAGACAGGTGTCTTGGTAAAGAGACAAGAACTGTAGCCTATACTACTGGGTCCTATCTGTTGGTGTAGATATGCTCCTACTGGGATTTTTCACATTTTTAATATGTCATGTCAAGTTACGTATGTTTTTGTTTCTGCAATGTTTCATATCTGTGTTCAAATGTATGCTTGTTTTCAAATTTCTGCAAACCATACCCTATTGTACTGTTTGTTGAATGCAGTAAACCTTTAATACTCATGCTAAGAGGCAGGCCTTGGCCCCTCTCTGTGCCCTGCATATATTACTTTACACTATGCAATCTGCCTTGAGTCTTAGCAAGAAAGGTAGACTATAAATAAAAAATTTAAAATGGAAAAGAATGACAGAGTCAATTCTCCAAAGCAGCCTTTTCATCTAGGGGAACAGATCTCCAGACCCCACCTGGAGGTTGGCAAACCTAAAGATGGATTTCCCTCCCCCTCTGTTTCAGATCATTTATAAATATGACTTGAGTGCATTTGTATTCATTATGAAATATAGAAACCAATCCTACAAATGCTCTTAAAATATGCTGGGGATTTGCAATTTTACCTTGAATGTAGCCAAGAATGGACTTTTGAGCCTTGCTTTAAATTTTACCTCTACCTTCCACCACCACAAACAATAGGGATCCTATTCCCTCAGTGGGGAATATTCCCAACCTCTGCCCCCCTGTCACCTCTCAACTGGCCAGCGGGGGGACAAGGCACAGGGAACGAGCCCAGGAGCCCCACAACATGGTCTCATGTGCTTCAGAAGACTTCCTTGTCACGCCATCATTCTTGGCACAACATGGAAGTGAAGGCCTCCACATGGGGTTGATAAAAAGCAGCCCCCAATCTAGTCATTCATGACTTCGTTCCCTGCGCAACAAGGAAGTCCTCCAGAGCAAGAGCACACAGCGCACGCACTCAAAGGTAAGTCCTCCAGGTGCATGCTCCTCCACAACCCCCCACTCCAACTCTCAAGCTTCCCAGGCCTGGCAATGCTAACAAACACCTCAAGAAACCCTATTTCCTAAAGAGATCTCTGGAAAACAAGAGGTTTTCCTGAAGCTGGATACAGGTAGATTTCTCTTACTCCTTCCTAAACGTTACCAATGGGAGTGCATTAATCCCATATTGTAGGCTACACTGCCTTCCTCTGGTAGTTGCCTGAGCAAGAAAAATGTCTTTGGAGACTCATTTCATCACTTGCATCCTTCTATCTCTGTGGCTGCTTTCAACATAAACTGCAGACTGAGTTTGTGGTACACAGTAAAAGTCTAAGCTGCACAGTTCTTAAACATTTCCTTATGCAATAGCTAGCAATCCCTGCACATTTTTATTTCCTCAACTTCCATCTAACATAAAATTACTTTCTTAGAGCTTAGTTCTTGTAGAAAGATTCGTGGAGGAGAGGTCATCAATCGCTACTAGCCTTGGTGACTACTCCATATCCAGTGGCAGTAAACCTTTAATACTCATGCTAAGAGGCAGGCCTTGGCCCCAATCTGTGCCCTGTTTGGTGATTCTCTAGGACTACTGTGTCAAATAGGATGTTGGGCTGGATTGACTAATTGTCTCACCCAGCAGAGCTATTCTTATAGCATCTCCACCCCTTCCCCTATGTCTATCCGGCTAAGTAGAACAATGGATTTTCTCCGTGAAGGCATCCACTGAATTCCATTAGCTGTATTCTGTGTTAGTCACCTCACCTATTCCTAACAACCAGGTAACCAATAGAAACACTTATCTTTCAGTGGCCATCAGGGATCTGCATACAGCTTAGGTAAATATATACTGAGAGGCCTAAACTGGCTTTCTCTCTTCTCAGTAGATGCCCGATGGAAACAAAGCTTTCTGTTAGGGGTCACTCAAGCTCAATTACAGCCCTGCTTTTTGTAGTTCAGCTGCGCCTAGCACATTCAATGCTCTTCCATCTTCCTGAATGAATCCCCCGCATGCACGCACACCTCCAAGATGGGCGTAATTACCATTCCCTTTGTGCTCTCAGCTTTGCAGCTCCTGCCATCTGGAAGAGCTTGCTTGTAATGATCTATCTTATCATCTCTTTTCCGTTGTTGTTCAGGCTTTTCTCCCTCCCTCTGTTGTTAGCTTTGTGACTTGGTACATGCATTTATGCAGTATTAAACAAGCTGCTGGCTATGTGGGTATATTTGCATAAGATGCAGATAAAGCTGTTGGCCATGAACTTCAAGATCCTCCATAGATATACAAGTGAAAATGTCCTTATGTCCAGAATTCTCATAGAACCTAGTTCATCCCAGAGACAGGCCAGAAGTACAAAAATAACCATGGCATAGACAACCAGTAATATGTTCGTAGGACTAATTGCTTACTAAAATAATTAGCGAGAACTAGGAAACAGTCTCCAACATCTAAATGTTTCTGACCACATGTAATTATTTATTGGGAATTTTAACTGAAACAGATGGTCTTAAATTTTTATCCTTTTTTGTTATTTAAATTATGCAGTTCGCTACCAAAGTGGACAAAGTAATGGCCATTAGCCTAGATGGCTTTAAGAGAGGATTAGAGAGATTCATAGAGGATTGGTCCATCAATGGCCACTAGCCATGGTAACTAAAGGGGACTTTCACATCCAGGGCAGTAAATCTCTGGATACCAGTGCCAGAGGGCAAGATCAGAGGAACCTCTGGTTTTTGGCCCTCCAGGTCAGCTAATGGGCCACTGTGTGACACATGAAATGGTCTGATCAAGCAAGGCTGTCACGTCCTTGTTAATCTTGAAAGTGTCTACAAGGAATCCTTGCTATGAATCTTGTATCATTTACACTGAAATCTCTCTTAAGGCTTAAAATGGTACCTTTAATAGAGATGAAGGAAAATCATAAGCAGGTCATCCTTGATAATGCCAGTTTACCTTGCAATAATTGCCCATATCTTACAACCTTAATATCCAGTGTGATACATATATGCCCAATATACCCAGTATGGATGGGCAAGAAATGACTTCTTCCATATGAAAGTATGCCTCCAAGATTTTTGTAAAATTCAACATAATTCAGATGACAATGATTAAGAACTCAGAGTCAGCACCCTAAACCAAGTTTAAATTTTAAAGAAGTTTCCATGTAGGGTGAATTGCATTGAGCCTTTGAGCTCACTAAAGTGAAATGGCATGGAATAAACTTAAATAGGTAGGTACCGAATAATGATTACATGCTCAACATCGCTGACTAAACATTGATCTTTGGTTTTACCATGTCACAGAGAGATGATCAGAAACACTGAGCATACTAAGCAAATATATGCATATTTTAATAAGCCCGAATCTTAACACATTGGGCACCATCCACAAAATTCTAAGTATGCATTTTATTAACAATAAGTTCCTTCACCCTAAGGCCTTGAAGCAAACAGTACAATATTTACAAAATCACAATCGTATATCAATAATAAGCAGAGAATAACAAATAAAAGAATTGTACCGACAATACATAATT
Organism: Eublepharis macularius; assembly: GCF_028583425.1. Classification (NCBI taxonomy): domain Eukaryota; kingdom Metazoa; phylum Chordata; class Lepidosauria; order Squamata; family Eublepharidae; genus Eublepharis; species Eublepharis macularius. The sequence goes on from NC_072791.1 coordinate 185,778,364, forward strand.
ATCCCACCAATACATAACAGAGGGATTTCTTAGATACCACTGTGGATAAAAACTTGGCAACAGCTTGTGTAACTGCAGGTTCACATGTACCCAAGTTGTACATGCATGTAAAATACATTGCTCCAGGTCAGACAACATGATGATTCCAGCTGTTCGGAGGAGTGCAGTTGTATGCATGGATGTAATATATAGAAAGGGCTTTTGTCAATTTTGAGATTGCATTCTTAAGCACATGACTCTTGGTCTTGCTCTCTTTCTCATGTGCTCTCGCTCCAAATTGCTCCCATGACATGGAAGTAAATCTCACTGAAATTTATTGAGCATTAATTTTAATGTTGCTCTATCTTTATTTTTAGTTATGGGGGGGTCTAATAAAACCATGTGCAGCTGATAACACAAGCATCTTTGAAGCTTTCCCATTTCCTCTTGAATGAATTCCGGCAATTTTTTTGCACAATGTTCTTAATACAACACATATTACAGACTTCTTTACAGCACCAAAATTACAGTCTCTATGACAACAATGCACAAACCTGCAATTGCCCGCCATTGTGTTATCTCAAAGCAGAAGGCAGAACGTAAGGATCACATGGGAAATTCCCCCCACCTCTGCTAATTTAAAAGCTAGCTTTTCCCTATGACAAAGGATTGTGATTTTATATCTTATTTCACACAGTCACAAAACAATTTGAAACAGCCCTTAATTTTGAACTTTGTATCTACTTGCAATGGTAGACATTGCAAATTATTGCTGAAAATTACCTGTATTCTACCCTCTAATATGACATGTACTTTATTGAATCTAAAAGCTTATGGGAGGGATTGGCATAATGGTAGAATGACATTTGAACTACCTTCCTCTTGGCATGCTGTCAGTTTTTTTGTTCCTTCTTGGAGAGTTCACAATTGTTAGCATCTCCCAATTAGTGACATTGTAAATATAAGTCTTGTATCACATAAAGAAAAATAATTGCCTTTGAACAAGAAGGTTCTTTGACCTAGCTATTTCAAATTAGAACTGCTTGATTATGTTAGAGAATAGACATGGATGTGTCCCCTATGTCCTTAGTCTTACTTAAGTTTTAGGGCCAGTCCTGTATCCATCTTGCACTTGAATCACACAGTTTGTCATACAATGTAACAAAATGGTAGCAGCCAGGCAGTAGAGATCAAGTCCGAATAGCAAACAAGAGTTTGTAGCAGACTACCGACTGTCAGTCTCTGGTCTGTAGGGTGACAAGTGGATTGTAAAGTTCACACTGAAAGAATGGGGAACAAACCACAGTAAATGATCTCACATCGAGAAAAATGATGATTCATATACTTTGCCAATAGATACAAAATGCTGTTCTGACGCTTTAAAAAAATATTTATTTACACTGCACTTTTTCTCCCCAAAGAGGCCCCATAGTGGCTTACAGTATTATTCTCCATCCTCGATACTTATCCTCCCAACAATAACCCTGTGTAGTAGATCAAGATGGGTGGCCATGTTAGTCTGTCTGCGGCAGAAGCACCTATAAGACTAACAAGATTTGTGGTAGGGTATAAGCTTTCATGAATCACAGAGCCAAACTACAAGTGACGTCTTACACAGGTTGGACACTAGTCAGCTTCCCTCAAGTTTTGATGGGAAATGTAGGCATCCTGGTCTTGCAGCTGTAATGGCGAGCCAAGCTGTAAAACCAGGGTGCCTACATTTCCCATCAAAACTTGAGGGAAGCTGACAAGTGTCCAACCTGTGTAAGGCGTCACTTGTAGTTTGGCTCACAGCTCACTTCTTCAGATACAGCTAGAATGTGAGTCCATCTGTCCTTATATTTTGGAGAGTGAAGTGATTTCAGATGCCAAATGACAATAGCAGGTAAATGACAATAGCCAATGAATAACAATAGCAGGCATGATTGGATAGGGTGGGGTATGCAGAGGGGTGGTGGGTGTGGAGAAATCAGCATTGGTAATGAGACAGGAAGCCTAGGTCTCAATTCCGTCCAGGTGGATGCATTGTATTGAGCTTCATTATCAGTTGCAATCTGAAATTCCTCTGCAAGATAACTGCTACTTTTAGGTCAGCAACTGAATGTCCTGGAAGGTTAAAATATTTTTGAATGTTGTGGTTTCTGATGTCAGACTTCTGTCCATGATGGCATGAATGGAATGGCCAGTTTGTCCAATGTAGAGGATGGAAGGGCATTAGTGACACATGATGGCATAAATTAGAGTCCTGCTGCTCTTAACCACTATACCAAACTGGCTCTGGTTGACTTCTGGAATGGGAAAATGGTCCAGACGGTTGACACACACTCCCAGGTAACCTCTCTCAGGTGTTAGAGCTCAGGTAGCCCCTTGGTTTAGTGAAGAGATGTGGATGATGAAAAGACAAGGGAGCAACAGTGGAGGAAGACTTAAAACAAATCCAATAAGACAAGGGCTAAAGGTCATTTAAAAACATACTCTGCGGGGGTGATGGTGGCAAAGAAGCACTGCTTTTCCGTGCATCTGCACAGCGTAGGCCAGCAGTGCTGTTCCAGGTGGTCAGAGGTCTGTTGAGATCTGGCCTGCAGAAAAAGGTGAACTGCCCAGTGGCTCACTGTAACCATTTTTTTCAACACTTTGCAGATGAAATTTCTCATATCCATACTTACTTGGCCTCTACATTAGCAGTGACAAAGTCCGATGGTGCCAACTTGTCCAGTTGTTTGAGATACTTTTCAGTTTATTCAGTTTGAGGATGTGGGAAGGGTCCTTGGAGGAGGTTTGAAGCCTAGCTATTACCTACCTGCCCTTCCTGGCTACTTAAATCTGCTGGGAGAGAAGAGCTGGCTGGCTAGTCCAAGAGGTCATTAATGCCTCCTTGAGAGAGGAAGTGTTTGCCACAGCTTTGAAACAGGATGTGGTGTGTCCACTACTAAAGAAGAATACCCTGGAGCCAGAAAATTTTCTGTAACTATCAACCAGTCTCAAATGTTCCATTCTTAAGCAAAGTGGTTGAATGGATGGTGGCTGGACAACTTCAATCATTCCTGGATGAAGCGGATTGTTTGGATCCTTTCTTATCTGGTTTCAGGCCTGGTACTGACTGAAACAGATTTGGTCACCCTAATAGGTGATTTGCCACCAGGAGATGGGCAGAGAGATTCTCCTGGATCCCTCAGTAGCTTTCAGAACCATAGATCATGGAATCCTTCTGGATCACCATTCTGGGCTAGAATTGGGAGGCACAGTTTTGTGGTGGTTCTGATCCTACCCAGAAGTAGGTTTCAGAAGGGAGTGCTTCTCAGATCCTTAGACTTTGGCCTGTGGGATCCCGCAAGTCTCCATTTTGCTCTTTATGCTTTTCAGCATCTGCATGAAACTGCAGGATGAAGTCATCCAGAGATTTGGGCTGGGCTGCCACCAATATCTCACACTTCTGGCTGATCCCCAACAGGCTGTGGGGACCCAGAACCAGACCCTGGAGACAGTTTTGGAGTGGCTGCAGACTAATAAACTGAAACTTAATCCCAACAATACAAAAGTGCTTCTTTGTTTAAAAGAAAGTCTGACTCGGGACTTAAGCTATCACCCTTTCTGATTGGGGTTGCACTTCCCTTGAAGGAACAGATCCATAGTTGGACCCAGGTCTACTGTTGGATAAGCAAGTGGCAGCTGTGCCTTTTGCCAGTATCAACTAGTTACCTACTAAACCAGGGGCGTCTCCTCCCATTCAAAGAGCAACAACAACCAAAGGGAAGATAGCTCAAATAAATACTACACTATTCAATAACAAGCAACTTCCTCTATATTGTTACTAATTTAAGGTGCAAAGTGCATGATTTACAGTCATAAATACAGCAATCATAAGTACATCATACAAATACATCGAATAATATCATTGGACCATATAAATTCCAGGCGATAAATATCAAGCACAAATAATCCAACTGGTACAGTCTTCAATACACAAGTTGTTATTTTCGTGTGTAGACCATCCTCCAAGTGGAAGGGAACTGCATATCATCATTCAAAAGCAGCCTACGGGTCTATGCCAGCAAAATATCCATCCCCATTTCACGAGCAACGCTTCTTCACGGGCATATATTGGTCTCACCACACATAGATCATGATACCAGTTGTAGTGGTCCAACGGGACAATGCCGTGCCTTGCCCCAAGTCAAATTGATCAGCTCACTTACTTGATCAATCTGGATTGCTTTACTGAACCATTTATTGAGGCACTTGTCACAACATTTGATATCTCCCCCCTCACCAGGATTTTTATATCTGCATCACTAGCAGAAGTTCAACAGGAGAAGCTATCCATCAGTACATCTCTATCCTTTGAAAACTTCTTCAGCTGAATTTCAGTTACACAGCTGTTAAAGGCAAGCCGTTTTCTCCTAAACATAACCTATTTCTGCAATACAGATTAAGATTTCTCATCACCTTTTCAGAAAAATCTTTGCATTTTTAGCAGGGCCTATCTACAACTAAATTAAAATAAGTAGAATCTTAACAGTACAATCCTATACAGGGTTACTTCAGTCTAAATCCATTCATTTCAATGGGATTAGACTGTTATAACTCTGCATAGAAATGTACTATAAATTAGAATTTTAATTATGGCTGCAATATTAAATACATTTTAGGGTTGTAAAACTTGCTGAAATCAGTGTTCCTTGCATCAGAATGAATGAGTTGGAAGAATTAATTCCTGAGAAACAGCTTCATTCTTTCTTTGCACTGGTGCTTCCATGGATTCTGTGCTGTTTCTTCAGAATTCCATCTTAAAACAGTACTGAGCAGAGCCAGAATAATTTCAAGTTCTCAGCATTTCAATGGCAAAAAGTTAAGCAATACATGCTGGTTTCTACAGTCTGTTTCTGCAGGCACAAGAGCAATCCAGGCAGCAGACCAGGGTGGGTGAATTTTGTGGAACTCCTGCTCCCACTGCGTATCTCCGCATCATGTCCAGAGTTGTTCTGCCCGCGCATGCAAGCCGTCAAGTAACGTCTCCTTGGAACCAGACCTGCACAGTTCTTCAACCTTGGTGGAGTGGGTGCCCAGCACTTGGCACCAGGAGTGGGCAGCGGAGGTTCCTGGCAATGAAAGAGCTCATGGAGCACAAGCTCGAGTTGGCCAAGGATGCCATGGGCCCCTTCCGCCTAGAGTCACTGTTCCCTGATCGTGTGGACCTCTCGCAGATGGTCAGGCGGTCGATGACCTCCCTGATCAAAGAGATCAAGGTCAATCTGGTGGAGGAGGAGTTCCTTGGGGTGAGACCGCGCAGTAAGTGCTAACTCCATGTTGGTTGCATTAACCGTTGGGTGCCCTTGCGGGGGATGTACTAAAACGAATGACAGGATTGCCCATTGGAAATAATGGGAGAGGCGTGCATGCCCATTCAAAAAAATGGGAACCATGAATGTCCATTGACTGGCATAGGCTCCACTGAAACACATTAGAGCAAAAAAAAAAAGGAGCAAAGAAAACATGCAATGGATTTTGAGGGTCAGTCAGCTGGCTCAGCAATGACTGCTTGTACCACCCTGTCTAATACTTGGGTAGCCAGCTGTCACCAATTATACGTCACAAACCCTTTGCCGACTCAAGCTTCTGCTGTCCTTCCCCTACTCTGAGGTAAAATTTTCTTCCCAAAGCTTATGAAGTTGTTTACTGGGTACTGGGTACAGATTACTGGGTACTAGGAACAGATTGCTGTACTTGTGTGAGGCACAAAAACGTTTGGTCTGGTTGAGTTTGTTATGTCGGCTGACTTAGATGACAGAGGTTGGTGTTATCAGACTTGACCTCTTTGAAGTACAGTTCCTCCTTTTTCATGCCTTCACAGATTAGGTGCTCCCATTTATGCACCCACAGCACTTCCTCCCTTTTACTGCAGGGTACTCCACTAAATTAAAACCCTCTCCACATACTGAGCAAGAGTTATACTTATATCCAAGCTATAACCCTGTGATGCCAGTCACAGCTGCTGGCGAAATGTCAGGAACTACAATGCCAAGACCACGGTGATACAGCCCGGAAAATCCACAACAACCATCGTTCTCCGGCCATGAAAGCCTTCGACAATATATAACCCTGTTCCCTTGGCCAAAGGGAAGACTCCTTTCTACCCATTTCCTGGGCCAACTACAAATTCCCAGATCTCTTTTGTCTCAGTAAAATTTAGTGCTGCCTGTCCCACTTTAGTTCAAGGACTAAAAGTGCTTCATAAACTTTGATTTATTGTAAAGGTACACTTTTCCCATTCTTCCTCACACAGAGGACAGGCTCCCACACCCCAGCTCTTCAGTTTACTCCATCCACCCCTCCTCCTGTTAGCACCATCAGCTCATCATTCTAACACCAAGTAACGTGCCATTCTCTAACACCAACAGCCATTCTCTCTCTGGCTAGCCACAGAAGGGGGAAGGACCTGTCAATCATCCTTCCTTCCTGCTGCTGTTTCAAGCCTTTACCTGCCTCTTGCTGGATGTATCATTTGGCAATCCTGACATTTCCATGCCAATTCCATCACACCAGCTTCCAGTGACAGTTCCCACCTGCCTTACACAGGATGAGGAGTCGGACTTCCTTTTGCTTGGCCCTGACAGGAGGTCAGTGGGGGGGGGGAGGCAGTGGGATCCCATCGTAGATTTTGTTCAGGGCCTCAGACTCACTAAGTCTGTCCCTGATGCTCCTGCTGAAGCCTTTGGAACTAAAACGTTTAACCTTTTTTGTGCCTTGTATTTATCAAAAAATCCCTGGCACTCTGAAAGAACACTAGAACACGATACTTTCCTTGACTGTTTGTACCCAAAATATGGAGATTTGTTTGTCTTGAGTATCCAACCTAGCACCTTTAGAAGGGACTTCCTTAATATATGTGTAGAATGTGTTGAATGTGTCAATACACCCATGCATTGCACTGCATTCTAATTATGTAGTAACTTTTGGTATTAGTCAATATGGAAGTTAATTCCAATCATCATACACACTCTTCCCTGAGAATCCTTGATTGTACCAATTGATCCAATAAATATTTTGGTCTACTCAAGTGTACCTGTCTATATACCTTTATCTCTTGCCCTGTTTCAAGTGCATGTAGTTATCAACTGTATAATGATCTTTCAATATCGACAAGGTTATTAAAAACAGGTTCTGGTTTCAGAGCTTTATAAATAATATCAGCTTTGCTCCATTATAATTTCATTCATAGCCAACTTGTTTTCATTTTCCAAACAATTGCCATGTGGCTAGTCCTCAGTCAGGAGATCTAATTTTAAGGATCTTCTGACATGAGAGGATGTGAATCATCTACAGCATCTTAAAGCTGCCCAGTTGGGAAGCAAACAATGAGTCTTAGACCACACAACATTTAGGTGCAATGATTTTCTATCATTACAGGAATACTGTTAACCAGGATGACATAAATCATATATTGCCAAAATAAATCTAGTTTATATTTTATCCAAGGGTAATTTTCAGTTTCCTCCCAGGTCTGCATTCCTTCTTGCACTCACACATTGCATTTAAGATGTACTTCTAAGATATATTAGGGTTCATACTGTAAATATAAGGTGCAAATGAGACAAAAAAATGTTTGGAAACGTGTGTTATCCTGGTATATGCATCAGGAAGACAGGACTAGCTTTAGCACCCTGTCAAATGTATGTTCAGTTTCAACTTAGGTTTGTTACCTTGCAATGAATTTCCTAACATTCTAGTTTAAATATATTTTATCATAGCTCAGATTACAGGAGATAAGAGAGGTATTTGCCCCTCTCTCTTGTGAGCAGGATTAGCTGCTGTTTTTAGAAGCTCCTGACTGCCATGGCTGAGGTCACCAGGGAGAGGGAAGGAAACAGTCAGGAATCCCTGCTTTGTGCCCTGAGCCAACACCAGCTGAGAGTTACTCCCTCCACCTTCCAACTTGCATTGCTGAGGTCATCAGAGATAAGAGCTAGGCAGTACTTCATTGCTATACCCAGTTCCTTCCTCCAGTTTTTAATTGTTTTACCTTTTCAAAAGTAAACTGTGTTGAGAATACTTGTGTTGAAAGCACAAAAATAAATTAGGACAGATGTCATATGACAGAATGCAGACTCCTCATCAGGCAAAGAAATAAAAAAACTCAGAAGAGGAGGCAGATGGACACCTAAGACCACCGCAGAAAAAGGCAATTAACATGCCTCCAGGAGTTGCCTTTGATGTGCAGGAGGAAGCCCCAAGACTCTGAGTCAGCCCACTCATCCTGGGATACAGCCCTGCCTTCTGATTTGGACTTAGTCTCTGAACTCCTTAACCCAGCACCTGCCACTGAACCAAAGATCTCTCCCCAACTGATCCCTGGAGCTTCTCAAAGCCCTAAACCACTTCAGCCTTGTCTCAGTACCAGGCGCAGCACTCTTAAGTACTGATAGACTGTACTATGTGCTGTGCCTACCTGTTAGAGGCAAATATTTGCTGGTATTCTTTGACTTGATGCATTGAACACAGGAGGTAAGATAGAAACAAAGGCTTTATTTCTTTCACTCCCCTCCCAATAATAGGCCATGTACTTCGGGAAAGAAGTCAAGTTGATTACTCCAGAGCTGACTGAAGAGAGACAGAGACAAATAATCTCCCCACCCCATGAAAGTCTGGGCTAATATAGATGAGATGTTTAATGAGGAAGGATATGAAATATTTCTTTCTTCAGGGAAAAACCACCACTGTCAGTGGAAAATGTCTGTACGTCCAACCCATAGTAAGTAATTTATAATATAAAAGCACTGAAGATCCATTATGAATGTAAGAGTAATATCCTTAAATATGTCATCATTAGCATGCATACAGTATATTAACAGCTGGTGGGTAGTCACTCAACATAAGCAAGAAGCCTGACAGCTACATAACTCTTAATTATCCATGCTGAACCAGAGGTGCTACATGTCATTATAGTCAAGAAACTGTCAAGGATACAACTATTGATGCATGACAATATTAGGTAGCAGAGACTTCTGTAGTACTTAGAAACAAGAGAGGAAAAAAGAAGCGTTTTGCACAGCGCTTTGGAAACAACGGAGCAGGGAAGCTGGGAGGGGGTGAAGCAGCAGCTTCCTTGCCACTTTGCTTCCAAAGGACTGTGCAAAACGCTTGGGTTTTTTTTCTCTTTTTCAAAGCCTGAAACATGCCTGGGAGGGAGAGAAAAGGAGCCATTTAATCCTTTCCTGGCTTTTAAAGCCAGGAGGAATGTGCAGTAACATTACAATGTTGCAATATTGCCATGTTACAATGTTACAACTCTTTCTTGCCTTTGGGAAAAAAAGAGAGACAGTGTACATACCCCAAAGGGGGAAGGAAAGACCAACCATTTAACCCTTTCCTTGCTTTCAGGGCCAGCAGGGAATAAGCAAACTCCTGCAAACATGGGAAGCAGAAAAAATAAGTTCCAGTGCAAGGACCTCAGCTGATGGGGAGGGATGCCCCTCCTCTCAACAGAAAAAAGGGGCAGGCTCTTTGAAAGCAGCAACACTTTTCTTGCAGGCAGGGTAAGTGTTGCTGCTTTCAAACGCCTCCTATCAGCTGAAAAGTGGCGGGGTGAACACCTCTACTGCAAAAAGCCCATCTCTGGTTGCCTAGGAAATTGAATGTTGATGCCAGGCTGTCTGCAGTGACGAAACAAAAAACGAACTGGCCTAAAGTTCTTTGTGGTTCGTCAGAAATGGGCTCTGATGAACCACCAGTTCGCGAACCATGAACCGGCCCAGTTCATGACGAACTTTGGTTTGTATTTCAGTTCATGCCCATCTCTAGTCCCTAATCCCAGATCTGAGGTCCCAGTTAAAAGAACAGAAAGAGGTGTTATGAAAAACCTTTGTCTGACTAAGATACTGGAAAGCCTCTGCTAGTGGCAAATTAAATTGTGGTTTTGTGTGTGTGTGTTCTCCACAATAACTTGTCTATTTGTGACTATTTTTCCTAAATGTGAGTTCAAAACTGGCAAAGCTATTTATCTAAGAACACATGATTTCCCATACAAATCACCATGTCAGATATGGGAATCCTTCTGCTATAGCATATTGTCTGGGATGGTGGCCAGACCATTCATAAAAGAGAATAAATGTGTTGTTATGGCTAATTATATCTGTCTGTGTCATCAGTAGCCCAGACAATGAATGACATATTTACTTTCCAACTTTTTAATTGCCCTGCTTCACCTGTGCCTTTAAAAGGGGTCAGATACATAAAAACGTAACATACAAAATAAGTAACTGGCAGAGATAGTAAATACTTCATCTCCTAAATGTGTGTAAAAGAAAGGTGGTAAGACCCAAGATCAACCAAGTAGAACAAGAGGACAAACTGGAGTGAAATCGCCACTCTCTCAAGCAACATGAGCTCCCTGCCTGCTTCCTCCTCTCCCTCCCTCTTGTACTTAGAGCTATTTTAGATTCCTGGTTTAAGAGGTCTTGCATCTAACTACAATTTGTGGTGACATTCATATCTAGGCAGTTCAACAAACTAGAGTTTGTTTCTTGTCCGCAAAACAGGATTCTAAACCATGATTTAAGCGTCATGTAGAATCCCAGTTCATAATGAAGAAATAAACCCTACTTAAAACTTTGGAAATCATAATAAATTGTGATTAGACCAAAGAATTCTTAAAACAAAAAGTTAGCTTACACATGGAATGGGGGGGGGGCACAAGAGCACAAGAATAAAGAGAAGCTTGTTACAACCAAACTCTGGATTGTATCTGAATATAGCACTAGTGTTAGAATTCCTGGCTAATATCAAGCTAAAAGAAGTGGACGATATTTTTCTCAAGGATTCACATAGATAAAATTTTAATGAAGTTCTTTTTAGTAACTTGAAGTATAGAGGGAGAATAAACTTGGGGCAGGGCTGTACGCTTACTTAAATTCTTCGCCATTTCCCACTCTGGGACAGTGGATTCACTTTGAAATCTAATAAGAAGGTCCACTTCTATGTGTAGTATTAATTGTTTTGTATGCCTTGGGTACATTCTCCTCTTACCTTGCTATACTGTATGAGGATTGAAGTAAACAAGAAAAAAAACTCCCAAAGATCTCTCAAACAAAGATCTAGAGGAAATCTGCAGTCTACTCCCTAGTTCTCTTTTTATGTACAAAGCAGAATCAGTGTGCCAGCTCCAAACATTTTATACTGATAATCCAAATCTGTGCACATTGCAAAGTGAATAGGCATTTTGACTGCAGTAAAATGGCTAAAATTAATCTCCAAAAATATAATCCTCCTCTTCTTACCCACTGGTGAAACTTCCAGGAGAATGGTAGGAGTTTCACAGCAGGCAATGAAATACTGAGTCAACTTCTTCAGAAACATGCAAATTAGCAACCTAAATATATGTACCAAAAGATTTATGATCAAAGATGAGTAAAGGGCTCCTATGCACCCTTTAACTGTACAAGACAGTCAATGCATCTGATAAGTAAGGGGTCTTATAATAATTTCAGTACACTTCCTGTACACTATATTCAATGAAAAACATCAGAGTAACATATCACCCGGTATATACATCAATAAAATGCCCTCATGTCCAACAGGATCCGTGTCATTTGTCTGGATCCAGTACAAACATGTAACTTGTCCATACACACAGGCAATCCTATCCCTTAATGTAATTCTATAATGCTATCTCATGCTGCTTCTCAGAAGCTAGGCAGAGCATACCTATTACACCCATTCTGCAGTCACTCCATCAGCCCATCAGTTACTGAACTCAATTGAAGATATTAGTTATCACTTACTGAGAGTGTTTAGTGTAGTGGTTAAGAGTAGAGATGGGCACGAACTGGAAAAAAAAGAACCATATGGTTCGCGGTTTGTCAAATTTCACGAACTACAAACCATGAACTTTCACGAGCCTGCCCCTGGTTCGCGAACCAGTTTGTTTGGTTTGGAAAAAAGTCACATCCAGGTCAGAAAATCATCAGTTCCAGGTTAGCAGAAGGTCACTTCCGGGCCAGCAGAAGTCCATGCCCTGTTGCCTAGGAAACTGATTGATTGGCACCAGGCTGTCTGCAGTGATGAACCAAAAAATGAACCAAACGAACTAGCCTAAAAGTTCATGGCGGTTTGTCAGAAATGGGATCTGACGAACCATGGTTCGTGAACCACGAACCAACCTGGTTCATGCTTAATTTTGGTTCATATTTCGGTTCATGCCCATCTCTAGTTAAGAGTGCAGGGACTCTAATCTGGAGAACCAGGTTTGATTCCCCACTCCTCCACTTGAAGCCAGCTGGGTGACTTTGGGTCAGCTTACTGGAGCTCTCTTAGCCCCACCCACCTCACAGGATGTTTGTTGTGGGGATATTAATAACATACTTTGTAAACCATTCTGAGTGGGTATTAAGTTGTCCTGAAGGGCCGTATATAAATCAAATGTTGTTGTTATTAAAAGCAAATCATTTTATTTTCCCCCAGTTAGAGAAAGGACTGTTTTCTCCTCAAATCTGGAGGAAACTGCCATAGCTTCTTTTGCATTATAGGAGTCCATTGTTTAATGTAACATAGCCAAGATGCGTATAAATGCACAGTGAATACCTGAAAATAATTATTTGAAAGCATCTTCGTTTGGGGTTACAATGCTAGACACAGCTAGATGTTACTCATGTTACGACAGAAAACAGTGATGGTTCCACTTACCTAGGCAAATATGTACCTCAATCGAAAATCCATATGAGAACATTCAATAAAGATCTAGCACACCTAGGGACTTTTTTGTATCCTAATACTATTGATATTGCTGAGATGGGAGCAAACTAGTGAAGAATAACTTTGTAATGAATCAAAGAGAGAAAATTGATTAAGCTCCCATGGGGCTTTATTCTGCATCTCCAATGTTCAATAAAAATTACTTAGATGCTGATGTTTCACATAGTGCTATTAGTAGCAGGCATTGGTTATGTTAGCCTTGATCTCTTACCTCAGCCTCTTTTCTAAAGGCCATCAAAGCCTGTCTTAACATTTTAACTCTCCTTCAGGAACTAGTAACTTGCAGAGCTAGATTTTCTCTGTATCGTTTTAATATCAGTTTTATCCTCATAAATCCAAAAAATTATTTATAGTAGTGTTTACTGCCTAGAAACCTAAGAAAAAATATTGTTGTTATCAATATTATTACATTAAGTACATTTTAATTCTGCTCTTCTTCCAATAAGCTTACAGTGTCATACATCACTGTCTCCTCCTCTGTTTTAAACTCACAACCACCCTGTGAGGTAGGTGAGGTTGTGTGACAGGCCGACGATCATCCAGAAAGCTTCCATGGCAACTCATTCTGTGATCTTTGAAAGAGCAATTATGAATTTCAGAACTGCATATCTTAACACTTTATTTGATATTGTAGGAAAATAGAGCTAGGTAGACAACATTCCATACAAGGGTGTGTGTTTTTTCTTGGCTTTTAAGAATGACAAAGTAAAAAGTTAAGCAGGCCCACACAATGGAGTTTCAGGAATGCTGTTGGGAGCCTGTTGAGTCTACTGCCATCGCAGAAGAACCCAGAGGAGGGTTAGGGATGGTGTTGTCAGATGACCCTTATTATGGCTTTCAACATGTTGGCAGCCAGATTGCATAATTGTAAGTAGTTACAGGATTATTCTCCCATTAGTTGTTCAGCCTTCCCAACAAGGGGTTAATGGAGCACCATGTGAAATTATTAGCTCCAAGATGGCATGATTTTCGTATACATACATAAGGGAAAAAATCTAATCTTTGTTAAAATACAAATAAAATAAGTGTTATATTTGCAGTATAGTTACTATTAACCTTTTCAGAGTATTAACTTATCTTTCAAATGAGACCATAATCATTAAAATCAAGCAATGAGTTCTTGAGGTATTTAAATATAAAGAATGCAATGTGGTGGCCATTTTGATAATGTCATCACATCTGACTTAGGCCAAATCCACATGCACTCACCATCCGCTTATCTTGCACAGTCATGGCAGTTGGGTTCATTCCGCTACCATGCTGTGCATCATCACATTCACCCTCCCAGTGCGTCTTCATGGCGCAATCAGTTCTCCACACGCCACTGAATAAAGCATTATAGTGGGCGGTTCCCTCCTCCGTCATCAGCGTTGACGGCGCACGTCACTTCCCTTTTTTAAAAAAAGAAGTTAATTTTGCTCTATACCGATATTCCAACTCTTATGTAGGCAGAGCCAAGGAAAAGCCAGAGTACTTATAGGGGGGAACCAAGTCCCATACAAAGCTGAGAGCGGAAAGTAACTGATGGTAAGATAAAGGACCATCATCTGTTTCTTTTCCCGCACAAACCGCTGCTCACTAGGTTTTGCGGTATACCGACCTTTCTTTATTGTGCAAATATGCTATGAAAGCCCTTTAAAAAAAAAAGGGTGGGCAAAAACAGATTTCCGCCATTGTCACGTGTTACGGAAAGGAGGCCTAATTGTGGCATGATGATGGCGGGGAACACGCGGAATGGGAAATCGTGAGCATCTGCTTGAAGAGCGCTGCAGTTGCGAAAAAGGCACGGAAACAAAAAGGAAGTGTGGATTTGGCCTTAATCATTTCTGACAGTGGCCATTTTCACACAGCCAGGCACCCGGAAGATCGCGCGAAACTCACGCCATAAAAGCATCTTCCTAGCGCAATTTCTCAGCACGATCCCCTTTAATGGCCCTTTTTCTGACATCATCGGGCCATTAAAGGGGATCGTGCCGGGAGATCGTGCTAGGAAGAAGCTTCATGCTGTGAGTTTGTACAAACTCCAACGGATCCCCAACTGATTTTCAAAGCAAAAGTGGTATCCAACTATGCCCATCAATTACAAACTCGTATCCAGAAGTGAAATATTTTTACATTTACTGCTTGTTCTACACACTAACCCCTCCCTTGATCTGTTGCCAGGCAACCACTCACTCAGGCTGGGTATAGCATTTCCCTCTAGAGGGAGATGCTATACCCCACCTTCCATGGAGCCTAAGGAAACTTCCTCAAGCTTAAGTGGTTCTTCCTTGAATAGAGGAAATGCTGCTTGTTGGAGTAGTAGTATAGGGTAGGAGCTAGTCTAGTGTTTTCAGACCAGAATCCGTTATGAGGAGAAACTGGTCACAAACATTCTAATAGTGAATGAAAGGTTTACATGTTAATTTTTCTTTCATGCTCCTTTAGCTTATGTATTATACGAAGTGTAAAAGAGTGATTTCTCTATACAAGCAGGGAAATAATGAAAACAACAGAGCTTAAAATGAATTTTTTAAAATAATCTATCCCTTTCCACTTTCACCAGACCTGCATTATTTTATTTTATTCTAACACCCAGATACTAAATATTTTCTAGCCAATTAATCAGTCTGTTTCCCTTGCTCATGAGCAGTCATCATGACACCTTCTTGACAACACATGCCACTTTTGGCATCTTTCCAAGCACAAGTTGCTGGTGAGCAGCTTGAAGTTATTTTAACTCCCTGCCTCCACTGGAATTCACTTTACACTAAGATGCTATTTGAGGAGCTTATGATGTCTCTCCACAATGGTACAAATCTGGAGAATAGCACTTTATCTCACTAGCCCATACAACCAAGTCATTATATTTCCCTGGAGAAGAAAGGAAGAGGATTGTATAGTCCAGGAGCCCCGCGTGCATTTATGGTTGTGTCTGAGTTTGAAAGGATTGACAACTTATGTGTAAAAGTATGCAGGATTCAGATATGCAACTCTTACTTTTTCAAAGCCATGTGTTTTTCTGGCTGGTCAGAGCCTAGCAATCTTTTCTGACCAAATACACCATTACAGTTGCTGCAGCTAGCAACTCACAGGAGGAAATGGAGGGAGAAGCCTGGCAGAGTATTTGAAAAATGCTAGATCATCTGTCATGTCACTTCCAGTTTTTACACAATACCGGAACAACACCAGCACGTTTCTTCTCCCCCATTTCCTCCCGCCAGTGCCCAAGGCAATGGTTGACAACAAGATGGGAACTATAGTGGGAGGCCTGGCATGCTTATGACTCCATCTTCACCTCTGAAAGAGTAGCAAGCGTCTTCTGTCTAAAGGTCAAACTAGATGTTACAGTGTCCACAGGTCTGACCCGTGATCACCAATGCCATTTTAGAACTGAATTTTTTCATTTAAAAATGATGTGAAACCCTGATCCTGATTGGGCCCATAGTGTGGCAGGACGAGGTAATCTTGTTCCACCCCTGCACTTTTTCTAGTGCTGAACAGCCTCCAGGATCAGCTATTTGCAGCATTTTAAAACTGTCAGTTTCAGCTCTAAAATGGCATCAGAGTCCATGGGTCAGACCAGTGGACACTGTAATATCTAGCTTGGACTAGGGTGTGCAAGTTGGAGACCTCAGAGAGACACTCTGTCATCTGAGATATGCTGCCCATCCTGTCATCTGAGATATGGAACAGGGACATGTAAACAGGACTGCAGCTGGGTGGGGGCATTTTGCCTTTTTCGTTGCATGGGCGCTTAAGGGCTATGCTGTGGGTTTTAGCCATTTGGGGGGTATTTGCAAGCTGGAGCAGCTTAGATAGCCTACTAACTCCTGCCATACCCCTGGACTCACCCCTTCCCCTGCTGGTATGGAAGGTTGTTCTGATGGTGCTTCAGCAAGGTTCCACAGCATAGCCACACTGTCATCCAGCTGAGATACACTGGCATAGTGGCTGTTTGGGTCCCTGAACACTTCTATCTCCCTCTTCAGAATTGTGCTGTTAGGGATTTGAATAAAGTTGAAGCCCTGTAATCTGTGATTTAGTTTGGAATCAGTGAGAGGTGACATAGCTCAGCACATGCTTATATACATGAAGTTCCAAGTTCAGACCATGGAATTTCTAGCTAAAAGATCTTTGATGGCATGGTTAGGAAAAGCCTTGCCTAGGATAGCTTGAAGATGGGAGGCCAAATTGATCTACTGTGTTAGGCAGGGAAATAGTCAGACAATATATTTCTATCACATAAATGACATTATAGAGCAAAAAAGATTACTCAATCTCCACACAGGCAAAGAAAATAATTATCAGAATGTCATTATCAAGTAGCTGTGTTAGTTTGCAGTGATGAAATAACTCCCTCACAGTTTGCACATGTGTATCCCCAGGATAATGCTCCTATATAATTAGATTGCAGCATTTATGCAGACTTCCAATTTGCATATTATTTCAGACAATTCACCCAGATAAATGAAATTGGGGGACAAAAATAAGTACTTTGATTACATGTTTTGAAAAAAATTTCCAGTGAATGGAGCAGAAGATGGTATATCAAGTCATGGATAATTAAGGAATAATATGGCTTGAGACATATTACATCCTGGAGTCTGGATTAATCTTGAGATGAAAACCAAGAATTTGCTTGTAGCACCCAAAACGGCCATGACTGTAGCACACTGCAATTTTGAAGACGCGTTGAGAGAAAAACATGTCCACCTCTGTTTCTAAAAAGTTATTGTTTGGAGTATTTCCATTGTCAAGAGAGCTGTGGAAACATAAATCACATTAACTGGTCATTATATTACATAGAAATATAGATCTTTTTCTTGCTACATCAGGCAAGGACAAGTTTTTTTCTTTTTAAAATGTTAAATCACACTCCAAGGAGTCTTTTTGCTAATGCTTTCCCAAGCTATTCATCTCCATTTGCAAAAATTCCTTTATGTACAGTTTTCAGTTATTAAAAGCACTTAAACTTCACTTTTCCAATTTTAGTTGCTCCAAGTGTCACATCGAAATTCAATGTATACAATAAAGCAATTCAAAACACTAAAGCACAGATAAAATTTGTGACAAAAATCACAGCAACAGATATTCACTAGCTCACTTCTGATCTGAAAAGCAGAGCAATACCCAAAATGAAAATGCCCAGATAAAAGGTAATGAAAAAATCTTCAGCTGTTAAATGTTAACAATAAAGGCACCAAATGAATTTCTTTGGAAGAGTGGGTCAGTCACAGTTCTTCGGAGCTCTGTCAGCCCCACCTACCTCACAGGGTGATTGTCATGAGAATAATAATAATACACTTTGTAAACCGCTCTGAGTGGGCATTAAGATGTTATTAAGGTGTTAAGATGTTATTAAGGTGTTCTAGAGACATAGCACAATCACTGAAAACACCTTATCATGCTCTGACTCAGTTCAGTATGTTCCCAGAAGAGTACATACATATATTATCACTTTCAATAATATCACTGCATCTGATTAACACACGTAAACAATATGTTGACCACTAGAATATCATTCTATGAACTTCAAGCAAATCACCTTCCAATTCTAAAAATTTCTTCACGAAGCTATTGCAAATGCAAACTTTTTTTTTCACAGAGCTACCAAGATATCTTGTGGTGTGTGTGGGACGGGGGGGGGGGGGGAGTGATCTTTGTAGTCAAAGTTGTAACTTGTGAGTGAACTCTGGGATGTACATACAACTCCTTTGCATGTTATCATTGTCATTCATATCAATATAGGAGCACTATCTATACAAAGTCCTTTTGCACTTATGAAACAATCAGTTCTTAGGACCACGTCAGAAAAGGAAATCCAGGTTTACTACAGAGAAGAAGGAACACCAACAAATCACATCTCCCTAGTGAGTGTACTTGAATGATTAATGTGCCCATGTACTTATTTGTTGCCTTCACAGTTTACAAGTGTGCGCTTAAAACATTTTAGTTGTTCATGTACAAATCCAATATGTGAAATAATGCTCAGCTTACTGCTGAAAACAAACATATTGTCTCTTTGCAATGATGTGCGATGAGACATTTCTTACAAAGGTCTCATGTAGTGATCACATCAAGCACACACACACATCCTTTAGCAGGTGCTGCCATGCTATGCATTTTTCCAGAGGTACACGAAAAGGGAACTAGATAATTCGGCTAGCTGTGAGAATGGCACGATGAAATACATGTCCACTATCTGGCTTTTAGTGCTCCCTGCAGTTAGTTTAGACTTTATTTTTCATATGAAACAACCCAATAAAGTGCTGTGTTTCCCTTTTGTTCTGATAGGCCCATCAGTATACATTCTGATGTATCACCTTAAGTAATCCCCATAGTAGTCCAATGATTTATGTTTCCTTTTTGTTCTATAAGGAATACAAGGATCAGTACCACTATCTATATGACAGAGTACATCATTTTACAGAATGATGCCTTTAATTATTTAAAAGCACTTTACTTACTATCTTCATTCAAGTTCCCCTTGGGATGTTTGATACTAAAACTATTTTCTGTGTGTAATGGAGCATCTGCCTTAAATTGTCATAATTTTATGCACTGTCTACAAATTCCTTTTGTTCACAATTCTTTCTGTGTTGAACTTCTGTGCCTTTATTGGAGGCACAGTCTTTGCAGTCATTTAAATTCCATTCCCCAGAATTCCAGATATGTTTGTTCTACGGCAGGGATATATAGCCATTTTAATGGCATAATCATTGCTGGTCTAAGTAGTGCTGGTAGATAAACACCACAGTGAGAAAATAGTAAAACAATAGAACTGTACCCAAGAGAGACATCAAGGAGTAACACGTTACATCATTATATCTGAATGATCCCAAGGAGTTAGCCTTGTTAGTCCATAGTCACAAAAAAGTAAAGAGTCCAGTAGCACCTTTAAGACTAACCAACTTTATTGTACCTTTCGAGAACCACAGTTCTTTTCATCAGATGTTTTGCTGTATTCTGTGTTCTGCTCAGCAATTGTTTTTCTTTGTGGTGGGACAATGACTGTGGTATATTCTTCCCCCTGGAAAGTTTATATCGCCTTCCTATAAGGTATTCAGGCATCAAGTGAAAACATGACAGATTTGTTTAGTTTTTTTGAGTTGCTTGTCCATTTTTTGTTGAATTATTGAACTCTTGTCTTCAGCAATGATGCTAATGGATACTCGTGCTCTCTTAGATCTAATACTTCTTTTTTATCTTCTGTAACTTTTTTAGAATGTACACTGTACTGGTTTTATGATGATTGATTTTTGTAATTTTTTTCACTTCATGACATAGAAAAAGAGGGTAAATATTTAAATTAAATAAATAAATAATAAATATGTGTGAACAATTGGTAGGGCTGGGCTTTCAGTTTTCAGAAAACTTTGGTTCTATGTCACTAACAGAGAATGAAAAGAGAAATATGAACAGCTTCTTCTAATGAGAACCCATTTTTGTTTACTAAATTATAAGCCATCTTGCTGTCAGGTCTTGCCAGGTATTCTTCCCAAACACTTTACTGCATCACTCCAGTGTATGAGTTAAAAATGTTTATTAAGAGTAAATACCAGTTTCAAGATACTGTAACAAGGGAATTGACTGGAATGACTAAAGGTGAGAAAGTTAGATCAGTTATAGGTTAATGTCTCCTTCCCCCCCTCCCCCAAGCAGGAAGAAGAAGCAGTTAGGAGTTTTGGTGTGCATCGCCTAGGAAGAAGGGAGGGGGGGAAGAGGAGCACAGTTCAGTCTCTGCAGTGGACCCAAGGTCACATTCCTAGGCATCTGCTGGAACTCATAACCAAAACACCTTGCCTGGAAGATAAGCAGTTAGTAACAGGTTTACAGAGTTCTGGTACTCTCTGCACCCACTCAGAGGCACTGAGACCAAATACATATGATGCATGACAGATATGCTGAAAGCCTACCTGACGGGGATGTACTAAAAGGAATATCTGACACTTGCCTTCACTATCCCAGGTGTCTTTACATAATAAGTCAGCCCACATTGTGGAGGGTGACTTAAGCCTATCATTAAAGGAAAAAAACCACTCACAGAAAAAGCAGAAGTCTCCGCCACGTATGCAGAAAAATATGTCTTTGTAAATCAATCCAAACGGAGGGCGAAATCACCCCAAAATATCGTGATAAGGACTGAGCATACTCATTGTCTTTCATGTTGAGAGCAGCTGAGAATGTTGGGTTTGAAAAAAGAAAGGATGACAAGTCACAGAAATTGGCTGCTTGAACCCCTTGTACTATGCTGGAAATGAAGTCAGGAGATGTGCCCAAATAGCATATGCGTGGTGAAAGAAAAATATAGCTCTCTCCCCAAATCATACTGTTCGGGTTTAGAATAGTTAACCTCTCCTCAAAACCAGAACTAAAGGGCAATCGTGTTACAATGCTAGAATGATGGCAGTCAGCAAGGAGGTGAGCAGGGAACTCCTCACCTAATCCTGCTCCTCAGCATTCTCATGTTATTGCAATAGGGGCAGAGGGTATTTCCCAATGATCTTCTCATGATTCCTTGAAATTTTTAAATTTGTAATTCAAATATTTACAATGACTATTGCTATAGATAAACTATATTTTTTAAAAAGGACCAGCTGTCCCTTATTTTTGTTTTCATTACTATTAATACACACATTTTCATAGCAGTCACAATATTTCTAAGCCTTGTGTTAATGTGCCAATAATATGAAGAAAATGTATACTACCATTTCCTGGAAATTCAACTGTTCTAACAATGGAGGGGGTAAACGGAGGTTCCCACAGAGATTTGTATTGGCACCAGCAATATTTAATTTGGTTTTAAGTGGTTTGGAATCAAGAGTGAACAGTGAAGTGGCTGAGTCTGCCGATCCCACCAAATTATTCAGGATGGTAAAAATAAGTACATTGTGAAGAGGTCCAAGAGGATCTGTCCAAATTTGATGAGCAAACGCAGCTTAATATGAATAACTCTAAGTGATATACATTGGGACAAAAACTCCCAACTTACCATACACACTAATGGTGTTTGTATTAGTGGTGACTGATGAGCAACTTCCATGAGCAATTTGTGCCAGATGTGCAATAGAACTTTGTCTTCCAGACATATTCAGGCCCAATTCTTATCATAACTGCAGTGTGCTTGTATAAGTGACTTTTTCTATCATGAAACTACTCAGGGAACCACTATTTGTTTCTTTTAAAATCACATTAAGTTACATGTCTACATGCCCTGACCTGGATAGTCCAGGTGAGCCTGATCTCATCAGATCTCAGAAGCTAAGCAGGGTTGATCTTGATAGGTAATTGGATGGGAGACCTCCAATGAAATCCAAGGTTCCAGAGCCAGGCAATGGCAAACCACCTCTGAAAATCCACCAGGGGTTACCATGTCAGCTACGACTTGAGGGCACTCTCCACCACCACACATGGCTACACAATGGCAGCTCCTGGGGGTGGTTTCACAATGCAAAAATGGAGATGGAGGCAACACCAAATTCCCTTATCTATGGCTGTTGTAATGTTTTGCTGTGTAAATATTTTTGTGTGTTTTATTACTGCTTATTAGGGGTGTGCAACCCCCCAAAATTCAGGTTTCCCACTTCGGGTTTACTCGAATCAAGGAAAAAATCCGGAATTACCAGAATCCTGAAGCAGCACCCCCACCCCTCCTGGGGCAAACCCACCCACCCCACTTACCTGGCCAGCAGGGAGAGGGGAGGCTGATCAGCTGGGTGGCGGGGAAGCATGGAGCTGGTTCCTGCAGGGGCTCCGCCCCGCCACCTCCTCTGCCACCTTACTGGCCAGCTGGGCGGCAGGGAAGCACAGAGCCGTCTCCTGCAGGGCCCCTGCTTCCTCCTCCACAGCAGCAAGCTGGGTGGTGAGAAAGGCCCAGATCAGCTGCTTGGTGGGGATCTCCCCGTCAAACAGCTGATCTGTGGATTTAAATGCCCTTTCCATGCTGCGCCACAGTGGCACAGAAAGGGGCATTTAAACTCCAGCTGGCTGGATCAGCTGCTTGGCGGGTCTGATTTGGGTACTTTACCTGAATCTGAAACCCGAATCGCACACCCCTACTGTTTATTAGGGTGGGGTTTAGAATGTCTGTTTACTATGGTTAAAAATGCAGCCTTCTAAAGCAAGAAGGATGGGGGCTGTATGGGTGGGTGAAGTGTGCTGTGATTGCATGGTAGCTGTACCTTAAGAGGCGGGGTGAGCTATAGGTTTTAGAAAGGAGTTCTGAGGGAAAGAGTTTAATGCATTGTTTAAGTGTTGTTGAGAGCTGTTCTGGGGAAAGTGGGAGAAGGAGTGAGGTGCTGTAATCTCAGGGAAGACTGTGTCTTCTTTTATTTGTGGATATAATTAGCTAAAGAGGTAGCTGAGGAAAAATAAGTCTTTGTAACTGAGTCTGTTTAGAAATGTTTGAAGATCTGTACCTACCATGAAAACATTACACTTAAGAATTCATCTGAACCATTATACATATGTACTTACAAATAAACTCTTTTACTGTTTAAGTAAAATATCCATTTTATTTAGAATAAAGGATCCCCTCTTACCTCACAACCACCCTCCCACATGCTTACTGTTCTGTCAATCTACCAAATACTATTAAACTTTCCTATACTGCAGGTCAAACTGAGAGAGACGTAAGGTGAGAGGTCTTTGGTGGCAGTGAAAATAATTTGGGAACACCAAGAAAGACAGTGAGGCAGTATAATACAAATCTGACAAAGGGAGAAAAATGCCACTGGTGGCAGCAGTGGTGGGATATCAGTGTACGAAACATCAGTTTTTTGAGTTTCTCAGTGATTCCGCACATGTTGGATAATGCACTTCCAATCCTCTTTATAGATCATTTGGAATTGATTTTTTTGTGTACAGAACAAAAAATCCACCCCAAACGATTGATAAAGTGCATTGAAAGTACATTATCCAACACGTGCAGAATCAGGGAGAGAAAAAGGAGAGAATTCCCAAAGGAAAGAATATACATCTGAATTGGGGCGTGTGATTTGGTATAGCTGAGCTGAATATATACCTGAAAACACCCCGCACTGAGCCTGTTCGCAGGGAGGGAGGGCTAAAAATTGGATACATAAATAAATAATACTTATTTGGTATTATTGGGTAAATCCAGGTATATCGGACTTATTTGAATATATTCAAATAAACCAGAATTTACGTTCTCAAATAATCTGATTATTTTTGGGAATGTATGAGAATCTCATTTTAAAAATTGCAGCAGCTTGTTCCTCTCCTCCTTTGCAGGCTTCCCAGGTTTCCCAGGCAACAGGAGAGTAGGGAGGGAGGCAGCATTACTGTGTTGGTGTTTGCTTGCCATAGCCATTACGAAGTCTGGCTGCTGCCTTAGTATTACTGGCATGAAATGTAATGTAAAACACGGCCATTGAGTCTTAAGCGTGGTTCAGTTTATACCAATATACAATAGTAGGCCGGGGTCTTTAGTGGACAGGCAAGACTAGGTTCCCTATAATTTTGGTTTCGTTTGCTTGGAAAATGGCTCCTCCAGCCGCCTATAAAGACTTCCCCATAAGGAATAATCGAGCCAAATATATTTAGAATTCAAAAAAAACCAAACCCACATCTGAATGCTATACTGATATTTTTGGATCCAAATATTGGTATACTGAATACTTTACCAAGAATTGGGAAGAGCATACAACAAAGAGAGAAATGGCAGTTTCTGGGAATGAGGAAGGACACTAATTGAAAAGTGTATAAAGTTGGAGAAGTCTGTAGAGACATTAAGAGTGTTTCTAATACAGCATCAGACACTGGAAAGTGGTAAAGTACACAGAGGTTCTGAAAAGCAGGCAAAGTGATAAAATATGAAGATTTTAAACAGATAGTATATGACAGGTTCAAGTTAGGGCCTGATAATTTCAGAAAGAGATTCAGAACTTTACAACCCCCTGTTTGGGAAGTCATATGTATCCTTTCGGGAAAAGCTGGGAGATCTTTTTGACAAATAGATTACTTCAGCAAAATCAAATACAGTAGGAAAAGTGTAGGATCTAATGATACTTAACCAGTTCTTATTCCAATTTCCTTCTGGCATCAAAATTCTTGTCAAGGACAAGTTACCTCAGGATGTTGCACAAGCAGCAGAGCGGGCAGACAAACTGATAACTAACAGGGAAGGGTTTGACAAGGGAATAAGAAAACCTTTAGGATATTTTTCAAACCTGAATACAGGATGGAAGAAGAAAGGAAAGGAGGATATGAGAACAACCATTTTTCCAGAGGAGTGAATCACTTCAGTAAAATAGCGGGAAACTCACCTGAATATGAGGGAGATAATGGTATGGATTGGGGGAGAGATGGCACTATGTAAACACCTGTCCCACAATACCACCTAAGCAGATAGGGTGAGCATAAAGTAGCCAGGATGACCTCTGATAAAAAAAACAACAGCCCTAGGGTCTCATCCCTTTTATGCTAGCAGCCAAGAGAACTCATACTCCTCCATATGGATCCCAAAGACAGAGGTGCTGAGAATCATATTTGTCATATCCAAGTCAACAGCAAATAGGTGGATACAGAACTTTGGTAAAAGGTACAATTAAATGAACAGTGAGCTGCAGCCTCCCAGCTCATCCCTGGCCTGACTGGGACTTCCTGGTCTCTAGTGTTTCCTGTGCTTCTCCCAAGCTCAATGCCAGATTGCTTATCCAGTGAGTAAGCTGTAGCATCTTTCAGGATGGGGAGTCCTGGGTTGCCTAACTGGGCTCTGCACCAAGCAGCTCAGCTCCCACCTCCCTGGCTCACCAAGATGAGACCTCCATCTCTGCTGTCCCATTTCAGGGCACCGCCAGTTGCAGCGGCTTCAACTTTGCACCTCAGCTCCTCACTCCTTCCTGTCTCGATCTCTTGCGCTCCACCTCCACCACTCCACTCTCCAATGCCCCCCCAGGCTGCATGTCCTCCTTTTGAAGCTCCCACCCTGTTGCCTCTACTCCCCCCCCCCGGTGTGGTGTCCCATGCCAATACCTCGTAACTACATTCACAGATTTTTGATATTGCAAATCACATTAGCATCCCTGATGTTTAATCAGACAAAGATTCTAACAATTCGTGGAAGGAACAGGAAATATATAGCAATAAAGACTGGTCAATCATAGCTATTAGGTGGAACTAGTGATAGCACTGTCAAGAGGCTACCAGTTCGATCCTAAGAGTTACAGCCTAATATATCCATTGAAGTTTAAAAGGCTGTAACTCTGCTTAGGTTTACACCATCAGTCTTAGAATGGCATTTTCTGCACTTCTTGTCTCTTTTAGTTTAAAATAAATGGCAGTCAAACAACACAACACTGGGAAAACTTCTAGTTTTTCAGTTAATTGCTCACCTTTAAACCCTAGTATCTTAAAGATAGTTTTACTAGAACAAGTGAAAAGTTGCTAACGTTACTTTCAGTGTTGTTGGCTGGGTCTCACATAATGACTTGTGACATTCTTGGAACATTCTTGTATAAGCAAAACTCAGATAGTAGAGAAGTGGTGACTTGCACAGGGCTTAGCCTACAGCCCTCAAACAGAAGCAGGTCTCCCAGATCTGAGGCCATCATCCTATCTGTAAGGGGTATCATTCCCCAAAGAACTGTGCATATTTAAACCCACTAATTTTAATTGGTTGAATCCAATCTAATTGTCTCCTAGATTATCAAATTGGAAAAAAAAACCTTCTGTTAATTTTGAAGATTTTTATAGACAGAAGAATTATCCCTTAATTTCACAAATAATTACAATGTATGAACAATTAAATGATAAATAAATATAAATATAAAATAAGTATGGATAAAGAAAATATATTCTTAACCGCCAGGTAATTTTATTTTCATCTTTTTTAATGTAAGAATAAAATATGATCAGAATTATAAAAAATTACATTCTGGATTTAATTCAGAATCAGTCACATAATGATCTTTAGTCATTAAATAATAGAGTCCAAACATAGCAAAGGTCTCTTAATACTTTCCTTCTATTCTACTGGAAGGCAGGATTGTTCATTTAAAGAGAACATTTTTTCTGTGCCTTGTGTGTAATATATTTTCCAGTCTTTCTGCTAATTATCATTTTGTTTCACTTTCTAATTGTTTTTCATGTTATTATTTAATGACTTTTGAAAATGTTTTGCTTTCAAATTCTGTTTCAGGATCAAAGCTCCATAGCTCAAGATAGTAAGTGGCTAGAGGTATGCATGCAATACCTCAGTATTTAATTTGTTGAAAGGGTTCAGAATCAAGCTTATTATTTAATAAAGTTATGCTGATTTTTTTTCCTTCTGACTGAACCATTTTCAACTTTGAATCAAGTACACCTCCTACATCTAAATTAAAAACAGCACTTGATGCCATGGAGGTCTGCTAATGTCCTTTTTTTCAAACTGAGTAGAAATATGACAAGAATGTGATTAGTTTTGATCCAGAAACGGATGGATAATGAAACCTACTGAGGCCCAGCAGCTCAAGGAATGTAATCAAAGACCTTACAGCTCTAAGGTGTGACAATTAAAATCTCAGACACACCTGAGTGTTGATCTGGCTGTAGCTTATGGCTAGGAAATAGAGGCTGCATGGCGCTGAGACAGGAATATATTCAAGATGTTCCACACAACTTGTGGTCCAAATGTCCCTCAGCCAATCATAATAAGAGACAGACACGGAGTCCTGCGGATGAAGCAATCTATAACTGTTTATTAAACGATGGAGGAACGATGGTTACACAGAGTGTAAAAGGTCTCCTCATGTCCAACGCTCATCAAAGCTACAATAGCAGTACAAAGCAATTAATGCCTTTTGGTTAATTATAATATTTGTTATTCTATTGGCTCAGAAAATACAGGGGCCCCCATTGGCTCAAATGGGCAACCACCTCTCATGATACAAGCGTCCAGGGGTATTCTTATTGGAAGAAACAACTTAGGTCAACAGCACAATTACAATATTACCCAATTGGCATTGCTTATCTTATCTATCCTTGTTCTGTCTCTAGAAGGAACATCTCCCTTCATTTCCCACACATCTCTTTCATAGGCTTTTCATTCATGCCCATTCCTCTGGTCCATGTAACATTTAGTAAAGGCGCCCCGCTGTCGCTTTTGGCAACCTTGTGGGTTTCAAGTGGAGAATATTTCTCTAGGTTCCATGGGAGAGGAGCGCTCTCCCTTCCTGAGGAATGTACTTCTGACCTTGATCGACTAAGGTCTGACTCAGTATAAAGCAGCTTCATGTGTTCATGTGACTGGTCTATGGATGGTTAGGTTATTAAATAAATATTGCTTAACCAGAGAACATTGATTCCTGAATACATAACCATAATCCAGGCTTCCTCACTGGATTTCCATGCAGAAATCTATCCTATTGTTTCCTCCTTCCTGCGTTCCACCTAACATAGCCAGCCAGTGGCTGGCATCCTTTGGGAGACTTGAGGTCGGGAACACAGGGACATCATCACATTGAGGGCATAATGACATATCTGGGGCAAACCCTGAAGTGATGTCACAATGCTGGAGCAAACCTCAGAATTTCCAGTGAATCCTAAAGATTCACATCTATGGCCAGATGTGACTGCCTGGTTCACCCCTAAAATGATACCACACAGTCAATATGAGGGCAATTTCCAGATTATCCCCACCAATCACCAACCACCACCCAGTTTACAAAAAATAATCAAATACAATGGCAATGAAATGATAAAGTCATATTAAAATTATATTGCAAAAAATAACAAAGTGCCAAGCAATACCTTAACAATTAATAAATTTATTGAGGTATACTCTGCCATGATTTTAAAAAGATTGTGCCAAAATAAATACATTTAACTTTAAGGTGTGACAAGACATTCTGTTATTTTGATTACTGAAGATAAACATGCATACTCCTCTGGAATTTTGCAAAAAATAGTAGCACTGCTACAATAAATCAAAACAAGTTTGGGTAGAACAAATGGAGGGATTTATTAAGGATATATGAGAAAACACCAATGAAAATAAACTGATGTCTCAACACAGGGAATTCCAGGACATAGTGCCGAATAGAGAAAGCCTAGTTACCACTCCCCTAACCTTTGAAGGAAAAGCGATTGCAAACAAGGGTCTTCAATGATGGGCATGCAAGTGAATAGGGGAAGAGGAGGTCCTTTAGAATGAAAAGGAAGGACAAGAGGTCTGGACAGAAAAGGAGAATACTATTGACTCTTTCTGCCTGCATCAAAGTTGTTATTGTTCTCTTTCAGGAAAAACAGACATATTTTTCCCTTGAAAGACAAGTAACAGTTTGGGGGTGGGGTGGGGGTGGTTTGCTTTGGGAAACAGAAGAGGAAAGTTTTCCCCAGCTAAGACTGCAGAGCTGCTCTGAAATGCTGTAATTTTTGAACAAGCCATTTTGTGAATGGCACTACCCACTGAGCTGCTATTTTGGAACTGGTAGTTTCCAAGGCTTTGGAAAAAAAACATAAATTGCTCCCCAAAAGTCTGTTTCCCTTCTGCTTTAGAGATGGATCCAGGCCATTTGGGGTCTTATGGATTAAAGCCAGGGATCCCATTCTGCTGGTGGGGGCAGGGATCCCCCGCTTTCACCCTCCGATCCCTGCCACCACCACTCACCTGGCCAGCAAGGGGAAAGGTGCAGGAACAGGCTTCCTGGGCATGCTTCAGGGGCAGTGCAACAACGTCACTCCCAGGAGTGACATTATTGTGCCGCCCCAAGAGCACTCCCACGCTTCACTGTGGGCCGATTTTGGCCCCAAGAAAGAAGATGCAAATAAAGAAGGAAGGAAGCTACTGGTGCATACAGATGTATAAAATTTCAGTAATGAATCTAGCTCATTCATCACAAAACACATATAGAACTTCTACCCGGAGGGACCCGTTTTTCTGCTCTGAGAAGAAAACAGACTTGCTCAGTGCTGATTGGCTGGAATTTGTTTTGGCCATGAATCTACCTCCCTGTTCTCAAACCACTGACTGGTTGTCATGAAGGCACTTTTCACATTCTCAAAGAACTTGTGAGATCATGGCATGTACCACCCCAAAACTGAATGTGGACTGCCTAAGATCCCCTTGCTGTGGATGGGACATAAGCTAAATTTTGCTCTAAATGGGAGTCCAGAGCTTATAATTTGGAGCTCATATCAATAGCTCCAAGCATGCATCTGGAATAGGTTTTAAAGAGAAAAAAGGCCTTGGCAGCTATCGGTTCCATTGCACTGTAAATACAAAGCATTGCATACTTCTCTTACCAGAGAAGACTTTTCCCACAGTTCTGGTCCTTCAGCCAGAATATACTTATAAATTTGTCTAGCTGAGTTTAAGTGCTGGGTTTTAAGAGCATTCTTGTTGATCTAATGTGAGTGATTTCTTCTTAGAAATGAATGATTGCTTTAGAAAGAACCATTCAGTGCAAAAGATCATATTCTTTTAAGGCATACGTATGAATATGCATGTGTAAGGGGATGCTTCAAGGTTTATTGATACATGTTGGGTCCTGTGATTTAGGCTGCAACGGACTGAAACGAATGATCAGACTTTAAACCATTGGGGAAC